>NC_033798.1:91683154-91730499 GCF_001876935.1 Asparagus officinalis
GGAAACGTAGAAATTACAGGAGGTGGGAGAGGGAGTTTTAAGAGGGAGAGGGAGGAGTTGGGAGAGTTTGGGAGTTACAGGAAGTGGGAGTTGGGTTACTGGATACATGGGGGTTAGAGGACCGGGAGTTTCATAGAAATAAGGTTTTAAATACGTGGATAATGAGAAAGGTTACTGTTCATTTTAGTTTTTTTTTGTTCTCTTTTTAAAGAAGTAGATAAATAAATAAATTAATTTAAGTAAGAAGTACAAACAAATAAAATAAAGTGCTTGCCAGATGTTAAAGAATCTATTAAACATAAAATTATGTACAAGTAGACAGACAGTGGAAGCTAAGGATTTGTTGTAATTTAGTCAGATGATTGGATCTATCCGAGAGTTTATTGAAGTATATTCGGATATTTATACCCGCAATTTTTTTGATTTTAGACATTTCTCATGTGGGGATAATCTTCATCTTGACCTTTTACAAATAAATAAAGCGCTTCAGTTAAGACATTTTTAACGTAAACAGATCCGACCCGCTAACCCGCCTACCTATAGAGTTCCTCAGCGTAGGGAGAGAGAAAAAAAAGGTAGGGGGGTTATTCATTGGGGTAAATATTAGGATAATGAAATAATTTTTGGAACAATATCTTTTGGTGTTATTCATTGGTGTAATTAGAACTGGAACTAACTTTGTGATTTTATTGGTTTGTTAGAGTAATTGTGGGACAAATACGCCAATTTCCCCCAATTAACCCACCTATATAAAGAGTTTTCAGCCACCACCCCCAAAATTACCCCATTTCGAGCAAGAGTGGGGAAACATTACCCACGATCGTCGTTCTCGAGCTCGATCGCCCGCTCCGCCGTCGCCGTTCTCGAGGTCGATCGCCCGCTCCGTCGCCATTCTCGAGGTCGCCCGCTCCGTCGCCGAACCCTTGCTAGTTCTTGCGATCTCAAGGCTGCTAGTTCTTGCGATTTCAATTAGTTTAAGGTACTTTTAATTCTTATTTGATGTTATATTATGGAAAATTGAATTTTTTAGGGTTTCCCCTCTTTTATTGCCCTAAGTTGGGGTTTATCCATCGATTTTGCCAGGGATTCAGGGATTGAACCAATTTCTAAACTTTAGGCATCAGCTTTTTAGTTTTTTAGGGTTGAAGTTCTGATATTGGGTTTAGTGATTGGCTTATAGTAAGAACTTGATTGCCTATGTTGGCCATATCTTTTGTTTTCTGAGTGCATGAACTTCTTAATGTATACAAAGTACATACCCAACTAAAGAAAATATGCAATCCCTACATATTTCCTTACATCCATTCCGGTATTTTTTTCCCATTTTTGATCCAGGACCTTTAGGCAATGTACAAAAGTTTTATGAAAAATAGGTGTAGAAGGTGAACCTGGCAAAGATTTGAACCTTTTATCTGATTCTGATGATTCAACAATCAATACCATTAGATGAACAAAGAAATATCATGGATCATGGACTGGTTCTTGGGCTCAATTCTTGACTAGGTTTTGTATTTAACAATTATCCATATGAGCCAAATTTGATCATTCCTTCGAAAAAATTGAAGAAAAATCTATAGATCTAACAGGTCATTTCAGTGATGTAGTCTATTACAGAAACAAATATAAGTATTTTCCAATATAAAATTATGTCAAACTTGGCAAGCAGTTAGCAGCTACCATGAGAAGTTTTGGAAGGTATAACTGTGTCTAAATAGCAAAACAATTGAGAACTGTACGCTAAAAAGTTGTCTTTTTTTAATGAACTTATTAGATGTTTTTTTTTAACAGTGTGTAGTGAAGGGAATTTCTTGGCCAAAAACAACCAATCTCATGCACTTATATTAATTGACTTGCAGGTTCTGTCTAGAGCTAAGGTATCAATTAACAGGAACAAAAAAAAACTGTGTTTATCCATATAATAAATAGGAAGTGTATACCTTCATGATACATCAAGTACAATCCTACCTTAATCCTACTTCAACAAACATTTTGCAAAAACTGTGTCTACCCTCGGAGTGATCAAATCCATAAACTCTTGCAAAAATTCCATAAAAATTGCTGCTCTCGTCTCAGATTTCGATCCATCAGAATACCATGGAGGCCGTACAGATCCGCCCTCCCCTCTCGATTGCTAGGGTTTCTTCTTCTTCTCTCGATCGGAGGTGCTCAAGTCGCCAGCTTGTTAGGATCCCAGCTGTCGCTACACGAAAGAAGGTAAATTTGCGATTTCTAAACCCAATTCTACGAGCAATTTCTTGATTTATTTTGTGGTTCTTATTAATGGTGTTTAGTTGATTTTTTTAATATTTGTTGCGTGCTTAATTATGTAGTTTGTTAATTACTGGTTTTGATAATTGGATAAGTAACGTTGGAATGAGAAAAATGTTATTTGCCAATTGTGTACATTGTTCTTAAGATGGAACAGGGTTATGAAAAATTTATCAGAAAACATGAAGTTGGAAATGATCATCAGACTCATCTGGGAACTAACTTGGAGAAACCTGCAACATTCAGAGTTGTACAATTATAAGTTGAATTTAGTTTCGGATGCATCAGAATTCTGCAACATACAGATGCAATGTTTTTTTCCATCTTGTTCACTACTTTTTCCTTCTTTTAGAAGGATAAGGGCCATTTTTTTAAAGCACAGTCGTTGCTATCTACTACAAAGTAGTAAATTAGTTCAGGATATATGTTTTGAAATTTTATATCCTTTTTGTTTGAGTCACGGGATCAGTGAAGATCTTATTCACACTCTATAATATTTATCTATTGCTAGAGGAGCTATAACATCGCAGAAACTAGGTTCTTCTTTCTTTTAGTTATTTCTTTGTAGACTGGGTTTTGAGGAGTTAAGAAACGAAGTCATAGGTACCAAGATGGGGTAAAAGATAGAGGTTGATGCTGTACTTAACATTTTATCATGATTCAGTGTGTATGGGGTCTACCAGACCACTCACAGCTTGTAGCTGGAGATAAATATTCTGTTCAAATCCATATATTCTGGATATTTGCATTTATTGTGTATAACTTTCTTTTTTAGAATGGACATATGCAAGAACTATCAACCTTTGACTGCTCCATTGATTTCAGTCCCCATGTCAAGGTTTGGTTTTGATGGTTTCAAATGTTTCAATATTTTGCCTTCCAGTTTGAACAAAAAAGTAAATAAAAGCAATAATTATAACATCAACAAAGCAAAAATGTATATTGGAGTATCGTGTTCTTGCTCTTGTTTCCTTGTCCTTGCACTACTAGCTCTTGCCTGAAGAAACCGCGAAGAATTTCGAAGAAGAACAGGTGTTGGGATCCGCATGAGTCACTTTGGAAGCTGCACGGTCGACCACGACGTAAGGCCGGTCGACCGCGAACGGCGCGGTCGACCGTCGCGGTCGACCGCGAGACCCTGTAGGCGAATTTGGGCTCTGTCGTTTGTCACGATCGACCGCCAGACCCTGTAAGTGATTTCAGGTTTTGTTTGTTGATCGCGATCGACTGTGGCGGTCGACCGCGTAACGGGTCAGGCCCAAACTTGTGTTTTCTGTTCTTATTTGGTTTTGGTGTTTGTATAAATACCAATACACGTTCTAGGATTTCTTAAAGCAATAGTTTGGGATATTTAGAGCACAAAAAAGAGGTATTTTCTGAGCTATTTGATTAGGGTTTATTTGGAGAGATTAAAAGTTTTGTTGGTGAGATTAGTTTGTTCCTTCGAGTGATTTGTAATCTCAAGTTGTACTCTTCTTCTCTATTAGTGAAAACTCCATCCCCTTCTTATCTTGTGGACGTAGGTAACTTGCGAAACCACGTTAAAATTGATGTTTTATTTGTGCATTGATTTTGGTTGGTTTTGGCCCTCTTTGATTGGCGTTTGGTTTGATTGCTCGACACCAAGGTTGCTGATAGCGGATCGCGACGCGTCGCGGCGAGGTACCGCTAAGGCTATTGCACGCTATTGCGGCGAAATAGCGGCAAATAGCGCACAGTCAAATAGCGGTCAAATATAAATATATTTAAATGTTCTAAATAATAAGAAAAATCATATAAAAATCTAAAAATTCTACAAATGCATACTTGATGCCTTAACATGAATAGATGTGTAATAATTACATAATATTAACAAAATACTATAATTATAAAGATTAAAGAATAAAAAACACACCTATTTATCAAAAAGACCGTTATTTGTCTCATGTTTTCACCTTTCAAGTCTCTAATATAAAAATACTCAATAATAAAAAACATTGATTAGTAACATCATCATTATATTAACTACTAGAAATTTAACATAAAAATAAAATATTCTACCTATGTGAGAAAATTACTGATAATTATCTATTTCACAAGTTAAAATTCTTAACTTCCTTTAAGGAATTCATTTACTATCTATTTGCCATGTCTTGGCTTTCATCATAAAATTGAAAAGGACAACATTCTGTTATATAGGAAAATAAAGCAATGAAGAAAATATTTTTTTTGAGAGAACTATGGGAAATCAAATTACATTTTAGAAATTTACAACTAACAAGCATTTCTTTTCAAAAATGAAAATCAAATTATTACCCTGTTTGTTCTCTCTGTTGCAGACAAAGCCCAACAGAGAGGAAGGTGACCGGAGGCGACGCGACGTTGACCGGAGAGAGAGGGAGAAATAAAATCAAACAGCTACCGCTCGTGAAGCAGAACCTGAAGCCAGCCCTCTCCACGAGCTTGGCACTGAGCGCATCAAAGCAAGCAGGCCCCTGATGAGCTCCTGGAGACTCCAATATCCTCCTCAGAGCCTTCGACGGTGATTCTCCTGTTGTGCAAGCAAACGAGGGTCTGTAGCAATTTCTTTTATATTTTGGTGAAGGAGAGGAGAGAGATGGCGTCGACCGAAGGTGCTGCTGGTGCGGGAGATGGTGTCGACCGGAGGCGACGTTGATCAGAGGCGACGTTAGAAGGAGTCGTCGGAGGAGGTGAAAGAGAGAGGCACAGGAGTGACAGGAGGGAGAGTAGGCGGCTAGGGCAAAAGAGTCGGGATTTGGGAAATCTGAAGAGATGGGTTTTTGAAGAATGGGTTTGGGTCGGGTTTTCGATGAAGTATCCGCTGCTTTATGAAATACTGTAGCGGGTTTTAGCGATTTTAAGCGCTTTTGTCCGCTAAACTCCGCTTTTTCGCGCATTTTGAGCGCATAGCGGTTTTCTCCGCTAATCCTCCCTGTGATCTCCTTAAGCGTCGCGCTGAAAGGCCGCGACCCGCTATAGCCCCGCTATTGCCCCGCTATTGGCCGCTATTTACAACATTGCTCGACACGGTTTTTAACAACAATTGGTATAAGATCCCAACAATTGGTATCAGAGCTCGGGCTACGTTTGGGCTATTTAGAGTAGATCGATTTGGGAAGCCCGTCTAGGGTTTCAGTTGGTGAGAAAAGTGAGATCTTTTTGGTAAAGCTTCTTTCTTTTCTCAGTTTTGGATCTATTCTTCGTTTGTTTCCGCACTGGATCTTTTTGGTAAAGCTTCTTTCTTTTCTCAGTTTTGGATCTATTCTTCGTTTGTTTCCGCACTGGTTGTTGGTGTGTTGATTTCTTTTCTCAGTTTTGGATCTATTCTTCGTTTGTTTCCGCACTGGTTGTTGGTGTGTTGAGGATTATGACCTAGAAAGAGGGAGTTGATGGTGGTTTTTCAAGTGTGAAGACTACCCAAAGTTTGAGTATCCACTCGATGAAGATTGACGTGGAGAAGTTCAATGGCACTAATAATTTTGAACTTTGGCGATATGAAGTCTTAGATACGCTCAATGCGTAGAATTTGAAAAATACGTTAGAGTTGGACGGGAAATCGGACGACATTGATGAGAAGGTTTGAAAAAAGATGAATCAGACAGCGTGTGGTGTGATTAGGTCTTGTTTCACTCAAGATCTATAATATGATGTGATGAATGAGACTTCAACTAAGAAGATTTGAGAAGTCCTAGAGAGCAAGTACTTGACGATGAGCGTCGAAAACCGCTTGCATTTGAAGATGAGGCTTTATCGTTTCCAATTGAAGAAGGGGACATCCATTAGTGATCACATGAACCACTACACGAAGCTTCTTACCGATTTAGCGAATGTAGATGTCATTGTTGAAGATGAAGACAAGGCGTTGCTATTGTTGAGTTCTTTGCTCGACGAGGAATATGAGATGTTTATCTTTACTCTTATTAATGGGAATGCGTCTCTTTCATATAGTGAGGTCACCGCTGTATTAGTGAATTATCAACTTAGGAAGAAAGACAAGAAGACTTCTATTGAGCCGGTAGCGGGGGCATTGGTTACAAGAGCAAAGAGTCCAAACCGAGGTAGAAGGTCACAGTCTAGAGGGGCACATCTTGGAATTCGTAGGAATCAGTGTGTTTTTTTATAAAGAAGATGGACATTAAAAAACCGAATGCCCAAAGTTGAATGATCAAGTCGGAAAGAATAAGAGGAAAGTTATTCAGGTTTTAGAGGTGAATGTTGTCAAGGCTAGTGATAACAATTCAGATTCAGATTCTTCGGGCTACTCATTATTTGCACTGTCGTCGATTTGTGTTGCCTACTCTACAAAGTGGATGTTTGACTTGGGTACTACATACTACATTTGCTCTAGGAGGGATTGGTTCTCCAGCTTTCAGGAGTTGGAATGAGGGAATTTTGTGCTCATGAGTAATGATCATGAATGCCCTATTGGTGGTATTAGCACCGTTCGGATTAGGATGAGTGGCGGAGTGATTCGGGAGTTGGTTGGAGTGAGGTTCGTTTCTCAGTTAAAGAAGAACATTATTTCATTTGGAGCTTTGGAGGCAGCAGGTTATAGGGTAACCTTGACAGATGCAAGTTTGAAGGTTATATTTGGGTCTATGATTGGGATGAAGGACGTCAGAAGGAGTAACTTATACTATTTGCTTAGGAGCACGATGATTGATAGAGCTCTGATGACTTCATTGGTTTTGGCTAGATTGTGACGTGGTTTGGTGCTGGGGTATTTGATTGGTGATGCCGTGTATAGGTTGTTGATGAGTGTTTTGACCTGCAGATGGAAGTTCTTTGAGCACATTATGATGAGCAAGACCATGATGGAGTTTGGCACTTTTATCCATCGAGTGTTGGGTCTTTTAGGAGGTGTTCAGTCAGGCATTTGGGGGCCTTCCAAGGAGGCATCATTTGGAGGTAATCGTTTTGTAGTTTTCGCAGTTGGTGATTGTTCTAGGCATTATTGGGTCGTGATCGGTTCTCGTTGGTGTAAAGTCCTAGAAGTCAATAATAATTGGAAGAAGTGTATTGGCAGAAAGGTAACTCGTTGTTCTAGCTTTGGTAGGGGTCCTTTCTTACGTTTGTGCCGAACTCGTGGCAACTTGAAACACTTTATTGATGTGGAGATTTTGGGACGACGAGATGAGATGACAGTTTCGATGGGTTCCTTTCTGGAGGAGGATCGACGTTGGTTGTCGAACATTGGTTCTGATTTTGGAGTTTTGACATATTTGGGTCATCTTAGTCATAGGTCGTCAACTGCTGCATTAGGAGTTATTGGATCTGGTGGAGCTGTTTCAGATTTTGGTTGGCGTCAGATATTTAGTTACCCAACATTTGGTCACATCGAGGATGTGAGATTTGATCCGATTGCGCGTTTGGGATTCGGAGGCTGTTACCCAACATTTGGTCACATCGAGGATGTGAGATTTGATCCGATTGCGCGTTTGGGATTCGGAGGCTCATTTGATTCACTTTTAACTCTCAGCAGGTGGAGAGTATTGACCAGGTCATTTGGATATCGCAGCAGGTGGAGGGTGATGCTACTTCACGTTTAGTGGAATTTATTTCACATACTCCAAATCATACTGCGTTATTTGGGATTCCAGCTGAGATGGCACAGATTGGGGATCATTTGATTTCGGATGCAGATGATGGATCGGTTTTGGATTCGGTTGCAGCTGGTGGACATGATTTAGATACGGCCATTGGTTCACCTCAGATGGAGGTGTTTGATTTGTATCAGTTTGGGACCGCTATCAATTGCAGATCCATTGGCGATATTGGGGAAGAGTTGCAGACTTTTCTATTTGATTGATGGCTTTTGAAGGCCGTTTGGGTGAACTACGTGAATGTTTGATTCCTTGGGCAAGAGGATACGTATGCAGTCTTTATGATGCAGCCGATTTGGTGAGTAGATACCGACGTTTGGATAAGTGTTCGCACTCCCGTTTGGGTCTCAACTTGTTGAGGACTGAGAAGCAGCAAATGAGGCATTTGGTTTGGTTGGTGTCGGCTCAGTTTTGGAAGAAACTTCACCGAGGTGGAGAATTGAAGAAATCGCGAAAAATTTCGAAGAAGAACAAGTGTTGGGATCCGCAGGAGTCCCTTTGGAAGCTGCGCGATTGACGCCTTGCGCAGCGGTCGACCGCGAACATGTACGGACTCTGAGAGGAGTCTGGTTTTGACGCGGTCGACCGCGAGACCCTGTAGGCGAATTTAGGTTCTGTCGTTTGCCGCGGTCGTTGACGCGGTCGACCGCGAGACCCTGTAGGCGAATTTAGGTTCTGTCGTTTGCCGCGGTCGATCGCCGTGGTCAACCGCCAGACCCTGTAAGTGATTTCAGGTTCTGTTTGTTGATCGCGGTCTACTGTGACGGTCGACTGCGTAACGGGTCAGGCCCAAACTTGTGTTTCCTGTTCTTATTTGGTTTTGGTGTTTGTATAAATACCAATACACGTTCTAGGGTTTCTTAAGGCAATAGTTTGGGATATTTGGAGCACAGAAAAGAGGTATTTTCTGAGCTATTTGATTAGGGTTTATTTGGAGAGATTAAGAGCTTTGTTGGTGATATTAGTTTGTTCCTTCGAGTGATTTGTAATCTCAAGTTGTACTCTTCTCTATTAGTGAAATCTCATCCACTTCTTACCCCGTGGACATAGGCAACTTGCCGAACCACGTTAAAATTGGTGTTTTGTTTGTGCATTGATTTTGGTTGGTTTTGGCTCTATTTGATTGGCGTTTGGTTTGGTTCCTCAACATGGTTTTCAACAACAATTGGTGATCCCAACATTGCCAAGGTGCTTGCTTGTCCAATTAAAATGATGCCGGTTGTTTTTCATATTTACTTTTGACTTGCTTGTGAACATAGGGACAGAGAAGATGACATTAGTAGGGATGCATGGATGAATAGAAGGAAAAGAAAACAGCAGGGAAATGGGAGTTACTGAGTAAGTAAGCTATAGGAAATGCGTTACAGAGGCATAAAGTGACATTGCAGGCTTGTGTCTAGAAGCTGTTAGAGCCACCAAATAAATTCAACAGAGATAAATGGCTGGTGGTGGTTCAATTTTGGTTTTAATTAGTGCTATGCATTTTATTATGTAGTTGTGCTTATAGGATCTTAAACACGATTGTAAGACAAATGCCAGTCATAAATTAACAATGGAGAAGACACTTAACAGTGATGAATGAGGATAAATGATTCCTGTAGCTGAGCTTAAAAACATGGAAAAGGATTGGTTATCTTGTTGTAGTTACTAGTTAGAGATCAATTCCTATTTTTCTAGCACGATATATTATTCGCATCTTGTTTTTGCTGCTTTTCATTTGTCATTGAGTTGTCTCTGCTACTTTTTACCCTTTAGTAAAAATTCAATCATCTTATTCCATGCTGTCCTTGTCATTTCTTATCACCTATATACAGTTGATACAAGTCTTAGGCCTTCTTTTATTGACCTTGATTCTAGTACATCAAGCTTAACAAACTTTTTTTTAATACTCACCTTGTTGGTTTGAACCTCTCTTTATTACCCTAAATTCTAGACGAAAAGGCAGCCCGGTTGATGAAGCTCTCACTATGCATATGTCCAGGAAGGGGTCAGATATGCAGCCTTACCTTGCATTTGACAAGAGACTATTTCCACGACTGTATAATACTAATAATCAAGTTTTATGATATTATTACCCTAAATTCTAAAGTGTATAAAATTAATTACTGAGCCGATGTTATGATCTTTAGGAGCCAAAACATGGTCAATCACAATATTACAAAAGTGAAATCTGTCTCAGCCATTTAGCTCTAGTCCACTTAGGTATGTCATTATCCATGTAGTTATTTATTTATACAGATTATACAGAAGTGCAGATTTTATAAGCTCTGGGCGTTTTGTGGTATTCATCATCAAAAGTTTGTCTGCGGCTTCACATGAAATCTTCATGAGGTGCTAATATAGGTTGTGAGACTCTTTCCTGTGGAAAAGTTGTAAAAGTATAGATGATTGCTTCAAACACTATATAATCAATTCTATTAGGTTGCCAAAAGACTGTTGTTTTAGTATTTATGAAAGTTTCATATATCTTGTTGAAGAATTTGTAAGAAAATAATCATTTCATAGATCAAAACATCAAATTCTGCTACTTTTACCTTGCAGAGAGTTCAGAGTTGTATTAGTTAGAAAGTAAGATGTTGAGTGAAAAGAACTAAAACTGTACTCAGATGTTGACTAAAGTTTTTGCTTTTATCGTTAAGAGAAACAAAAGCTGGTTCTATGTATCTAATTTCTTTGGTATCATAGTTTACTTACAGTTTTGACTTTTGACCATACGTATATATCTGGTCAGTATGTCTTATGATATGCTTGCATGAGTATTTTACATATGTTAATTTCAAATTTGGAAGGACACATTTTTCCATATGCATATCTAACGTAGCGCGGAAGTAAAAACCTTAGAATCCACCAGTGGGTGTTCTCTGAATTCACAAAGAACGATCTCTGAATCCACGAAGAACTTCGAATCCATGAAGAAAATATTAAAGAGGAATTTTATTAATAAAAAAATTACGCCTCTAGGGCTTACAATACTCTGTTTAAATAGAAAATAAACAAGACTCCTACTACGACTCGAACTTTTCTTAAAATAGAAATAACAAAACACTCCTTAAAAAACTATATAAGATTAGGAAAGTAAATCAGTCAAATTTGGAATCAAACCGGATTTACTTCCTAATTAAAACAGACTCCTAAAACATTAGCTAAAATAGTAAAAAACTAATAAAAACTCTGATATCTCTCAATCCAGAGGGAATTTCACAAAACAGACGGTGGCAAACCGAACAACGGTGGGTTTGGTTATCTCGAAAAAAATCATGATTTACATATATAATTCGTTCAATTCTGACGTACGGTTTGAGAGATATGACTGTTCTTTGTTGCAAATTATTTTCTTCGTTTGGGCTTGCGTTTGGGCTTTTGACGGTCTTGTATCTCCATAAATTATCCGCAGTGGGTTCTACATCAATACCACAATGTTATGCTCAATCATATTGTTTATAGTGTTGTTGTTGGGACCCTAGAGGGGGGGAATAGGGACAATGCTAATCTAATTCGATATTAATGCCGATTAAACTTATTAACAAATATATCCTAACAAGATAGATAATCGATTGAATTAAAACAAGGATATATATGCAAAGGATAAAAATAAACAAGAAACAATATAAATAAATAGTGGACACAAAGAGCAAACCAAACACAATAATATGATCACGGAGTTCGGTCCTTCCGACCTACGTCTCTGCTCCCCAACTCTCGGGGAGAATCCACTAGCACAAATGAGTTTTCAACGTTCACCCAAAAACGTTCATAATCGGTTTTCAACACTCACCGACAAACGTTTACAACACAATGTAAACACTCTACACCCTTTAAGTGTTGGCTTAGCCCGTGTCCTCCTCCTTAAGTGTTCGGAGTTACGACCTCTCTCTAGGCTTTACTACCGATGACACTCCTCTTAGATTCGACCCCGTCTCTCACCACACACTCCTCTCGGTGTACAAGTGTAATACAATGTGTAACTCATAATAAGGCTCAAATACAAGATTTGTTCTCTACAATAGATGAGAACACAATGAAAACTCACTCATAATTTTACAATCTCACAACCCAATATATAATGTATGAAATACTAAAAGCGTAAATAGGGATGTGTGTGATAAAATGAGTTCAATAAAATCTAACTCAAATAACAAACTAGCAATAATATGAATATAAAAATCAATAACAAAATGTTAGATAAATGAGTTAGAAAAACTTCTCGATAAACACAAAGGAGATGATGAAATTGATTGAGGATGAATTCCTCAATTGCCAATGTAAGCTCCCTCTTTTGTAAACAAACACCAAACTCAAACTTGAGAAGAAACAAACTTTAAAACCCTTTAAAACTCTTGTTAAAACCCTCTTGGATATCCTTCATAACTAAAATAGTGCAGGGTATTTATAGGATGAAAATCAAAGCCCAAAAACTAAGAAAACCCAGCAAAGAGATAAAAATACAAAAGTCTGAAAAAACTAGCTGTTGAAAGTTTATCAGTCGACTGATGAGTTGACCGTTGTAAGCGGTTTGCAGCTCGTTGGTCGAACGAAAGAACTTATCAGTTGACTGAAGGACCATCAGTTGATTGATAGAACGTCAGTCGCAGAAACAGAAACTTTTAGCACTTTTCAGACGAGTTCATCAGTCAACTGATAAAATCCATCAGTCTGATAACAAGTTATCAGCTAGAAACAAACAGTAAATCTGATTTTTAAAATTCTTTTAAAAATAGTAAATAAATTCTAAAAAATATAAAACTTTGGGAAAAGTTTATAAACATGATATGAACATGTTACAAAAAGAAATTTTGGAATTGCACTTACCATTTGTAAAATATCATTATTTTTGCAAAGTGTACATAATACATGTTTTTGATGAATCTTGAAAATGAAGTTTGATATGTAAGAACATGTGAAAACTTTATGAAATGTTTTTATAAACGTTATAAAACATGAATGTAATGTAAAATAGATTAATAAATCAATATTGCATTGTTTTCTCAAATAAACTCATTTTGTAATAAAAATAAAAATTGTGTGTGTATATATATATTGAACTTTGAAATATATTCACACAATATACGTTACAAAACTACTGATATACTTAAGTGATTGTGCACACAGCTTGATCTTGAATCTTTAACTCTGATATGAATGGCTTTTCATCATATATGAATATCCTGTAAAAAGAAACAAGCCACAATCACTAGGAAACAAATTAGCTATAAATTATTTGGCAAATCATCATCAAAACAAAAGGGCCAATAATCTTCCTCTTTTTGATGATGACAAACAATTTATAAAAAATATATAAAATCTAAACATGAATGAAATATGAAACCATCATAAACCAATAAACAAATCATTTCTCCCCCTTTGATAGGATCAAAAAGGGGAAAACAAAAGAATAAGAGAGCAAAAGCTCCCTCTATCAATAAGCACAGATGAGAAAAAAACAAAAATAGATATAGGGATGACTCCTATTAAACCGCCATATAGAAAATATGCAATGATGAGCAAGGCATATAAATATGAGTAAGTATGGATATAAAATATCATAAACACAACTCATATTAAAGAAGACCAAGTGACCACATATATGTATCATTAAGAATAGAGTCTAAAACATAAATAAATATACATAGGATATATATCAAAAACAAAAAACAATTCCAAAAATGAAAATCAAAGGTTTAAAAATTAAAAATCAAGAATCAAATGATTTATCAATAAATCCAAAAGAAAATTCATAAGTTATCAAACCATAAATTATGATTAATTAAGAACATATATAAATACATTATTATGAGAATGATGTCTCAATACATAAAAAACAAAATATAAGTTCATACTTATGAAAACCAAAATCTTGTTCATGAAAATTCTTGAATCCAAGAAAGGCAATAAAAATGATACCAAGAGAGTCCAAATGAGAGATGAAAAAAAACATAAAGTATCATTAAAAAAATAATTGTGCAAATACATGATTCAAATAACAAACATGCTTAAATCACAAAAAAAAATCTCTAAGCAAAGAGGTTAGGAAAATATGTCCACTAAAAAAGATATTTTGTATCAATATAAATAATACACATCTTTCCTATATACATGATCACAAAGAAAATTTATCGAAACATTTATAAGTTTTATCCAACAAAGATTAGTATGCTTTGGATAAATACACAAAAGATCAATATACTCATTTTCGATAAAAACAAGAAAAACTTGTTTCAACCCATATGAATGCCCGGTAAACATAATTTGAAACAAAGAATTAATACATCCGGGGGGTTGCTAAAAAAATAAACCTCTCATATTTAAACTTAAAACAAAGTATGATAAATAAAAAGACGTTTGATCAACAAAAGAGAATCTTTCTTGAACAAATTTGATCAACCACATAAATAATACATTATAAAGCACTAATTGATGATCCGTAAGCACTAATACATAAATATCATCAAAAGAGTGTTTTACAATGATCTCATAAAGCACAAACACATCGTTCACATAAAAAATGAATCAAAAAAAGAAAAAATAATTCTAATCTAATTCGATATTAATGCCAATTAAAACTTATTAACAAATATATCCTAACAAGATAGATATTCGATTGAATTAAAGCAATGATATATATGCAAATGATAAAAATAAACAAGAAACAATATAAACAAATAGTGGACACAAAGAGCAAACCAAACACAATAACATGATCACGGAGTTTGGTCCTTCCGACCTACGTCTCCGCTCCCCACTCTTGGGGAGAATCCATTATCACAAATGGATTTTCAACGTTCACCCAAAAACGTCCACAATCGGTTTTCAACGCTCACTGACAAACGTTTACAACACACAATGTAAACACACTCTACACCTTCTAAGTGTTGGTCTAGCCCGTGTCCTCCTCAAGTGCTCGGAATTACGATCTCTCTCTAGGCTTTACTACCGATGTCACTCCTCTTGGATTCGACCCCGTCTCTCACCACACTCCTTTCGGTGTACAAGTGTAATATAATGTGTAACTCACAATAAGGCTCAAATAAAATATTTGTTCTTTACAATAAATAAGAACACAATGAAAGCTCACTCTCACAATATCACAATCCCACAACCCAATATATAATGTATGAAATACTAAAAGCTCAAAAAGGGATGTGTGTGATAAAATGAGTTTAATAAAATCTATCTCAAATAACAAACTAGCAATAATATGAATATAAAAATTAATAACAAAATGTTAGATAAATGAGTTAGAAAAACTTCTCTATAAACACAAAGGAAATGATGAAATTGATTGAGGATGAATTCCTCAATTGACAATGTAAGCTCCTTTTTTTGTAAACAAACACCAAACTCAAACTTGAGAAGAAACAAACTTTAAAACCCTTTAAAAACTCTTGTGTAAACCCTCTTAGATATCCTTCAGAACTGAAATAGTGCGACGTATTTATAGGATGAAAACCAAAACCCAAAAACCAAGAAAACCCAGCAAAAAGACAAAAATACAAAAGTCTGAAAAAACTAACCATTGGAAGCTTATCAGTCGACTGATGAGCTGACCGTTGTAAGTGGTTTGTAGCTCGTCGGTCGACCAAAAGAACTTATCAGTCGACTGAAGGACTATCAGTCGACTGATAGAACGTCAGTCGTAGAAACAGAAACTTTTAGCACTTTCCAGACGAGTTTATTAGTCGACTGATAAAATCCATTAGTCGACTGATAACAGGTTAGTAGCGAGAAACAAACTGTAAATCTGATTTTTAAACCTCTTTTAAAAATAGTAAATAAATTCCAAAAAATATAAAACTTTGGAAAAAGTTTATAAATATGAATATGAACATGTTACAAAAAGAAATTTTAGAATTGCACTTACCATTTGTAAAATATCATTATTTTTGTAAAGTGTACATTAATACATGTTTTTGATGAATCTTGAAAATAAAGTTTGACATGTAAGAATATGTGAAAACTTTATGAAATGTTTTTATAAACGTTATAAAACATGAATGTAATGTAAAAAAGATTAATAAACCAATATTGCATTGTTTTCTCAAATAAACTCATTTTGTAATAAAAATCAAAATTGTGTGTGTATATATATATTGAGCTTGAAATATATTCACACAATATACGTTACAAAACTACTAATATACCCAAGTGATTGCGTACACAACTTGATCTTGAATCTTTAACTCTGATATGAATGACTTTTCTTCATATATGAATATCCTGTAAAAAGAAACAAGCCACAACCACTAGGAAACAAATTAGCTATAAATTATTTGGTAAATCATCATCAAAACAAAAGGGCCAACAATTGTTTGGCAATGTTAATGCAGTTACTTTCTATTGGATAGTGTTGCTCTGTGACACATGTCATGCTAAACTGAAAGATATTTGTTGACAAATTAAAAATTTAAGAAAATTGCTTTTTATATTTCTTTCATTGTCTTAGTGTGTGTGTGAGAGTAAAATGTGTATCTTTGGTATTAAGGACAAAGTTGGTCCTTGGTAGTGAGGTGACTCATTCTAATCCACTTATTTGAGTAGTTCCCATTTGAAGATGGTCCCCTCCTTGAAAATGAGTGGATGAGAATGGGCCACCTCACTACCAAGTGTCAAAATTGGCCCTTCATACCAAGGTACCCATATTCTTTATTGTATGTATGTAGCGCAGAATTAAATAGAAAAGGTCGCTATATCTTTCTTCTTTAATTTACTATTTATCATCTTTCAAATCTTCGTTAGCCATAATGTACAAGCTTTGTTTCTAGGTGATATAATAAATCAATGTTATCTCAAAATTAAAAAATTTCCTTCTTTCGTTCTATATATAATGAGGCTTGTGAACATTTTTATTCCTATTTGTTTTGGCATGAAACAACAAGCAATACAAAAGTATTGCAGTGAAACACAATGTTGTGATCAAGATATACCATTGCTGGCTAAGAGACATTCAATGCTTTATCAAGGTTCATGCTGCAGAACATGGTTGGATGACTGTTATGTAGGTTTGTAATATAGCATGCAGTATTTGACTGGAAAGAAATCATTAAAAATGGGATAAAAAATGACCTTTTGTTCGGCAGAAATATTTATTCTTCCTGCTAATATATTGTCGTCTTAACTGGCTAATTTTTTTGTTAAAATTTCCCCAGCTCTCAGTTTCTATGTGCCTCAGTGAAAGTAGTACGACAACTCCTGGTTTTGACGCCAATACTTCTCTACATTATACTGAGGAACAAGCAAAGCAACATACAGATGAACCTATGAAATCATACCCTACTGCAGAGAAAGCTAATGGAGGGGCAGAAATGAATTTGCCCATAGAAGAACAAAATCTTAACCCAAAGAAATATGCAAAAATCCATGATTTTTGTTTGGGCATCCCCTTCGGTAAGTATGTGGTAGAATTATACTCCCTGTCCCTCTGTGTGTGCACTAGCATGATTCCCCTATTGCATACATGCACATGAGGTGTTTGACAAGTGATTGTAGGTGTAAATATGCATATCTGCATGCACTGTGTTGGTTTATGTTGCATGCACCCTTCATCTTTGTCTATTTGTGCATCGTTTATCAGAGTATTTTGAAGCATAGATCACTAGTTTGGGAAGGTCTAGTTCATTCTTGTTCTTTTCGAACTAAATTTATGTATCCTAGTTGTCATTTGAAGTTTTGCTTATTAGTTCATTCAGTGTCTTGTTCAGTGTTTGATGTCAACCATCACGGCAATGAATAATTAAAAATGGCAGCAGTTCCTTTTTAGTATTTGACACATATTCCCTATTGTTAATGATTTTTCTCATGTAAATTATTGGTTTTGTTTTGATCCTGATTATGATAAACCCCACTATGGTTTCCTTCTGATTCTAAACGTTATCATAATATCAATATCCACGAAAGGTTAATCTGCTTCCTGATTCTCTGTCCTAGTGTTATGACAGACTATGATGCACATAAAAAAAGAATAAATAATAACAATAATGATAATAATACCTTCCTTGCCTCCACCAAAACGCCAGCAAGAACAACAAGAATAAGAGTTGTATCTGATTTGCAATAGATTTCATGAATGCTTTCTATGATTTTAAAACAAGCAGCTTCAAGAATTTCAGTTGGCAATATCATAACTTACAATCACAAACGCCTCTGGAACAGGTGGGATTGTACTTGGTGGTGGGCTTTTCGGGTTCCTTTTCTCCAGAAATCCTGCAAGTCTAACTACAAATGGGGTTTTGGGAGGTGCTATACTGGCCATGGGATTCATAAGTCTAAAAGTCTGGAGACAAGGGTTATCCAGCTTACCATTCATGTTAGGGCAAGCAGGTACACGACTTTTGTTTTCTGTTATCAAACAATTCCTCACGCTATGAAACAGTGAAATATAACTACATTTTAATGATTGTATTGTGAATCTTCTAAGAAGTGAGTTAAATTATTATCTTTATTTGGTTTTTCAGCCTTAGCTGCAACTCTTGTCTGGAAGCATCTCAAAGCGTACTCCTTGGTGAGAAATACGACAATAAACTATTTGAAGAAGGCTTGCAGATTATTTGATTCTTATGCTTACTGAACATCTATTTTCTTCTTGCAGACCAAGAAAGCTTTTCCCGCTGTATTTTATGTTGCCATGAGGTGCTCCTCTCCCACAATCTACTCATGTTTGAATGGATATTTTACCGAGACATCACAACTTATAATCGAAAATGCACAACTGTAGTTCAATTGTGGTCTTCAGACTTCTCTATCTTATGATTAAAAATGGAGGCTAATTGGCACACAAATACCTTAAAGTTTCACTTTCCTTCCACTTATATACCCTCAGTTGTACGTCGCAGTAGTACCCTAAAGTTTACTCCGTTGTTGAACTTATTGAACAGTTGTAAATTTTTGGTAAAAAAGACGATAATACCGCCGGTTAAATAAACAGCTCCACTTTGTCTTTTCCAAAAAGTCAAGGGTATAAAGTCCTAAATATATCATGTGATAGTCACATGGACAGTTTTTTAGGGAGTAACAATTATCTAATAGAGGATACTAGCATGCCATTTCAAAAAAAAATTAGGGTTTAAAAGTGCGATGAAATACAATGGTATATAAGTGAAAAGTTGGTGTAACTTGAGGTGTTTAAGTGCTAATTTTGTCCATACATGAGAAAAGGTTTCTATTTCCACACCTTGACATCTGAGAAGTAGAAAGATCAAAGTTTAATTCATATGATCTGTGTTTATTTAATTTACAGGTCCTATTGTGGACAATATTATTGAGATACTTTACTAAGTTATCTTTTATCTTGTTGCAGCGCTGTAATGCTTTGTTTCTACTCATATGTGCTCATCGCTGGAGGAAACCCGCCACCAAAGAAGAAGTTGGCAGCTTCCTCCTAATCATAGATGAAAATGTTGTGATCTTTTCGATTAGCTGTTTTAATGACAAATGTGTCACGTATAGATCCATATATTATCAAAAATATGTATCTTTTTTTTGTTTTTGTTTTTTTGTGCTTACTTATTTTGTGTTAACTAATAATTTTGTGAAATTGACTCTTGGGATCTTTGGAGATATGTATCGTTACAGTGCCAAAAGCCTTCTTCGTAACGTTACTCTCGTGAACAACTCGGTTGTGGTTTCTTTCTTTTCATGACTTCCTTTTTCTTGGCATTTCCCACCCTTGTGACTAGATTTTGGGCGTGTGGTATGTGCGAGTGAGCCTTTCCCTAACGTTTTTCTTTGTATATATAATCATCAAGTATCATTAAACATAAGATGTTTACCAAGTCATGTTTTCTGCTAATTTGCAAAATTTTATTTGACAGAAACGATTTAGGATTCGCAACTCATCAAATAAACTTGTAGTGTAATTTTGTGCAGATGTTATTTTAAAGCTTCATATGTAGAGTAAATGAAGGAATAAGGCGACATTCTTGTTTCTGGAAAAAGAAGGGTTTATAAAAAAGAAGTTTAGTTCGATGGGACTTATTGGCAAAGCGACTGAGGAAAGATGCAAGCGTTTGCCTCACTGCGTCATAATCATGCAATAGTACGTATTAATCCATTTATTTGAGAGTGTTAGTGTTGAAGCCTAAGAAGAATTTTCCGTCGCTTCTGGTTTCAGTTGGTTTATTAATCCACGCCGTTGCTTAATACCTTTTTCCGTTTTAAACATGTATATTTATGCACGAAATCCTCTAGAAGCTATACTTTCAATTTTTTGCTCACAACTTTATATCATCATCCTAATTAATTACCAGGCGGCGGTTTCTGAAGATTAACAAAAGGAAATTCCCTTTCTGCCCTCGAAATCTGACCGTTCGCCCCAAATCCCAATCCCCCAAAATCCGACCGTTACAACTCCCCCCCGCTCAAGTATCTCTCCCTTCTAAGGATTTTCTTTCCATTTTCCTCATTTTCAACTCCAAAATCCCCCTTTCCATTTCCTGCTCCTGACCTCCTCCTCCCCATCTACGCTGCTAGCGTCGAATGGCGGAGGCAGCCGAAACGCCAGCAGTCGTCGAGATCCCCTGTCGACTCCGAGGAGACCGGCGAGAGCCCATCCCAAGCTCAAGGAGCTCTAACGTCCCACCCACTAACCGAGATCTCGCTGAGCCCAGGCCACCTCCTCCTCCTCAAGCTGTTCCAGCGCCAGGAATCCCAGATCTCCCGCGCCGTCAACCTCAAAGAGACCCGGCTCGACGGCCTCAAGCGCGACGCGTTCCACCTGTCCTCCCTCTTCTTCGCGTTCCACGCCCTCTCCTTAACCCTCCTCTTCACCTCCTCCTCCGTCACGGGCCAGGCGCAGACCCAGATGGGGGCCTGCAAGAACTGGTGGGTCCCGCTCTGCCTGTCCGCGCTGACGTCGCTCGTGCTCATCATCGCGGTGCAGGTCGGTGGCGGGTCTAAAACACCACTCTCATTAATTATCCGCTTCATTGTTAGACGTTTTTTTAGGGCCATTTGCACCTAAAATACGCAGAGGGTTTGCCTCATTTCTTGCTCTGATGTCTCTAATAAGTTGTCATTGACCCTAAAAGCGCCCCGCAGAACTCACACAGTACTTAACTCATCCGGATGCCCGAACTTTGTCTTCCAAAGATTTGTAAAAGTTTTAGCTTTGATGTCCCGAATTTAAACTCTTTGCTAAACTTTTTTGACCCATATTTTTATTTACTTCTGTTTTCTCCTTTTGACGCGCCCTTGCGTCACGGTAGGATCCTACTAAAGTCTAAAGAAGGTGGTAAAATGGTAAAATTGTCAATGCAGATTCCAAATACAAGAAGCTTACGAGTTGTTTTTAGTTTATCGTTCACGCTTTTACTTTTAATAATGGACTAAATCCCGCCGCCGCTGGTGCAGTTTAAGGTATCGATGTACTGGAAGGTGATGAGGGCACTGCAGAGGGAGAGGAGCGATGGAAGAACACTGGCGCGGACGGTGCAGGAGCTGAGAATGAAGGGATCGAGCTTTGATCTGTCCAAGGAGTTGCAACTGGGGACGAAGAGGATGAAGAGCTCGAGTGTGGATGGAGGGTGGAGGCCGGTGAGGTGGATGAAGAGGAATGCTGTTGCTTTTTGCCTTGCTGGGTTTGCTGGGCTTGTTGCTGCTGCTTGCAAATTTATATTGTGTAGTTGATTTATGTTTTTTTTTGGCGAAAGAAGAATTAGTTGAGGTTATAATTCTTTTTAGCTAGTTGTGGGGGTTTGATTTAATGTTATGATTTGGTTCTATTGCCATATGTTGCCAGGGTTTGCAGGTAGGGAAGTAGGATACACGCGCTTGTATATGCAACTTGAATGAATCCGCGTATGATATTTGCTAATAATTTCCTCAAGAAATTATTAATAATATGGACCACTCATTTTGAAAGGATCTCATGGAAGTTTCTTAGATTACATCCCACACAATGTCACATCTCAAACATCACATGATACCAAAATCTCAGATGTTGAGGTTACAACTGTTTTCTGACAATCATATGATCAAGCAAATGCAATCAATATAAGTAAAAACATTTAGCCGAGAGCAACAGCAAGCCAATAAATGACAATGTCACAACAGATGATCAAGGGTACTAGCACGAAAGCAAATAAATGCAAACAAGTATCAAATAGGTTACATAAAGAAAATGTTAAGACGCAGGCAACTTTCCTACTTGATGAAAAACAACATTCACACTGCAGTAGGACAAGAAGATACATAGGACTACGCTAAGAAAGTTACGTAACAAAAAACAATTACACAAACACTTCAGACGACAAACCAAAACAAACAGGAGTGCAATACAACATGTAATGCAACTGTACATAAATTCCAAGCTACAAAGAAACATAATTTCCTGGAAAAAGGAGTACAAGCTAGAATGCCACAAACAAAGTTCAGCTAAAATTTCCTGGCAGTGCTGGGACAATGATCAACCTGATTGCAAAGAACCAGAGCACCAGTTCCTTACAGCTTTGGAAACTTATAATCTGACATTAGACATATTCAAAGAAAAAGGAACAGGGAAAACAAGCGACCAACATTAATTATTTCCAGCATACCAAAACTTAAATAGGTTTCAGTTCAAAGCACTCCTACCCGGACCAGCTCCAGGGGAGCGCCCTCTCACAGTCATACAACAATACATCTATGTTTTCTATACAAACTCCCACGACAACTAAACAAAACTTGAGCATAACCACAATTATTGCATTACTACCACAAATACATCCCTGACCCCAACGCACTAAAGCAGACAGCCAAACACAACAAGACCGCAAACTGGCTCACTGGCGATATTCCTTAGTAATATCAATTCCCCAGTAGCAGACACACTTCAGACATAAATCTAGTTACGACTCTTCTTGGTCCAGTGCCCCGATATAAACCAGGGAAGTGGCTTTTACTGGGGAAACCCCAAAAATATGGATCGATCATACTGAATGAAGATAATCAAGTTACCCCCTTGTTTTGGCTCTCTTCATTCCGAGGTTATTGTTGAAGGGGGATACTGAGCCAGACATGCTTGACCCTTCCTCACGAAGGGTACCGTTAAGCATAGCTAGCTCTCTCAGCTGTTGTTTTTTGAAAAAATCTTGGGACTCATCCTGTACATAAAGGGAAGAATATAAATAGGATAATTTTGTTTTGTAGAATGTGGTGAAATTTGGAGAATGAAGTAATACCACAGGCTTGAGCAAATCTTCCAAGATCTCGCGGGCTTGCATCAAACGGGTATCAATAATATCAACTGGTAACTCTGCCTCTACCAGAATGTGAAGGGGTTCGTTCAAGTGCTCATACCCTGGTTTCCCTCTCATCATATCCTCCTGTACGGGATTGCAGCATTAGCAATAATAGCACTGTATTTCTCAATTTGTCTCCAAAATTATAGAATTGACATCGTCTCTAACAACTAAAGTTCGAATAATTTCTTAAATTATATCTTGCATGCATGCATGTATGCATGCACACCTTTAAACAATAACTGGACCATCAGAGTACAACAAGAATGACAAAAGGATTTGCAAAAAACCACAGAACCAATGTACATAACTTAGAGCTAAATCAAAAGAACATGACAAATAGAGAAGGGTATCATTAATAATTTCAAGAAACTTTCTAAAGAAAGGGGGCTGTATGAACCCCAATTATCTCACAATTTACATAGTAGTCAATAATTGAGACCTTGAGAAGCTTCAAGAAAGCCATCATGAAAGCGTGCTCCTTCTCACTTCTAATATCAGACAATCTCTGCACATCCTTATTTTATTCTAATCCTTTCTCCTCTTAATATATTTCCTGTTGTTCTAACTCAATGAGCTTAGTTCAGGTAGGAGTTGTGGGGCTGATTCTATATTTATCCGTTTATAGTAATTATCTTCTCCAAATATAAGGACTTTGTTCACTTCGTTAATGACAAATGTGACCACATAATACTGCTAAACAATAGATTTCCAGGACATACTTGCAAAAACTTCAATCACAAGTGACTAATAGATAGTTTCTGAGATTTCATTTAGTGTCTATATTTTACTTGAGTTGTATAAGAAGATGCCCATGCAAACTATGCTTACATGAACAATCTGTTAGGACTCATGTATATGAGCCTACTTTTGAATCTTGTTTTGATGATTTTGCAAACAATTTATAATATGTTTTTCAGTATTTGTTTTGTTCCAGGTTGAGTAACTCAGGAGCCACATTTATAACGAAGCTTATTCATTTCAAGTCAGATCCAAGATTTAGCTTCTCATGGATATCAACTTGGTACAACTAGAATAGGACTTTATATTGTGTGAATATATCTCAAGCTCAATATCCACATAACACACACATTTGGTTTTAATGTGATTTTGACAATATACTGAGATATCAGTGTATAGACTTAATTTTTACTGTATACAACTATTGTTGAGTCTATAAATTCATTTGAAAATGTTTCATATCCTTGTTTATCTCAATTGTCCAAAACTAAGAATATTATATACTCGTTTTACATGTTTTTGCAAAACTAAGAGATTTTACAAACGGAGAATCACTTTTGGAAAATTTCTTTTGAAACATGCTCATTTATATGTTTATAAACTATTCCCCAAATCTTACAATTTTTAGAATTTATTTGATATTTTTAAACATGGTTTAAAGTTCAGTTTTCCTGTGCATTTTTGGTCTGTACACGTTTAGTCGACTTAACTCATGAGTCGATTCATGAGTCGACTCACGAAGTGCAGCGGAGTTATGTTTCTTCGTCTGCTGAGTCGACTCATATAAGCCGACTCATGAGTCGACTCATAAGTCGACTTATCAGAGAGTCGTTGCACAGTAATGACTAGTTCTCTGTTTTGTGTGTTTGTGGTTTTTTGGTCTTTTTCTTTGGATTTTAGCTGATGTATTGAGATGCTATATATACCCATATGCTCTGAATTCTTCTCTTTACCAAGAAGATTCCTTAATCAAGTTTTGAAAGAGTTTAGTTTGTGTTTAAGAGGTGTTTAAGCCTTGTTTCAAGTTTGGTTTGAAAAAGAGTTTGTTTTACAAAGAGAAGCTTACATCATTTGTTGAGGAGTTCATCCTCAATATCCAATCATCCTTTCTTTGTAGAGAAGTTTTCCTAACTCAACTTTCTAGCATTTATTTCTTATTAATCTTATTGCTAGTTCTTATTGAGTTAGATTTTATTTAAACTCATTTATCACGCACCCTTATTGAGCTTGTTATATCTCATATAATATATTGTTGGGTAGTGGTGTGTGATTTAGTGAGAGTGAGCTTAATTGAGTTCTCGTCAAGTGTAGAGAACAACCATTATTATATTGTGCTTATCGTGAGATCACTTGTAATACACTTGTACACCGAGAGGAGTGTGTGGTGAGGACGGAGTCGATACCAAGAGGAGTGGCGTTGGTGGCCTAGTGAGAGGTGATAATTCCGAGCACTTGAGGGAGTCGATACGTGAGGACCAACACTTGAGGTTGTAGCTTGTGTATGTACATTGTGAGATTTTTGTGAGAGTTGTCGGTTGACTTGATAACCGAGTGTGTAAAAAAGTTTCGGCTTCCAAACCGGGTGTGTCGTGATAGTGGAGATCTCCTTAAGGTGAGGAGCGGAGACGTAGGTCGTGGGGACCGAACTCCGTAATCATATCTTGTGTTTTGAGTTTGCCTTGTGCACATTTATTTTGTGCTTGTATTTTACATTCTGGCCTATATATCTCTTGCAATATTTAATTAATCAATAAAGTTTTTAAATTGGTATAAAATCGAATTAGATTAGCATAAGACCCTAATCACCCCCTCTCTAGGGTCTAACACAATCATTCACCAGAAACATATATTATTCCGAGCACGGGGTTTTTAATCAAAACGCATCTTCTCTTTATCACGAGTTATTTCCCTGGGTGATTAGAATATAAATTACCCGAGTTGGATCCTTGATGCTGCCACGCCCCCTGATCAGGACACGACAGTCAGTACTTGCTTCAACTCGCTTAAGGGAGTTTCCTCTAGGACCAAGGAGTCGACCAACAAAGTTAAACTGCATAAGACACTTGAAAGAGAGATAAGTCATCTTGTAATACAAGTAAAAAGATCAAAGTCAAGTAAAATGTTACATACAGAAGGATACTTGTCTACAGGAATATCAACCCTCATTGTTTTCTTGACGACAAGACTCGAGGAGCTACCCTGCGAACCAAGCCAACTAGTTGCCGATGAAGGTTGTAAGAACCCCAACCTCTGGATGACAGTTTCAATGTTGTTAAAAAAATATAGATAATTTAAATCAATCCAGGGCATGCACAATTTAGGTAATAATTGAGTATTCAATTCACACAAATTTTCAAATTGAACAGACATCATCACATAGAATTTTATGTTCATAAAATCACAATCAGAATAAACATGCTGTCAGTACTACCAGAAGGTACAGAGATTAATTAATCAATACAATAACAAAATTTTATGTACTAGTAATAAAATAGGAGGGGCTCTAGCAAACTGCAATTTCAATGATATAGTGGGTTGTGTACGCATTAAAGGATTGACACAACTCCATGTTTGTCATTTATAGAGGCAATAAATGGTAGTGACTCATTATGGGCATGTTTGGCTACTAATTTTATGATTCCTTATAAGTTACTTATTGCTTAATTTTATTTATATTGTTAGAGGACAATATAGCTTTTAATATCAGTAAGTAAATGTACTTACAAGTAGCCAAAAAATAAGTTGGAGAATACCAACTTATTTTTTTCCTACTTACAAGTTAAAATAAGTAATAAGTAGACCCTTACCAAACATAATCTTGGCACCTTATAAGTGAAGAAGTACTTATAAGTGAAAATAAGTATGTTACCAGACGCTGGAACATCATTGCAGAAAAAACGACAAGAAATTTGGGACGAGGCTCACCTTTCAAAGTTGAAGAGGATAATTTGAGAAAGAAAGTAGGCACTCACATATTACCAGTTAGAACTAATAACAGAGAGGAAGAAGTTAGTTTACTGAGTTAGTAAATACTGCAACCTCATACGCATATAATCCATGTGGAACGTGACACTAACAAAGATGGAGCAAAAAGTCCAAAGACAATCCCTTGGATAGTCAAAATAACATCGTCTAACCAAAAAGACAGTAAACGCTCCAGCAGTACCCTAAAGTTAGCATGAAGTGTAAAAAAGAAGTCAGGAATGCAAAGCATTCTAACTGTAGTTGAGTCAAGTTAGCATGAACCTGTGCAGGACTACTTCTCAAACCCTTCTTCGAGTAGTAAAATTAGATGCAAAGAGAAGTTATGTTAATGGTTAGTATCCATACTTCTGATTGAAATGGCGATGCCCACCCATTCAGATCAGCTGCTGCTCCATTTGAAAATAATCCACCAGTAGTCAAGGGGCTACCTTGTTCAAGCCCACTTTGATCTAAAAGAGATGCATTCCCCAACAGTGTAGTTACACGCAAAATTTCTGCTCAAAAATGTCAATTTCAAGCATAAAAGACGTACCGATTAGCATTTGTTAGAGATTAGTCAGCACTCAGCTGTAAACGGGTAGATATTGGTTAACTAAAATGGCGAGTTAATGATTAGCATACAAATCAGGCAATTATCCATTAACTAAAATCTCTAAGTAGAATAACATAAAGTGGGATTACTTGCAAAGTACATTTCATATTATTACGTGGTTGACATTATAAGAAAAGACATAAAAGCAATAGCAAAATAACGCACCCATATTTACACAAGTTAATGTAAACGAGCATACTCATCAGTATACTTGAGGCTAGAAATATGTTGTGCATATAGAATATACATTTTAAGACGTAACGAACAATTCTATCAGTGCTAAATGCATAAAACATCAACTTAAAGTCTTAAACCATGTTGCAGAGCCAAACCAAAGTGCCAATCAGCCCATATATTCGAGGAAGACCTGGCAGAGGCTTAATATAATGTTGAGTGTGAAGTATTGATTTTGTCAGCCAATAGACTAAAAGGCAGATCAACAGATTCGTGCATTTTGGTGGATCCTCTGGGTGTTGAAGGATAAAGTTAAGCATCAGGTATTAATTTGGTCAGCCAATTTACTAAAGGCAGATCAACAGGTTCATGCTTATTAGTGAATCCTGTGGATGAGGAAGGACAAGGCCCTCTTGAATTAACTAGAAGGTACATAAGACTTTCATCATGCCACCCAACAGGTGCATAGACTGCAGGGCGACTAATCATACCACAACAGCAAACAAATATTTATAAAAAAGGAAAGTATCAAATCAGAGTTTTTTTACCAACTATTAATTACTCTCTTGCAACAGACCAAAACTTTTCAAGACAAAACGACCAATATGGAAAAGAAAGAAAAAAATTAACAGTCCTCTCACCGGCTATATGAAGCCATTGCTCAAAAAAAAAAAAAAGAAAGAAAGAAAGAAAGATGTAGTTCAAAATTTGTTTTGTTTTCTGAAAACTCTCTTTTCAACCATTAGACGCATAGGTTCATAATGAATCATCTTAGTTCCTATGCCAGCAGCTCACAACCTTTTGCATGCACGCAAATGTAGAACACTAGAAACATACATAGTCAACATTCAGGAAATTGGTAAAGGTCCTAACAGTACAAAAAAATTGTCCTATATTTCATCTCAAATACATAACCCCCTATGCCCTCATCTTGAACCATGTTATCAAACTGTTTTTCTTGAATATTCCCAGACACATAAAGTCACTTTTCACTGTCTTGCAAACAGCTATATTGACACATAGTCAATCATTCTATCGAATTTTATTGTTCTTTGATTGCACGTATTTGAATCCAAGGGTCCTGAGTTTCAATGACCTTCACTTTTAAGCAAGGTTTTAAATATCGGTTATCGGGGATTTATTGGACAGTCAAAATCCATATCGATTAGTGGATATCAAGGATATATCGGGAATAAGTAGTATTTATCAGAGCGACATTACCGAATGGTGATATACATAATATAATATTCTAAAATATAATCTAACCATACTTAATGAAATATAAATATACCAAAATGTAAATAATTATGTTTAGCATCACTCACCAGTGGTAGAAACTCGGGTCGAGTTGGGTTTAAAGTGCACTGAATAAGTGCCCGTTGCCCAAAATCAAAACTTAAATCAAAGGCTGATAATTCCGATTTTTGAGTCAACAATATCGGTTGATGACTCGCTTTATCGCCACATTATCGGGATAAACATCCAAATGATAATCAATTTAAAATCGAACTTATCATAACGGAAGGCCCCAAAACCGATAAATTGCCGATAATATCGGTTTATCGGTTGATATTTAAAACATTGCTTTTAAGTGTGTGAGAACTACAAAGAAGCCAAGGAAAATAGTGATCTCATTTACATAAATGAACTTTCTGAAAACTTCCATGGATCTTTTTCAGAAAAAGGAAGAATATTGGAATACAAGCACAAAAGAAGCCTTTTTTCTTGACAGCTACTAAAAAAGCATTGCATCTCCACTGGCTGAAAATAAAACTTTGATGTCTCTAACAGAAAGAGAGAATGTTTTCGGGCCTGACATAATGAGAAAAAGTTCATGGAACAAGCCCCCTTTCCCTGGTTAACTTGTGTCGCATGAAATTCCATCCTCACTTATAGCTACGTGCAATACCTACAAAGATCTTAGGAATGCTAGGTCAGCTTGGAAAGCATATGCAGATGAAGGCGCACATCAGTTACTCATAATGCATCTGGTAGGCAAGAAATAGTCCCTAGAATGAATATCCCTGCTGTAGCAATTAGAAAATTCCATATATGTGTTTCCAATATTCCTCCAACAGTAACATTTAGCAACAAGAACAAAGTGTATGAAGAATCATCTCATAGACGCAACCTAGACGGATTCTTGACCTCAGTCCCAAATATGAGTAGACATACTCATAATTGGTATCTAGGTTAACATGCTAGATATCGTCCATATCTTCTTTGGAACTAATGAAATTCAATAATATAAGGACCCTTTGGCGTATTTAAATGTTCAAAGACTAGCCTAAATTTCATTAATTTCATATATGTTTAGTAGGTGTGCAAAGTGAAAGGATATGGCATAGATGGTGGTATTACCTTATTTCTATAAGTTTTCTTATGGCACATATGCATATAAATTCAAACACTTCCCATGTACTAGCCTTGCTAGTTGCATTTGATAAAACAAATTCAGATTCTTACATAAGATTCAGATGCTAAGAGAATACTATAGACTATAGTTAGTGCTTTAAACGGAAAAAAGGGGGCTCAACCTACAGTTCTAATGCATAATGTTGTCCTTTATTTTACACTGAGACTTCACTACATGTTCTTTTATATTACGGTATAGCTTAGAATATTTATTTAGATGACTATGATAGTTAACTCTAATCGTATCCGTGTAGAATGTTAAATAGAATACATACATATATCCATAACTATCAAAATACAGATACGATGTAGAATCTGGACTGGCTTAGTGGCAGCTATTTACAATTTACATCCCTAATGTTATGCAATGTTTTGAATGCCCAGTTTGATATTTCACAAAAAAGTGACTATTTTCGTGCTATCCACATTTAATTCAATTATATGTATAGGCTCTTGCAACTTCAAAGGAACTAGAAGAATAGTGGTGAGACCTCTTTGAATCTCTACGCCCTACCAATCAAATACAACCTGATCAAACCTGACCAAATAGTATAGCAAACTGCTTCAACTAGATCTAAAAATCATCTAACCATCATCTCCCTGACAACTGATGTCCTTCCATTGCTATTACTATGTCAAATTTAGAATTCTAGGGTCCCGAGCTCGTACATTTCCACATACAGAAAAGGTGTGCTGGAAACATAGAAACTGGTGATAAATGGTTAATTTGGACAGTTGATATCGGTCTTTATTAGAAACTAAGAAAAATACAAGATAAAGATCAATATGACAGGGTTTTTCTGGACTCGCTGAAAAAAGAGCTGTATCCCCATTGACTAAAAAAAACCTATCATTTCTGACAGAAATAGAGGATGTTGGCTGACTTGAGATCGCAATGTGTTAAAGGAGAAAAAGCCCCCTTCCTTGTTTTACATGTTTGTGAATTTCCATTTTGACTCGCAGCCAAAATGTAGTAACTATCCAATATTAGATAGCACATGGATATAAATGAAATGTGCATGACCACTCATAGTATGTCTGCTTTGGCAAGCCAGAAACCTAGTTTGAGTAGTAAATAATACTGTTTCAGTGTTTCCAACTTTCTTCTAATCTATGATTTGTGGGCTATGAGACAAGTGGCATACTCTAATATGGACATGGGTATCCAATATGGCAATTGTAGAAAACAAAGCCACAAACACACGGCATACATTTGTTGAGAAATATATGAATGTTTGGCTAATAGATAGATATGTGCACTGATCATTAGTCTTTTATTAAATAATCTTGCTTCAGTAAAAAGATCTCTGTAAAGTAACAATATACTTTTTATATATTTTTACAGTGGATAATATCTTCCGTAAGGTGAATTTCGGAGCAAGGACAACTAAAACCAAACTATCCCCACGAAACCTCCATAAGAATTAGTTCATCTTTTAAATCTGATTGTCAAACCTCCAGAATGATTGATCTTTTTAAAATAATATACCTTTGCAGATGTGGAACCCAATGGAGACAGCCAAAAATATGAAAACTAGACATCATAGACAAACTTAACATACAAAGTAATGGTCACACTTCCAAATAAATCTTCTCATGGCAAAGGTGGTAGGTAAAGCTGCCATCCGTTTATGCAAGTTGCATATGTTAGCCAATATGAAAGAACTCAACATAGCACGAAAAATTGTAAAAATAAAAGAAAACAGCCATATATTATTGCAAATCTCACCCTGGTTCAGCAAGCGATAGCTGTGTGGAAGCACTGGCATAAATGGACTAAGCTTGTGGCGCTCCGCCAACAACTCTGAAAGATACCTGCAAATGAACTCCCCCCCTCATCTTCTCAGCATAAAGAATTTCAAGATAAGCAAAATGGCATCACATGCTTTATGTAAAAATTCCAAAACTCCAGAAACATTGTGTTTGATAATTTAATCTAGCTCCACAAGAATGTGATAACATAAATCTATAAGCATATAAGCATCGGTGATAACAAGAGTTTTTTAATAAAAAAAATCTCTTTGCTACATTCCAATAGCAAAAATAACCAAATAACATCAAAATGCTTATTTTGAGTACATATTAAATGAAATTGCTCATGTCCCACTCAAGGCACCCATAAATTGTTTGCTCAGTTTATCCACTTAAAATACAACAATATCTTCTCCCTAACACAAACACTCTCAAGACATCAAGAACAATGACTAGAAACAGCAAGCCACTAAAGAAATGAATCAATAATTTCATCCCTGTACCAGCGCGATCTAAACAAAACCAAAAAAAGCATAAAAACCTTCTAAAATCAATTATTAGAAAACAGAGAAGATCTCAAACCCTATAACTATTATTCATCAATGATTTCATCAAATAATTCAGATCTCATACAATTAAGTACGATCAACAGATTAAAAAAGTTATAAAAGCCCCAAAAGAAGCTCTAGTCTACATTAAGACCGGCGGTCACAGATCGAGCAACGAACAAAAGAGAGAGTAAAATTAGGGCAAAAGAATCTCACTTTTCTTGCTCAGCGAGGACACTGGTAGCGTTTCGGATCCCCGAGATGTGAGGAGAGTGAGGAGCAGTGGAGGGAGAAGGAGAATACGCCATGTATCGGCCCGAGGACATGGCTGCAGCCTGAAAGGAGATCTCGATGGTGCCCTAAGAGAGAGAGAGAGAGAGAGAGAAGAGGGGAGAATTGAGAGAAAAGAGAGAGGCATTTATAAGAGAGGTGGAAGAAGCGAGAGAACAGTGACAGACCTTTTGACAGTTCACTGCGGAGCTCAAAAGGGGTAAATATTAAAGGATTCTATCTCCATTTTTTTTTTTTTTTTTTTTTTTTTTTTTTATTTTTTTGTATTTTTTTTTTTTTTTTTTTTTTTTTTTTTTTTTTTACATTTCAGATGTTGGTCACTTAATTTTTTTGGGGTTTTCTGCATATACCATGGTTGTAAAATTATGTTCAAATCTTGGTTTTTATCAAATTGCCCCCAACTTCTCTCAATTTTGTTTTTCCTATCCCTTTCGCATACTAATTTCAGTTTTTTAACCCGAAATTGTCGTAAACATATTGGAAATTATTGGAAATTTTGACATTACGGTTATTTAAAAAGTAGCATTCTTAAATTAGAGTAATGGAAACACCCAATATACTCATTTTAGAGGAAATTTTGCAAATATCAATATTTAAGGGGTTCAAATATTGAGGATACGACGGGTGCATATGCGAAAACCCCTAACTTTTTTCATCTTCTTGCAATTAATTGATGTTGTCGTTGGCGACATATCAATTAATGTTAATTATTACAAAATAGCTTAGTTTTACCTTCCAATTTCCTAACTGAGATTGGATTAATGATTAATCCAGTATAGAACTTAAGGCCCCGTTTGGAGGGACGTAACTACTAGAAGTAAGAAGTGGATCGAAGATATAACTTCCTTAATTATGAAGTAGAAAGTAGCAGAAATACTATTTTTTTTGTTTGTTTCATATATTTTTAGAAGTAGCGAAAATAATACTTCATCATTTTCTTTTATTTATTTGTTTGTTTGGATAGAATTTATATATATTATTTATAATCATATGCCTTTGGTAAATCTCTAATTTAAGTGGACCCTATTTTTTATCCATTTCCCCTCTACTTCTAAGCTTTCAAGGGCGGGAAAAATTTAGGAAGTATGAGTGTCACCTAAACGTCACATCTGCATTTATGGAAGTAGCTGAAGTAGTCTTTTTGAAGAAACAAACATAATTTTTTGCTTGAAGTAGGAAAAACTTCCTCTACTTCAGTTACTTCTTTACTACTTTCGTGTAAACAAACATGCCCTAAACAGAAGAGTACAACTAGGAATTCATCACAAAAGGTCAAATTAATTAGGATATTCTATTCAAATCAAACAATGTAGCAAGTTACATGGACTAATTTGAAACTAATTATAGAGGAGGATTAAATAACAATTTGAGTGATTATGTACAAAATATGAAATTTTTCAGGCACAGATAGTAAGATGCCCTCTTTTTCTTCTTTAATAAGTGGTGAGGGGACAGGTTATTATAGCTGTGGCTCAACCACCTTTGCTGTTGTATTATTATCACCAACTAATAAAGTTTCTAGCTTTATAATTTGCTTGAGAACCCCTGGAGGCTAGAGCCATCATGGACCAAGGTTACTAAAACGAGATATCAATCAAAACAGATAAAGTTTAGAAAACGAGTAGGAAAATGTACGGTTTTCACCCAAAAAAAGTTACCAATCGGGAATTTACTATTTATATTAGGAAAGTTACTATATCATAAAAGAGGATAACTTGAATAATATCAAGCAAGATTAAAAATCGTATTAGAAAGGTAAATTGTAACTGTAACTCTAGAGCAATAAATAATTTAATGTAAATATCTATCTCAAGACATGTTTGTTATATATTCTTATTTCTTGTTATTTATTTCGCAAGTGATTTATTATATTTCATATTTTAATTTGTCTAAGAGTTTTTGGCAATTGTCTTATATATAAGTTTTTAGGGAAAGTCAAATATTTTTTGGGATTAATAACATTTTTTAGTTTCTCAAGTAATTAAACCAATCCTATCATGTATTGTTTACGTAAATTATCAGGAAAATATTAAAATAGTATCTTGAGAACATAAGTACAATGCTATTTGAGAAATTGTTATTAAAAAAAGAAAGTTCTATAAGAAATTACAAAATTTCAAAATTTTGGTGAGGTACTAGCGTAAAAAAAACTTGGATGGAGATCTTCTTTAATTTGATAGTAATTGGAGAAGGTCCAATTATTCAAATCTAACAATTTGTTTCAATTTTAGGGGATAATAATATGTGACCACCTAGGATTTCATTATATCCTCTATTTGTCTTGAAAACTACTATTCTGAATACCTCTTTTGAGATTTTCGAAATTTGGCTTTATCTTATCCCTTAAAACGGAAATAAATGGTAATGACTGAGATAATTGAATCATCTCAATTACCGTCTAATTGGAGAGGATCCGAATGCAAGAAACATGTTTTTACGCAAATATCCTATCTGAATATTGGATAACTATGGTCTACTGACTCTACTCAAATGATCATGGACATAGTTTACTCGCAAAGAATAATGACAAGAATGCTAATAGTGGACATGAATTTATGATATGAATAACAAAAGATATTTGAAAATGATTGTAAAAACAAATTTATTATCTGTAATAATTTTGGTTTTTTTATAATTGTAGAATAAATAGGCATTTAATTTTTTACCGAATTAGCGGTTGCCTTTATTGACAGTGTAGAGCGGACCGAGCGGTAATCACCACACAAGGGACTCGTGTACACTTCGTGTCAATTCGATCCACAAAACAACAATAAACATTTCATAGTCGTTTTCCATAAACGAGACCTTTCTAAACGTTTCAGTCACCATTTCATCCGCTTAATTAGTATTTGGATATCGTATATAATGCTTTTACTATTTTACTAAGTTTTATACATATGCAATACACATGGTTAAATATTATGATTAAATATTTTTAGTTTACTTTTTTATTACAATTTGCTTCTCATTTCTACTTTGATATTTTTTTGCTCACTTAATCTGTTTCTAAGCTTCAGCATTGTGATTATTTATCATCTTTGACATTTGTTTGAATGAGCTACACTCAATTTAAAGTTTCATGCTGATAATTAAATTGTCACGAAATATTTAAATTTTAATATTATTTAGACCGACATGACACCAAGCTTGATATGAGGAAATATAGTGTTATAAAAGTAAAAAAAACACTTAAAATAGCATTATAAAATGAAGACGAATCAAAACCAATAAACCAATACCATCGATTAAAAATGGGCTAAAACAACACAAAAGAGAATATAAAGTTTGCTCATAATCATTGATAGACTTTATAAAAAATCATAAATTAAAGATTAATGCTAACTCTCGTACACTTTTATAATAAAAGCATGCACATAAGCATATAAAAATAATTTTAAAAAGTTCATGAAATTCGTTTTGAAGATTTCTAATTTTACTTAAAAATTAAATTATTATATAAAATATTTAGAAAATATTATCTTTCATTCATTCTATTTTACTTTTTTTATTGAGCCGAGATCAGTCTTTCTCCACATTTATCTTTTTTCCTAGACAATTCTAGAGTAGTGTGTTTATCGTCTATATTGATTGTGACATTAGACTGGAGCTGGATATCTTGCGTCGTTTATCTTTCCTTAGGCTCATTCATCTTTTATCTTCTCGTCTAATTTCACAAGGAAGCTAAGTGTATTTCCAAATGTTGTTAAACTTTTAGAAATACAGACTTTGATTATTTTTCTGTTTCAATGAGAACAAATGTTAATTTCATATAGAAAATCTTTTTATTTCTAATTTATTACTTAAATAAAGTTAGGAGTTACTTTTTTTCTGTAATGAATTATTCTGTTATGCATTCAATAAAAGTTTCTACTGCATCAAATAATATTATATTTGCTATGGTTGCGTCATTTCCCAGAAGAGTTTAAACTAAATACCTAAAATTTTCATTATCAAATTGGCTTAAATTATAATGTTAATATTTAATTTCGATATATTTTTTCATGAAAAAGTGATATTACTTAATCTTGGTACTAAGTCATCTGCATTCTATGATATTTATGATTTGGACACTCATTGTTAATGTTTCTATCTATCTTCTTTTTGTAGCCACGACTCAACTGTATTGTAAATGGTAGTTATATTTGTCTTATAGATGCAGTAGTGTGTCTGTATATTGATAAATTATAGTTAGGTTTAGTTGTGTGAGTTTATAGTATATCTTTTAAGATCATATTTTTTTTGAATGTTGTGATAATTGCATACATTGGTAATTTAAATTTCTATTGTGTTTGTAAAGAACCTTGATAGAGATGTTTTTGCCTTGAGAGCTTGTTCTCAAAAAGCCATGCATTTAGATTAAACTAGGTTTTATACACGTGCAATGCACGTGGTTAAATACCATGATTAAGTATTTTTGGCTTATTTTCTAACTAAACCTCAGTTCCACTTTAATAGTTGTGCTCACTTTTATCTCTAAACTTTAATATTACGATTATTTATTTTCTTTAATGTTTATTTAAATGGGCTACACCCAATTTAAATTTTCATGTTGATATTTCAATTGATAGAAAACAAATATAATTTAAAGTTAATTTTAATTTTTATATTTTTAGACTGACATGAAACCAAGCTTTACTTGAGAAAGTACAGTGTTGTAAAAGTAAAAAATATTGAAACAATGTTATACAATGAAGATGAATATTTAAAACTAATAAGGCAAAATGGTTGGTTAAAAGTATGCTAAAACGATACAAAAGAGAATATGAAGTTTGCTTCTAATCATTGATACACTTCATAAAAATTATAAATTAAAGATTAATACTAACTCTAGTATATGTTTATATGATAAAAGCATCCACATAAGCATATAAAAGTACTGAAAAAACTCATGAAACTCCCTTCTAAAGAATCCTAAATTTACTCAAAAAATTTAAATTATTTAATAAAATATTCAGAAAACCTTTGATTCTTTATGTTTTATTTTTTAATTGAGCTAAGATCAATCCTTTCTCACCTTTATCTTTTTCCTGGATAATTCTAGAGCAGTATCGTCATTATTTACATCGATTGTGGCATCAGTCTAGAGTTATATTTTTTGTGCTACTATCTTTTTTGGGCTCGCTAATCTTTTATCTTGTCGTTTAATTTCACAAAGAAGTTAAATGTATTTTTGATATTCAACACAAACTTCTTGAAATACAGACTTGTGATTTTTTTCTATTTCAATGAGAATAAATATTAATTTCATATATATGAAATTCTTTGTGTTTCTAATTTATTACTTAAATAAGATTAGGAGCTACCTTTTTTCTCTACAATAAATTCTTCTGATGTGCATCCAATAAGAGTTTCTGTTACGTCAATAATATTACATTTACTTTATCCCTGTGATTTTCCACAAAGATCTAAATAAATACCTGTATTTTTATTGCCAATTTGACTTAGATTATAATGAAAGCATCCTAGTTCCACTAGGAAAGAACCCTAGAGGGGGGAGGGAGTGAATAGGGTTTATGCTCATCTTATCCGATTTAATACTAACTAAAAACTAATTAACAAATATATCCTAGCAATGAGATACAATAAGAGATATATGCAAGGATATGAAACTAACACAAGGGTGAAACAAGATATAAACAATATAGTGGATGAAATAAGCAATGAGAGAATGACAATAAAGATGAACAAAGATATAAGTGCGCTAAGCCAAACTCAAACAAGTAGAATTATCACGGAGTTTGGACCTTTCGTCCTACGTCTCCGCTCCCCACTCCCGAGGAGAAATCCACTATCACAACTAAGTTTTCTACGCTCACCCGAATAACATTTACACCTCACACTCGGTTTTCTAGTTTACCGAAAATTTTACAATCACTCACAATGTAACTACACTAACTACCACCTCAAGTGTTGATCTCTAGCCCGTGTCCTTCCTCAAGTGCTCGGATTTACTACCTCTCTTTAGGTTTTACTATCGACGCCACTCCTCTTGAAACCGACCCCGTCTCTCACCACACACTCCTCTTGGTGTACTAGTGTAATACAAAGTGAACCTCACAATAATAGCTCAATACAAGTATTTGTCCTCTACTATGGGTGAGAACACAATGAAAGCTCACTCTCAATGTCACAAAACCCTATAACCCAAATTATACTATGTATGAAATACTATAAGCTCAATGTGGGTGTGTGTAACAATGAGAATAAAATCAAAACTAAACTCAAATAAATTCTAGCTTATGGAAATGAAAACCAAACATATAAATAGTTAGATAAGAGTTTAGAAAAACTTCTCTAGATGATAAGAGAGAGAGGAAGAAGAGTTGAACGCTCAAACACCAAAGGATGATCTCCTCAAGCTCTTGTGAAAGTTTCTTCACAAACCAAACTCTTAAACAAATACACAAACCAACCACAAACATTACATTTTAAAACATGTGGTCTACTAGAAATATTTGGTAAACATGAATTCTTTTTCAAATCAAAATAATATTTGGCCAAATGACCAAAACGACCATAAAGATCACATTTAAACACATAGGCATGTTTATGATGAACATGATGAGTATGTGCATGTGTATGTGCAAAATGTGATGATGATGAAACTTGATGGGATTTTATGATGAACATGATGAGTATGTGCATGTGTATGTGCAAAATGTGATGATGATGAAACTTGATGGGATGCACAATTATGATTATTTGTATGTGCAAAATGTGATGATGATGAAACTTGATGGGATGCACAATTATGATTATTTATTGTAGGTTTTTGTGCATCATAACAAAATTTAGCAAGGTGACCTTTTCGGTCGCAAATAGAGCATTTGTAAATCTTGTTATACATGTGTGCATAGTGAGTGTTTGATTTGAAAGTGTTAACACAAGACTTTGTCCACAAGTCCACAAGCTTCTTATTATTAGCAATACATATTTTAAGAGTTGAATCTAAATATAAAATGCGACTTTTAACATTATTCAACTCATCATTATGTACAAATGCATTGGAAATAGAAGTAGATGAAACATGATCATTTCTAAATGAATTAAGCTCATTTTTAATAGTTTCTACTTCTATCATGACATCATTATTAGCATGAGTTAAACTAGCAATAGATGAAATCAATTTTTTATTTTCTAAACTTAACATGTCATTATTTTCTTTAAGTGTAGCATTCTCCTTAGTAATGACATCAAGTTTAGAACCTAGCAACTCATGATCAGATTTTAAGCTAACATGCTTGCTTTTTAAATCAACAAAATTATGTTGCAAATTAGTATAGACATGCAATAATCTCTCATATGCACAAGCGAGTTCATCAATAGATAAATCACATTTGGATTCAGAATCGCTTATCATACTAGGGTTAACCCCTAGTGAATGTGTGCATGATGCTCCACTAACACTTGAAGTCGATTCCGCCACAACGTGTCGAATCTCCTCCAAGTCTCCTTGATGTGTTTCAAAAAGTTTTCAAATCGTGTAAGCACTATCAAAATGAGCAAGTTCATTAGAAATACATGGTTTAAAAGCATTATGCAAGAATTCTAACACTAACTTGTTCATTGTAAACATCTTTTTATCATGTTTGCTCCACTTGGATTTTTCAAGGTGGGCACAATATAAGCATAATCAATAACTTCCCATAAATCGATATTTCTAGATTCAACAAATATTTTAAATCTAAAGCACCATTGAGCATAAGGAGAATTTCTATATTTTGGGGCAATATTTGGATCATAGCCTAAACAAAATGCATCATTCATATTCATGATATAATATATATATATAATATATATATATATATATATATATATATATATATATTATATATATTATATATATATATATATATATATATATATATGAAGCAAGACAAATACAATCAAAACTAGATTAGCATCAAAAATAAACTTGAAACTTTAACTCAAGGCGATTACAACCTTAAAATCAAAGAACACCAATCTCTGATACCAATTGAAAGCACCTAGTGTCACTAGAAAGAACCATAGAGAGGGGGGGGGTGTGAATAGAGTTTATACTAATCTTATTGATTTAATGCCGATTAAAAACTAATTAACAAATATATCCTAGCAGTTAGATACAACAAGAGATATAAGCAAGGATATGAAACTAACACAAATGTGAAACAAGATATAAACAATATAGTGGATGAAATAAGCAATGGGAGAATGGCAATACAGATGAAAAAAGATATAAGTGCGCCAAGCCAAACTCAAACAAGCAGAATGATCACGGAGTTCGGACCTTCCGTCCTACGTCTCCGCTCCCCACTCCTAGGGAGAAATCCACTATCACAACCGGGTTTTCTACGCTCACCCGAATAACGTTTACACCTCACACTCGGTTTTCTAGTTCACCGAAAACTTTAGAATCACTCATAATATAACTACACTAACTACCACCTCAAGTGTTGGTCTCTAGCCCGTGTCCTTTCTCAAGTGCTCGGATTTACTACATTTCTATAGGCTTTACTACCGATGTCACTCCTCTTGGAACCGACCCCGTCTCTAACCACACACTCCTCTTAGTGTGCTAGTGTAATACAAAGTGAACCGCATAATAATAGCTCAATACAAGTGTTTGTTCTCTACAATGGAAGAGAACACAATGCAAGCTCACTCTTAATATCACAAACCCTACAACCCAAATTATACTATATATGAAATATTATAAGCTCAATATGGGTGTGTGTAACAATGAGAATAAAATCAAAACTAAACTCAAATAAATTCTAGCTTATGGAAATGAAATTGCCAAATGCTTCTAGTAGACCACATGCTTTTAAATGTGATGTTTGTGGTAGGTTTAGACATCTTGCTAAATTTTGTTTTGATATACAAAAAGCTTCTAAGTTACAATATGTCCCAAATAGACCATTGTTTAAGAATGTTTCCCGTGCACGAGCTAATGGTCCACAAAAACAAATGAGAATAAAATCAAAACTAAACTCAAATAAATTCTAGCTTATGGAAATGAAAACCAAACATATAAATAACTAAATAAGAGTTTAGAAAAACTTCTCTAGATGACAAGAGAGAGAGAGGAAGAAGAGTTGAATGCTCAAACACCAAAGGATGATCTCCTCAAGCTCTTGTGAAAGTTTCTTCACAAACCAAACTCTTAAACAAACACTAAAACAAACTTAAACACCCCTTAAACTTGTTAAAAAACTTTCTTGGATAGTATTTGGTCTGAGATATGATGGGTATTTATAGAGACCCCAAAACATAAAAAAAAAACAAAGTAAAAAGACCAAAAACTCAAAACTGGAACAGGCTAAAAAAACTAGCAGTTACAACATCAGTCGACTGATGAGCTGACCGTTGTAGGTATTTTCCAGCTTATCAGTCGACTGACGATATCATCAGTCGACCAACATAAAAACATAAACTATTGAAGATTCCAGGCGTTTTTATCAGTCGACTGAACACTTTTATCACTCGATTGATAACACAATATCAGTCTATTTTGAATAGTAAAACTAATTTTTGAAGTGCCTGTAAAAATAGCAAATAAATTCTAAAAAATATAAAACTTTAAAAAATATTTATAAACATGTCAATGAATATGTTATAATTTTTTTTTTGAAATTGCACTTCACATTTGTGAAAACTTATTATTTTTTAAAATAGCCCAAAACATAAAAACGAACAACACTTATTTTTATCAAAATGACTAAACCATGTTTTGAAACTTTATAAAATGATTATATAGACTTGATAAAAGATATAAACTATTATTGTTAAGTCTATAAACCAATAACTCATTATTTTCACAAATTTATATTTATATAAACTTGAAAACCAAAAAACCAAAATATGTATAACTAACCAAATACGTGTGTGTGAATATATGAGCTTAAAGTATCTACACACAAGTATAAACCTATACTACAAATACTATAAACTATATATCCAAGGTTGAAGGTCTTCAATATAGATCCACTTGGTAAACTGTGCGGATGAAGCTTGAACTTGGATCTTGAACTTGAATTGTATTGCTTCACTCCACTATTCCGTCAACCTCCATTGGATATGATCGTTGAAGCTCGATTCCATCCATCCTCTAACACATTGTTTACATAGAATAAATACAAAAATACAAACACTAAACAAATAACATTAGTAATAAATTATTTGTTAAACATCATCAAAACAAAAAGGCCAATGTATAATATTAATATTTAATTTATTTAGTACTTGAAGAATAATGTATGAAATTTATGAATACTTACTAATTTTTCTTATATCTCAGAGAATTCTTCTTTGATAATGATAAAGTTATTAAATTATTCTTCAACGTAACTCAGTTAGTGCTTCTTTAATAGATATGTCTTATGTTAATGCCAATTCAAATGATTCATGAATATTTTCTGAATTTTAGATTTATTTCTGTCACTTTCCCATTTACAATGGAAATAGCTTGATTCTTTTAAAGGATATTGTTTGCGTCGAAAGTTAATGTATTCATTGCGGTATTCATTACAACTTCGGTCGTTACAATAAAAACAAAAAGATAATCTTTTTATAAGATCTTTACACAATGAAAACAAAAGTTACAACTCTCGTCAAAACAAACGCAGAGATCGTTTATCGGTCTTCTGCTTACGTGGGATCTTTGCCTGTGCCGGGGTTTATCCGTGGACCGCCTTAGATCTGGATCCGGTTGATGGAAAATTCGGCAGAGTTTCGTCTTCGCCGAGGAAGTATTTGATTTGAAGCGCTGAAATCGACCAAGCGAAATCAGTGCTCTTCTCGAGATTAAGACCAAGCCTAATCTCAAGGGACAGACGGGAACGAGCGTCGGATCTCTCGAACTCTCCTTCTTTATGCCGAAGAACTCGCCAAGATCTGTTTTGCCTTCGCTGATCGCTGAAATTCGTTGGGCGTCCTTATGAACTCCACAATCTCGCCAGCACGTCCTCGTTCTTAGATAATCAAATCGGCCCCAGAAAATTGAAGGCCTTTGTTCATATTTAAGGCCTCAACGATGCGGGTTATCTTAGGATAAGAAACAGGGATTTGGCTTATCATTCAGTCATAGCAGCTACAAGTTTAGGGATGATCTCAAGTCAGTTAAGAACCCCCTGAAACGGATAAAACCCTGCAAAAAACTAATTTAAAACTGTCACAAACGTGTTTTGGAACTTAGACTGCAGCGGCTAATCTGACCCGCGCCCGCGGGTTCGGAATCATCGACCCGCGCTCGCGCGGCGCGATTGCTCGGATTGATCCGTCCGCCTCGCGCGGGTCGGATCATTCCGTCCTGCGTCTACGTCGGTTCGCCGCTTTTCTCCCTTTTTGCGTTTCTTTCTGTCCGGGATTTGTTTTTTGCCGTCACGTCGTAGTTGTATTAACTGGCGTGTCTCGTTGCTATTCGTTCATTATGCTTTAGTTGATTTGACGTGCGTGTGATTGCACGCATGCGAGGCTGATTGGCTGCCGGCGCTGATGTCAAGCCGCGCAGGTCCCTTGATTCGCGCGTTTTGCTTTCCCAGGCGTTGCGGCGTCAGATAATCCTCTTAGACTCGGATAACAATGTCCGTCGTCTCTTTCTCTGTGCTCGAGCTGTGTGTGCGATACCTATAGGCCTTTTTAGCGCCTACAGATACCCCTTCAAAAGTAATTCCAGACTCGATTCCTTTATTAGAGGAGTCTGGAATGCTTTGGATAAGATAGAGCCATTCCTCTATTTTCGTAGAGCGTACTTTAACTACCTCAATTCTTAACTTATTGCATCAATTCTATCATGTTCCATCGAATAGTATGAGTTGCTTCCGCGCGTGCCGTTTATCGTCTGACCTTGTGAAATCTTGAACTGAGATTGGTGTGTAAGTTCTGAACTAGCTCGTGCCATTGAGTTGAGCTGTTGAACTAATCCTCTCCGTCATGAAATTCATAATTCTGATTGTAACTGAATTCCTTGGAGTCATCGTTTTGCCTTATTTGTGCGGAAATTGCTGATGCGTGACCGGCATCGATCTTTACTGTACGCGTCTGACCGGCTGTTAAACAGTTTATATCGTACGTTTGCTAGAGTCTACACAGTTTAAGCCTTAAGGCATCTGCGAGCGTGACGCGCGAATGTTGGGTGACAGGACCACTGGGTCGCCAGGTTTGTTTGCCGTCGAAGTTATGTATTCATTGCGGATTCATTACAAACTTCGCGTCGTTTACAATGAAAACAAAAGATATCTTTTATAAGATCTATTACACAATGAAAACAAAGTTTACACGCATCGTCAAAACAAAGAAAGAGATCGTTTTATCGGTCTTATCTGCTTCTGCCGTGGGATCTTATCCTTGGAAGTTTGGTTGGATGTCAAGTCATGAGACCAACTAATTGAAGCTGATACGTCAATGACTCGCATTTATAGAATTTTTGGCAAAATTCTCACGCATCAGGGTTTGATAGCCTTTACGACTACCGTTTGAATCGGGCTTACATGCAATTATGTTAGTCCGTTCCGCATGATAACGTTAATGCTAAAAGATTAACTCTTTTAGTGCTACGATATTGAATACGTAGACTTGTCTTTCTCCTCATGTGAAAAGACTAAACAGCGACGTGTTATCAGACGTAGACTTTAAGGTTTTGCAAACCCTCAGCCCTTCAACGGATTTTGGCGTGCCTTTTACCGAATTACCGTTTTGGAATCGGGGCTGCATGGTGCGATTGTTTAAGTCCGTTCCGCACGTTACGCTTGTGCCTAAAGAATGAACTCGGCTTGATCGTAATGCTATTGATTTTGAATTTCCATAGGACTTTCGCCATTTTTACGCGGAATATGGCCATCCGGCAACGCGTAATTAGGGCGTTGACTATCCCTACTGTAGGACTTCAGGATGAAGTTCCCAGATTGTACTCTGGTGTCTTTTTCCATCGTAAAAGACTAAACGCAACGCGTATTTAGGAGTTGCTCATCCCTACATTAGGGATTCGGATGACAAGTCCCCAGAATTATACTCTGGTGTCTTTTTCAATCGGTAAAGACTAAACCCGGCAACGCGTGTTAGGCTTTAGACTTAATCCTACGCGATTCGGATAAAATTCACCAGCGCAGGTGAGGCACGATTTTGGCGTATGAAGTTATAGACGCCTTGCCATCAATCGTCGAATATGACTTTTGTCCTTTTACGGGCAAAAGGGACTAACCGCAACGCGTGTTAGAGTTGACTTATCCTGCTATAGGATTCGGATAAAATTCCCCGTGCACAAAGTGCCCGTTTGGAAGTTGAAAATTGTGTCTTTTCTCAGGTAAAGACGGATTGGAAAATGGAAGAGAAGAATTTTATATTCTATCTCCGGCATTGAAGGAGAAGAATTTATATTCTATCTCCCAGTTGAGGAAAGAACTCAAAGGTGGGATCTCACACCCTCAGAGCCAAATGATGAAACTAAGAGTGGGATTCTCCACTCTCGAGAATCGGAAAAGATTCAACGACCCTTAACTTTATATAGGATTTCGGTCATTCGATCCAAAAAGTTCTCATTTTGATGAGCAAAAGCCCAAATTTTCGACCCTAACTTTTTAGGTATTTGTGGATAAGGAAAAGATGAAGTTTATCGGAAAATGATAACTCAATCTTAGTCCTAACTATCTCGCAGGTTTGACTAAGTAAAGTTGGAGACAATCCTTAACTTTTATAAGTATGATTGCTCAATGAAAGGGACCTCTCGTTCATGAAAGGAATGAGAGGAGAATTGGTTGTGGCCCTAACTTTTATATGGTTTGACCAAGAAGCAGTTGAAAGTTGGGAGGTTGAGATGATATTTACCTTTTACAGGTTGGATCGATTCAATTTGAAAGTGGACCTTCTGTTCATGAAGGAACTCGAGAGGGGACTTATGGTTGTCGCGTCCTAACTATAGGAAGTTTGAGCCAGGTAGACAGTGAGACTGGGAGTTACAAATCATAGTGCGGGGTTATAGTGTTTATCACCCTTGTCGTAATTATGGGTTCATCCCTAAGAAAATTGATACTAGCGTTCTTCTGGAACTTCCCATACGAGACTCATCTACCCCCAGTTTCTTTTTGGAACTGAGTCTGACTTTGGACTCCGTTACATGTCCGGTTATCCTTAAGAATAATTAGCATAGCATTCTCCAGGAACTTCCCATCAACCGGTAAGAAACATGTTTAGACATCATATAGACCTATTGAGTATCAGGAGTGAGTTTAACCATCTTATCCGCGGAGGTTTAAAGACAGCATTTTACTCTAATAAACTTGTCGGACTAAGTTTGAGAAGCAGTTTATACTCCGATACATCTTCGGGTTTCATTCGCTCATTGACTTATAACGCCGCGTCAAACCAAGGTTTGGATGCATTTCTTAAGACGAAGCAGCCTTGTTAGGATGAAGGATTCTCTTCGTGTACAGCACATGACCTCGGATCTACAGTTATTATCAGCTTCCTCCGGATCTGGGATTAGTGGTAGCTTGATTTGTTATTTTAGGAGGGACCTCAAAATATAGCCGAACATCTTCGTTCCTTGAAGAGGATACTCTTTTTGGATAGTCTCGGATCCGAATTCTTTCTGCCTTCGGGTGTTGTTCGATGTCTGTTAACGTCTAACCGCCTTGCATGTCTTTCTTTACCACAGGAGGCAAAGTTTTGAGTTCGAAAGAGATTCTGCGTCGTTGGGCCTCCTCTCGCTTTCTTCCTTCGAAAGCTTCGCCGCTCTCGCGGTCTTCCATTTCCAAGTTGGACCGGTGCGACCTCCATCTCCCTCTTGGGG
>NC_033798.1:91731499-91771018 GCF_001876935.1 Asparagus officinalis
AGTGATCTTCTCTATGCTTGGGATATCTATTAGCATTTTTTGACGCCTACAGTATTCATTGTGGTATTCATTACAACTTCGGTCGTTACAATGAAAACAAAAAGATTGTCTTTTTATAAGACTTTTACACAATGAAAACAAAAGTTTACAACTCTCGTCAAAACAAACGCAGAGAGATCGTTTATCGGTCTTCTGCTTGCGTGGGATCTTTGCCTGTGCCGGGGTTTATCCGTGGACCGCCTTAGATCTGGATCCGGTTGATGGAAAATTCGGCAGAGCTTTGCCTTCGCCGAGGAAGTATTTGATTTGAAGCGCTGAGATCGACCAAGCGAAATCATGGCTCTTCTCGAGATTAAGACCAAGCCTAATCTCAAGGGACGGACGGGAACGGGCGTCGGATCTCTCGAACTCTCCTTCTTTATGCCGAAGAACTCGCCAAGATCTGTTTTGCCTTCGCTAAAATTCGTGCTCCTTTGACTCCACAATCCGGCAGCACCTCCTCGTCTTGATAATCAAATCGCCCCAGAAAATGGAGGCCTTTGGTTCATATTTATAGGCCTCAAAATGCGGTTATTTAGATAAGAACAAGGGATTTGGCTCTATCTTCAGTCAACAGCAGCCTAACAACGTTTAGGGATGATCTCAAGTCAGTTAAGAAGGATCATTCCGTCCTGCGCTTAGCGCGGGTTCGCCGACTTTCTCCCTTTTTTGGTTTCTTTCTTCCGGGATTTGTTCTTGTCACGTGTTTGGTTCGCTTCGTTGATTTATATGCTTTGAGTTGATTGACGCGTGCGTGTTGATTGACGCATGCGAGCTGATTGGCGCGCGCGAGCTGACTGTCAAGCGCGCAGGTCACTTGATTCGCCGTTTTGCTTCAGGCGCTTGTCGGCGTCAGATAATCCTCTTAGACTCGGATAACAATGTCCGTCGTCTTCTCTCTGTCTCGAGCTGTGTGTGGATACCTATAGGCATTTTTAGACGCCTACAGATATCTCTAAACATTCTGATAGTTTCTCTATACATAATTCATTGTATTCTTTTACCCTATAAATGTTATTAACATCAGAGATTAATGTTTCTAAATTATAATTAATTAATGCAAAGATATTATATTATAGTCTTTTATCATTTTTATGGATTTAAACATCTATCAATTAACATTATTAATCTATTTTTACTGCTCCAACTTATTAGTAAAATTATATACAGTTGCTTTCATTTATATAGTGATGATAATTTTTAAGCTATAATATTTTTTAAAATTTTATTCCTTAACCGGATATGTTTAATCAATTCTTATTGTTTTTGTTTACCAGTATCAACTTACACTATCTTTAGATGCTGAAAAGGGATAGTAAACCCTAAATTGAGGAATATATATATATATAATGAAAGAAGACCTAACAATTATACTTTTCTTTTCCAAGTTTTAAAATTCCAGCCCTTTTTATGATTTTGGACTTTAAGGGTGTGATTTATAATTTTAAAACTTTGGGAGTGCTTTTAAAAAAATTACTTTTAAATTTGGTAGTTGTAAGTTATATTTCTTGCAACTCTAAAATTTTAAGGGTGTTTTTTATAATTGCTAAAACTGTAGATTAATTTTTAAAAAATTTAAATTTTAGTGGTTTACCAATAGTTTTAAGATTTAATATGTATTGGTTATAAATTTTAACAATTTAGAGTTTTTTACAATTTTTAAATTTTGAAAGAGTTTTTCTATATTTTTGTAACTTTGAGGTTAATTTCGACAAATTTTTAATTTTTAAGTGCACGAGGGTAATCTCTTGAGTTTATCTTTTGTTGTTTGTAAATTTTAAAATTTTAAAAATTTTAGGGTTGTTTTTTATAATTTAAACTTTTGAGGGTCTTTCTATAATTTTTAGGACATTGAGGGTATTAATTGAAAATTTTAAATTCTTCGAAGGCTGTTGTTAATTTCTTAATTTTATATTTGTTATTTTAAGTTTTAAAATGTCAGAAAATTTTAGGTGCATTATGGTAATCCCTTGAATTCATCTATGTTGTTTGTAAGTTTTAAAATTTTAGAATTTCAGGTGCTTGCATTATGGTAATCCCTTGAATTCATCTATGTTGTTTGTAAGTTTTAAAATTTTAGAATTTCAGGTGCTTGTTTGTAATTTAAACTTTTTTTAAAATTTTAGAATTTCAGGTGCTTGTTTGTAATTTAAACTTTTGAGGGTGTTTCTATAATTTTTGAAACATTAAGATGTTATTCACAAATATTAAATTCTTTGCAAACTACTGTTAATTTCTTAATTTCATATTTATTATTTTACGTTTTCAGACGTGAGCATGGTTTTCATAATTTTAAACTTTTCAGGATATTTTGTGCAATTTTAAAACTTTTTAGCTTTTTTTTTAAATATTTTATGTATTATAGTATGTTAGCTGCGTATAATTTCTTTATCTTAACAAACTAATACCATAAAGATATTTTTATTTTTTAAATTGTTAAGCTAAAAATAGTTCACGTTGGATTAGGACATGATATAATTAGGATTAGGATAGATTAGAATATAAATAAAATATTTAAAATAGTTAATGATAATATTGACCATAGAATGATTTTTCTAAACTCATGCTTTTAAAGGGAGTATGATATGTAATGTTTTTTTTCTTTATTATGTTATATGGATGTTTGCTTGGGTTACTTATAATTCTCTTATTTCTTTAGTAAGTTGTATGTTTGGAGGTGAGGGTGTGTGTGTATTACATTGACCTGAGTTCCCCCCTACAAAATTGAGACATATATAAGATGAATCTTATATATATGTATACGTGTGTGTGCGCGCATGTGTGCATACACACACATATTGTTGACACAATTTATGATGATATGCATATTTTTCCTATAAATTTGAGACATATATAAGGCGATCTTATATATAGTGGCCTCTAATAAGATTTTTTGTAAGGAAATATGTACCTTTCATATTTAAATATCTTGAAATCTGATAGCTCTATTACATGCATATCTTTGATCATGTCATCAGGAATTGATCCCGTTGATAGCCATATCCTGAATTAAAGTTACATGCAGAGCAATGCCACCGTATTGGAAAAAATGTCGATTTTTTTTTACGCTATTGTAAATAAAATATCATATGTATACTTTTTGTCCACTATAATAATTTTCACCTTCTTATCTGGCTTGTTATGTCTTGCAATATATGACGTTGTTGATCAATGGCTCTTCGTTAGTTTCTATTACAATATTATTTGCATATAACTTTGTTATGATTTCTTTAGTATTTGAAGAATAAAATATGAAAATTTATAAATACTTATTAATTTTTCATATATCTTTCACAGAGAATGCTTCTTTGATGGGGACAAAGTTGTTCAATATGTTATTCAAGTGAAACTCAGTCGATATTTCATTGAGACATATGTCCTTTTCTAATGTCAATTAAAATGATTCGTGGGCATTTTTTGAATTTTGGTTTTTTTTCTTCACTTCTCCATTTTGAAATGAAAACAACTTGATCTTTTTAAGGATATATCTGAATATTCCAATAGTTTATCCATACATAATTCATTATAATTTTTTACCCGGTAAATATTATTAACATTAGAGATTAAATATTTTTAAAATATAATCAATTAATGCTAAACTATTATATTATAGTCTTTTATCAATTTTTATTTTATTTAGTATTCAATCAATTAATGCTAATTATGTATTTTTGCTGCTCCAACTTATTAGTGAGACCATATTACAGTTACTTTAATTTATATAATGACGTTAATGTTTAATCTGTCATTATATTTTTCAAATTATTAAACTTTGGCTAGATGTTTTTAATCTATTGTTCTATTTTTTACCAACATTAACTTAGACTAATTTTACATGTTGAAAAGGAATAGTAAACATCAAATTAGAAGTTAAATTTGTATATATTAATGAAAGAATGTCAAACAATTACTCTTTTCTTTGCCAAGTTTTGAAATTTCAGTCGCTTTTTATAATTTTAAACTTTCGATTGTGTGTTTCACAATTTTTAAAACTTTGAGGTTATTATTTTAAAATTTAAAAGTTTAAGTTTTTTCTGTTTGTAATTTTCATGTTTTACATATTGATGGTAAGTTTTCAAATGTTAGATATTTCTTGTAACTCTAAAATTTTGAGGGGTTCCTTTTGCAATTAGTGAACCTTTGGATTGGTTTTTATAGAATTTAAATTTTTAGCGGTCTATTAATAATTTTTATATTTGATATGTACTGGTTATAAGTTTTCAAAATTTAGATTTTTTTTGCAATTTTTAATTTTAAGAGAATTTTTTTATAATTTTTGTAACTTTGAGGATTTTTATAAATTTTAAAATTTTAGGTGTCTGATGGTAATCACTTGAATTTATCTATGTTGTTTTTAATTTTTAAAATTTTAGAATTTCAAGGTGTTTTTTGTAAATTGAAATAAGGGTGTTTATATGATTTTTGAAAATTGAGGGTGTTAATTGCAAATTTTAAATTCTTAGGTGCTTTTGTTGATTTTTAAGTTTTGAAAAGTTAGGGTATTTATGTAATTTTGAACTTTTGAGGGTGTTTTTGTGTAATTTTTTGAAACTTTATGGTTTTTTTGTAATACTTCATGTATTATAGTATGTTAGTTGCATGTAGGGGTGGAAATGAACCAAATAGTTCGATAATTGTTCGAATAACTATTCGGTCAGATTCGATTCGCTAGTTCATTTACCGCCAAACAAATATTTTTTAGTATTCGAGTTTACTAACGAATAGAATTTAACCAGATGCATATTCAATTCGTTTGTTTATTAAATATTCGTTTAAAATTTGATCGCAACTAATTATTTGTATTATTGCATATATGATGTTATATTTTTAACCCACTTACCATTTCTACTTAAGTTTTATACATTGATTTTAAGATTCAAATAATCTTAAATCTATTTTCTAATTAAAATCTTGATTTAAATATATATACATCATATATTATAAAGGAATAATTTTTATTTATGAATTTTAATACTATTTAAAAATCAAATTCTTTAGTAGAATAAATATACTTTGATATTCGATAAGTATTCGTGAATATTCATGAATATTTATCAAATACCAAGTATTCGAGTTCGAATTCGAAAAACTAGATATATGAATATTAGAGTATGCATTCGAATTCGATAATTTTAAACAAATACAAATACGAACACTTTAGTATTCGATTCGATTCGATCGTTTACCACCCCTAGTTGCATGTGATTTCTTTAAGTTATAAAACTAATACAGTTGAGCTATTTCATGTATTTCATTAATATTTTTTTTAAATTGCTAGACACCTTGCTATAGGATTACTATAGGATATAATTAGGATATAATTATATCCTATAATAATCCTATAGCAAGGTAGTTCACGTGGGATTACTATAGGATATAATTAGGATTGAGATTAATTAAAATTTAAATAAAATATTTAAAATAGTGAAGAATAATATTGACCAATAATCACGGAAAGCTTTTCCTAAATTCATAATTTTAAAGAGATTTTTTTACTTTGCTTCGTGGTTATTAAGGTGTGGTTTATTCGCACTTGTTCAGTATCACTATCACCAATGGAATCGTTTGGGTGTATGATTTTCATGGTACACATGCATTCTCTTTGAAAACCGCCAATATCTGGTTGATACGATCATGATCACCATTTATTCGTTATTAATATTGTTACTAATATTGATAATCATTGTGGATGAATGGTAAACAAACACAGCGATCTTTCCCTTTCTCGAATCTATTCATCTTGATCACTGCTGATAAACCCTTATCCATAAGGAATTCAAATATTTTCTTCTTATCAAATAGAACTTATAATCACCAAGTCACACCATTGTCACCATCACCCCCACCCCTTACCCCTACTAACCACTCTTTCTCTAATTTAGATAGGGGACGTTTACACATGTAATAATGAAGTTATTATCCTAGCAAAATTACAACTAATAATTTCCCCAACAATAATGCCTCGAAACTTTATTCTTGTATGGCCCCATTCTTGAATGATGGTTTAACTCGTTGCAAGGTTTAAAACTTTAAAACCAAATCTTCAGCAAGGTGTCTACCCATGTGAAGGAGTTTGATGTTCTTTTCTTATACTTGGTTGAGAAAAGAAAAAAAAGAGATGTTGTGCATGTAGGACTCACCCACTAGTAAGATAATATTGTCATAACTCCCAAATTAAAAAAAAAAAAACTCATTTCCTTCCAAAAAGTCATGAAATGTGTTTGAAAACATGAAAATTGGTCTCACAACCTATTTTCCATGAGTAATATCCAAAACTAGAGTTTCTAGAAGATGAACTAAACAGGCCCTAACGCAAGACAAGGAAAGAGAAAAAAAAGTGAGATTTGTTGAAGAATGAGGCTTTATTGTCTCAATCATACAGCTGTGACTCAAAATATAAAACATTTTGTTTTGAATCGACCGTGATAATAAAAGATCCAGCAAGATTCCTGCATCCATCTGCGCATCTAATTCCATTTTGGTTGTTGGGGAACCTCATGTTAATTTGACAGATAATCTCATGAATACAACATTGACACCCGGATACTAAGGGGAGAGAGAGAGAGAGAGCAGCAAAAAGTACTAACAAAGACTACCAGTATTAGAGCATCTCCAACAGCTTCCCCATTTCTCACTTTTGGAGAATTTAGTTAGGTTTTTGGCCCAACGGATTCCCCATCTCATTCCCCAAAATAGGGATGAAGGAGAAAAAATGAGGAAGCTTCCCCAAATCTGCAGCATTCTCCCAATTTTTGGAGGAAAAAATGGATTCTTCAAAATGGGGAAGCTGTTGGAGTTGGTGTAAAAATTAGTTGGAGAATATGACTTTTGCTTCTCCATTTTGGAGAAAATTTTGGAGAAGCTATTGGAGATGCTCTTAGTTGCTGCACTTACTAATTAAGAGACCCATGTGTTGTTGGGAGCTGATTAGTCTGGGGTAGTTAGAACAGAATCAAGAAATTAAAATCATTTATAACTGAGATTTCATTCACTGTGTGAAGTGCTTTTCAATCTTGGGTGGCTGTAAACTAGCATAGATTGTGTGATCCTTGAAATAAGGTTAAATGACACTCACATATCCTATTGGTTCACCACTTCCACACTTAAAATATTCTAAACTATAAAAACTAGCACATAAATACCCTAACCCTAAGTTGTCCCCCATTGGAATATGGTAAGCATCGTTAAAAAAACTCGTTATGACAAAAATACCCCTCCATAAAAATTAATAAAAAGATGAAGGGTAGATATAGTGATAAATATGACAATAAATAAGATCAATATAATTACAAAAATGACACGTACTAACATGCCATTTTTTACAACTTAATGTATTAAAGTGCTATTTTTTGACAATTAAAATGCTATTTTTTACAACTTAGAGTATTTAAGTTTAAGCAGCAGGCCAGCATCCTAGAAAAATTTCCATTTGCAGGGGGGGGGCGGGGGGGGGCGGAATATCTATATATCTAAAAATAAAATTATAGTATACGATGAGAATGTACTTAGTACATTTTCTTTTTAAAAATTTAAAGAATGTACTTAGTACAGTTTATTGTTAAAAATTTATATGGCCTTTTTTTACTTTCTAATGGGCTAATTCAAATTGTTACTAATTTCTCTATTGTTAAAATTTTATATGGATGTTTTACTTTCTAATGTGCCAATTCAAATTGTTGCTAATTTCTCTAGTGTTTTCAGATTGCTTGGGACTTGAGGCGGAATTTTAAAAAATTATAGGAGGGTGGATGTTAAAATTGCATAATTTTACATGCAAATCATAAAAATCTAAGGATGCAAGGCATTAGATCCACCCATGAGTGTAAAGGCTGTGAAACAATAGGGTAGTAAAGTGCCATTTAGCCTTGAAATAACTTCAGTTTTGCAATTCAGATAGTCCGCAATCTGTGTGACTGTGTGAGCGTGCTATGTCATTGTAGATAGTATGTAATAAGTAAAGATTATGCATTTGGCTTGAAATCTTTCATTGTGGAGATGATTATTTGTATGGGTCGTCGAATTGATTATGCTATTTGTTGCAGTTGTTTTATTGTTCAAGAGCTTTTCTGATAGAGCAGCACGCATGGTTTCTATTTTCTGGAAGGTTTCAGATTTAAGGGGAAGACACATCGCGCGAGTCAAAATCAAATGCTCAGATTTCTTCCATTTCTCCAACAGAAAAGGAAATTTTTATCTAGACGGAAATACAAAATTTGTTATATTGCAGGCTTTAAAATTCGGATTCGGATACTCTCCACTACAAAAAAAAAAACAGTGGATGGACCACTACATAATCACGGCCATTGATTATCTAATTAATGGTTGTGATTTTTTCTTTTAGTGTAAATTAGGAATGAGTGCAATACACGGGGGTATGGTAACTATTAGATTTAGATTGTATCATAACCGCCTACTAAATAATCAACGATTGAGATTAAAAGCAGTGATCTCTCCACTACTTTTTTGTAGTGGAGAGGATCCAAATCCTTAAAATTCATCTATTGAAAAGCAAAGAAAAGTACGTTATTAATTAAAACAGTTATTCAGGAGAACTATGGATGCATGTGCACATTTGAATAAAGAGAAAAAAGATATGGTCATCTTTTGCACAAAAAGAATACTGAAGATCCTCAAAATATAGGGTTGAGAAAAGCATATATTTGTAGAAATCAAGATCAAAGTAGATGAAGGAAAACCATGACATCAATAAGTCTCTAAAAAAAGAAAAAGTCAGAGGTGAGGAAAGCTACCACAGTCATGAGATCATTGACAGCATAAGTAATATTGTTCAAATTTATTAAGAAAAAAAGCAACAATGAAGTAAGTCGGAATAGCAAGAAACGCTCCAAGAACACAGGCCATCAGTTGAACAGAAATAACTAGAGCTTCATCAACAAAAAATATTGACCACTATCTTTAAATTAAATGATCAATGAACAATAAAATGAAAAAGTTGCTCATGGTGCTTTTTCAGAAAGATGAGGTTGCTTTGGGACATGATATCCATGGGAAATTTTTGAAAAAAATCTGAAAAAGAGTCCATGAAGGGTATCAATTGAGCTGCAATGTGTGGCATAGGCACAGCCAAAGCATTAAGATGCAGCAATATCCCTAATCCTGATTCCTGTATTTAATAAAGAAGAAGAAGAAGAAGAAATCCTCTAATTCTAGTATGCTTGTCATCAAAATACAAGATCATAACTTGGCAATGATTGAGAACGTAGAAACTAAACGAAGCAAACTGCTGTATATCGATAAACATTAATTTAGAAAGCATATACATGAACTTTTGCGTTGAAGTGGAAATAAGTAAATTATAGAAAAGGCAACTATGGAAAAAAAGAATCCAACAGCAAGAACATCACTAACTAATAAGCTAAGCATTTCAAAGATAGGTCGTTATTATTTAGAACATAGTCCTAAAGTAACTCAGGAAGTTGTGAAATGTTTCCAGAAGAGTAATTCAAAGGAAAATTTAACTTACATAGAGGTAACTTCCATAGATAAGTCTTTAGCGAGCAACAATGAAATTAACTGCTCGATATAACCATCAAAGACCTCTGCAGATATCACTCTAATAGTTCCCAAATTATTCAAGATTTTCACCAGAAAATGTCTGTAATTGTTCCAAACATTAATTTTTTTATACAATCTGCTCACTTCATCCTCTATGAGTCACATCTGACTTTCAAGAAAATTTTCTGTTTTCTTATTACATCGCTATTAGTTCCACAACAACAACGACACATCCTCACTTCTTTTACTATTACATCTATATTATTTACTGATAATCACAATATAGGTTACTCAAATACTTCTTTCGCGTCTATACAAATTGTTCTTACAAATTACAATAGCTTTGATACTACCGCTAGTGCTATTATAGAATCACCATCTAGAACATATCTCCACGTATTCAATTGGCTTCAATGCTAAAAGTAAGCTAGTGCTACCACACTTAACTGCCTATCTTTCTGCTAATATTTACTAAAAATGGCCCAAATTTTTTGTTTGTAAAACCATATGATTCTATTGTTCAATAATGTTGACTGCATTATAAAAATTTATAGTCTATTTGGTTTTATACTTTAGACATTCACAAGCCCTATTACTTAATTAAACGTATATTGAAACTTAAAAACATGTACCAAAATCCTTTTAATCCAGGTGAAACTCCTAAAGGCAGACTTTCCAACTCCAAGCCTAAATGTACCAGAAGATTCACCACAATCTTTCTCGAAAAGCCACATGTGGTGACATAGTCTATATACCTGTTTACCTTGATATGAGGAATGCTAGCCACAGTTGCGAAACTCGCGACTGTGGCTGAATTACGGGACATGTGGCCTAAAGTAGGCTTGCATTAGGGGTGTAAGCATAATACTTCAGCCACAGTCGCGAACTGTGGCTAGCATTCCTCCCTTGATATATGTATATTTGACATAGACAAATTTAAATGTTTCACTGTCAAAGCATCTACAAGACCCTTCAAGAGGAAGCTCAGTAATGAAAACACAAGCTTTGTCAAAATGGCTAACATAATTGATCATGTAAATTTTCTTTAGCTGAGCTATAAAGTTTAAGCGCTCATGGGCCAGGCATGGATGGACGTGCATGTCATGTCCACAAACTTACCAGGCTTCCATGCAGGTGTCTAGTATCTACATCAATCTCCACTCACATCAGATGGATTTTAGAGGTATAAGCACATGGCAACAATAATTCCAATGTTTTGGGTATTATTTAAGCCAGTCTGTCTTATACACACATATGTCAATATATGCTGCCATGCATGTCGACATGCATCATCACTCACATTAGCGGAGACTTTAGAGGTAACAAAACAACAATCCCAATTCCCAAATTTCTTCGCTAGGCAGATCCTCTTTTTCCCATCGAGCTCTAGTAATTTTCATGCCCTCTGCTAACTCAAAAACTAATTAATCCTTAGTTCCTTTTAAGGACAAATTTTCAAAACCATCCCATTTTGAAATTTATTTATAAAAAACGACCTCTTTTAGCCTTAATTGCAAAAACCGACCCAGTTGGTTGAAACTGGGTCGGTTTTTGAAATTTTTTTTTTCAAACTTCACGGGAGTTGAACTCCCGTGAAGTTTTGTTATGAGAAAAAACTTCACGGGAGTTGAACTCCCGTGAAGTTTGGAATTTTTTTTTTCAAAAACCGACCCAGTTTCAACAAACTGGGTCGGTTTTTGCAATTAAGGCTAAAAGGGGTCGTTTTTTATAAATAAATTTCAAAATGGGATGGTTTTGAAAATTTGTCCTTCCTTTTAAACTACAACCCCATGGTGCCTCATGAATGCCACAGATTGGTCACAATTACATTTGAATCATATCATGCTAATAGATACATTAATATGCTCTAAAAAGTCTCCTAATGATGAGTTCAATATATACAATAGACAAAACGACCAACGACAAACACAATAAAAGCAAAATTTATACAAGAGACTGCAAGATAATCAACCACAGTACAACTCCACATATCTTTCTCAAAATTGACAGTTTAACTGACTGATTTTGACTGGGTTTTCCTCCCAAAACTTTCCTCTCTCCTAATATGCCACAAGATAAGGCAACAAGCATTCTGCAACACGTTACAACAAAAAGGTCGAATTTCATAAAACTACAACGAACTTTAGCATGATTTGCACAAAGGTAACATACACGTTTTCTATCAGAGAACTTTATCATGATCATTTTTCACTAAACTAGTATGCCTGAAAACACTTCGCGTGTGACATGACATGTTCTCGAAAATTTCCTCTAATGTATTTCACATATTTTCTGGGTAATGTTATGAACTCTGTGAGTATAAAGAAGGATAGTTGGGCCTTTTATTCAAAACGCTGATGCATTACCAGCATTTTCTAGTGGTTCATGGTGTCTTCTGCCATTTTGAAAATAACAGATACCTCTAACAAAACATAGTTTAATGTAGATTTGCCAAGCACTGTAAAATTTACCCCAAAAACAAGCAACTTCCCATACTCACGAACAACACATTAGTTAAAAGGTGCAAGAGTAACACGAAGAGTTACTAAAAAAGAAACTCCAGAAACATAATTCTCTACACCAACCTAATCTACTGATAAGATGAAAAGAAATAGATAACCAAGGCAACAATTAGAAACGTAGTCACACAAAACACTCACATTGTCACCAATCCATCTTTGCTCACTGGGGCACATAATAATATGCCATCGGGTCAGCACCCGCCGGCACTCCCATCGCCGTCCTCGCAATCCCATCCTCTTTCCCTTCCTCTCTCGCACAATTGTCGACCAAGAAATCAAACACATCGGTCCTCGTGATGGCCGCCGCAATGTCATTCTTCTGCAAAGTCCTCCTCTTGTTCTCCTCGGCGTGGGCCCACCCGCGGTGGGTCAGCTCGAGGATGAACATCTCGCAGGCACGGGCGAAGACCACGGGCGCCTCGGCCGCTATCATGCGCACGTCCTCGTCGGCCTTCATGATCTTCTTGATCCTGGCCAATGGGAGGTTGTGGTTCTTGAAATCTGTGGTTTGTTCGATCTCTCGGTACTGATCGGCCCAAAAGAGCTGGAGCTGTTGGTTCTGTTGCTGCTGTTGCTGCTGGTAGAGGTGTTGGAAAGCTGCGTACGGTGTTCCCGCGGGGTATTGGACCGCGGGGTTCATTGGAGGAGGAGTGCCGTGTCCCTGCGGATCCATGAGGGGGTTGATTTAAAACCTGAAATGGATCAAACCCAGGTGTCAAAATTTGACCTTTCGGGTGAAAAATTAGGAAAGGTGAGATCTTGAGGGAACGGAATCGTGCTCAGATGCCAAATTTTGATCTGATCTTGAGAGAGCGAGAGAGGAGATAACTGGAAAGGGGGGAATTTTAGAGAACATGCATTGGGGGGAAACAGAACAAAGGAAAGGAGAGGTTTTAAATGGGGGAGATCTTTTCAGGTTTATTCTTGAGATTAAAGAAGGACAGTTTATTTTGGGCCTCTTTGTTACCTTGTAAGTGGCATGTGGGCCCATTCGTGTTGGGACTCTGAGGACGACAGACTATTTGGGATATAAGCTAAAAAAACAAAACAAAATTTGGTAGGACTGGCATGGGACATTTCTTTCGTTTGTCACGAGTTCAGATCAAACAAACTAATTAACTTGGAGTAAGCGAGAGTTTGAGATATGAAATTAAAAACTTCTAATATCGCCACAATTTTAAAGCTTTGGTGGAGTGACTGGATTTTTTGACATATGTCAGAACATTTCAAGCTTGAACTATATCAGCTAGTTATCGGTTAATTATTAGAGGAACCACTCGGTTGTATTGAATTCGATAGTTTATTTAACACTAAATTAATAGCTTTTAGTATTTGCGTTCGTAAATGAATAAAACATAACAATATGAAAGTTCGATTTTCTTGCTTGTCAAATATTCGTTCAGAATCTTACCCCTTAAAACTAGATGGAGTTTCGGTGTAGTGGTGTTTGTGCGCATGTGAATGTGTTTTTGTGTGTGTGGAATAGAATGGTTTAGCAACTTATATTTGAGAGCGATGAGTATTACTTTTTGTTGGGGAGAAACCTTTATGCCGAGATCCAATCAAATAGCCGAGAAAGATAAACAACCACACTAAACAATAGCACAAACAATCAAACACCAGATTTTACGTGGTTCGGCGAGATGCCTACGTCCACGGGGCAAGGAGGGGAGAGTTTTCACTATTAGAAATCAAGAGGAACAAACTAGGGTTACAAATCTCTCACCAAAACCCACAACAATTAGAAATCAAGAGGAACAAACTAGGGTTACAAATCTCTCACCAAAACCCACAACAACTCACTCTTGATCTCTCCAAATGCCCCTAGAATAGAAGTCCAAAGAAAACCCCTTTCAACAGCTCAAAACACTTGCCTTACAAACCCCAGAATCGGGTTTGGGTATTTATAGAAAACCCAAACGAAACGGGTCTGGAAACAGACCCAGCCCAAAACCGCTACGGCGGTCGACCGCCCTCAATCCAGAACAGCCCCATGGTCCAGAGACTTCTGCGGTTGACCGCGGTAGTCGACCGTCCACAGACAGAAAACAGAAACTTCTGCGGTCGACCGCCGCGGTCGACCGCCACCAATCCTGACGCCCAGTAAGTCTCGTGCACGAACGCGGTCGACCGCCAATCTGTCTGCCTGCCAATGCATGTTCCTGCTATTTCTACAAATCTCCACCTCGGCGAAGATTCTACTGAACTGAGCCGACACCAACCAAACCAATGACTCGCTTGTTGCATCCAGTATGTCATGGCAACGGACTCATGACAACGGAGCCCATCCACAACATGTCGAGACCCAAACGGGAGTGCGAACACTCACCCCAAAACAACTGTGTCTACTCACCAAATCGGCTACATCATAACTGACTGCCTACGTATCCTCTCCAAGGAATCAAGCATTCACGTAGTTCACCCAATGGCCTCCAAAGGCCCTCAATGCAAAAGAAGAGTCTTCAACTCTTCACCAATACCAACATCCAATGCGCGACTGATAGCATCACCAACGACCCCATACTGAAACGATCCAAACACCTCCACCTGAGGTGAACCAATGGCCATATCCAAGCTATATCCACCAGCTGCACACGGATCTACCAACTTGTCATTTGCATCCTGAACAATCTGATCCCCAAACAGTGTCACCTCAGCCGGAATCCCAACTAATAAAAAATGACCTGGAGTATGTGGAATAAGCTCTACTCGATGTGGAGTAGCATCAACCTTCACCCGCTATGGTATCCCTCTGATCTGTTCAATACTCTCTACCTGCCAAGAGTCCAAAGTGACAAACCTGCTCAGACCAAACTCAAAAGCTCCCAACTGATAGCCGAATGAACTCCTGAATCCCAAATGCGCAATCGGATCCAATCTCACATCAACGATGTGACCAAGTGTTGGGTAGCCAAATATCCGACGCCGACCAAAATCTGAAACAGCTCCACCAGATCTAACAACTCTACACGTAGCAGTTGGCAACCTCATAAGATAGCCTAATCGTGTCGAAGCCCGAATACCAAATCCACTGCTCGACAACCAACGCCGATCCTCCTCCAGAAAAGAACGACCCACTAAATCTGCCATCTCATCACGTCGCCCCACTGTCTCCTCTCCTCTGAAGTATCTCCAACTGCCATGAGCTCGGAACCAATGCAAGAAAGAACCCCTATTAGAACTAGTATGTCGGGTAACCTTTCTGCCAATACAGCTCCTCCAACTGTTGCGGACTACTAGGGCGTCAGACCAATGGGACTTGGTTGCAACCCATATATGCCTAGTACAATCCTCAACATAGGAAACAAAATAGCGATTACCTCCCACTGATGCCTCCATGGAAGGCCCCCTAATGCCTGACTGAACACCTCCAATAAGACCACTCGATTGATGGATAAAAGTGTTGAACTCCATCTTGGTCTCCTTGCTCATCCCAATGTGCTCACATGACTTCAATCTACAAGTCATAGCACTCCTCAACAATCTATGCACGGCATAACCAATAATATACCTTATCACCAACCAATGCCACAGTCTAGCCAAAGAAGTCGTCAGCGCTCTATCCACCATCGTGCGCCCAAGCAGATAATACAAGTTACTCCTCCTGATGCCCTTCATCACAATCATGGACCCTGATGTGACCTTCAAGAGAGAATCCGCCAAGGTCACCCTATAGCCTGATGCCTCCAATACCCCAAGTGAAATGATGTTCTTCCTCAGTTGAGGAACAAACCTCACATCAACCAACTCCCGAATCATCCATTCACTCGTCCGAATACGAACAGTACCAATACCACCAATAGGGCATCTGTGATCATTACCCATAAGTACAGCATCCCCTCTTTCCAACTCCTAAAACCTGGAGAACCAATCCCTCCTAGGGTATATGTGGTAAGTAGCACCCGAATCCAACATCCACTCGGTGGAGTCGGCAACACCAACTGACGGAAGAGTTGGGCATGAATAGCCCGAAGAATCTGAATCTAAAATGTCACCACTAGCCTTGGCAACATTCACCTCTGAAGCTTGAACAACTTTCCCCTTATTCTTCACGGCTTGTAATTTTGGGCATTCGGCTTTCTAATGTCCATCTTCTCTACAAAAGGCACACTGACTCCTGCCAACTGCAGGATGCCCCCCTCTAGACTGCGACCTCCTACCACTGTTTGGACTTCTACCTCTTGCAACCAATGCCCCCGCAACCGGCTCAATGGAAGCCTCATTATCCTTCTTTCGAAGTTGATAGTTCACAAGGGCTGCGGTGACCTCACTATACGAAAGAGATGCCTTCCCATTAATAAGAGTGAGGACGAAGGTCTCATATTCCTCGTCGGGCAAGGAACTTAATAACAACAATGCCTTGTCATCGTCTTCAACTATAACATCCACATTCGTCAAATCTGCAAGTAGCTTCGTGTAGTGGTTCATGTGATCACTAATGGATGTCCCCTTCTTCAATTGGAAGCGATAAAGCCTCCTCTTCAAATGCAAACGATTTTCGATGCTCTTCGTCAAATATTTGCCCTCTAGGACCTCCTAAACCTTCTTTGCCGAAGTTTCATTCATCACATCATATTTTAGATCTTGGGTAAGGCAAGACCTAATCACACCACACGCCGTTCTATTCATTTTATTCCAAACCTTTTCATCCATGTTGTCCGGTTTCCCGTCCAACTCCAACGTATCTTTCAGATTTTGCGCATTTAGCGCATCCATGACTTCACATCGCCGAAGTCCAAAATTATTTATGCCGTTGAACTTTTCCACATCTATTTTTATAGAATGTATATTCAAACTTTGGACGGCCTTCACACTAGAAGAACCCTCCCCACTTTTATTTTTTTCGACCATATATCTCAAAGCACCCAAACTATTGCGGAACAAATAGAGATCCAACTTAAAAAAGATAGAAACTTTACCACAAAGATCCAATCTTTATCACCAATCGAAGCTCTAGATGAACTTCCCAACTAATCTATACTTCCAAAAAGCCCAAGCGTTGCCCGGAGCTCTGATACCAATTGTTGGGGAGAAACCCTTATAATGTCGAGATCCAATCAAATAACCGAGAGAGATAAACAACCACACCAAACAATAGCACAAACAATCAAACACCAGATTTTACGTAGTTCGGCGAGATGCCTACGTCCACGGGGTAAGGAGGGGGGGGGGGGGGGTTTTAGGTGAGAGGGGGGGGGGGGGGAGTTTTTACTATTAGAAATTAAGAGGAACAAACTAGGGTTACAAATCTCTTACCAAAACCCACAACAACTCACTCTTGATCTCTCCAAATGCCCCTAGAATAGAAGCCTAAAGAAAACCCCTTTCAACAGCTCAAAACACTTGCCTTACAAACCCCAGAACCGAGTTTGAGTATTTATAGAAAACCCAAATGAAACGGGTCTGGAAACAGACCCAGCCCAACCAATCCTGACGCCCAGTAAGTCTCGTGCACGAACGCGGTCGACCGCCAATCTGTCTGCCTGCCAATGCGTGTTCCTACCATTTCTACACTTTTAGTGCAAGGAAAATTCTTTATTTTATTATTCAATTTATATACCAAGATTTATCAGCGAGAGGTTTATATACTTTGGTCATATCTCAATAAACATTTATATTAATTAAAGGTCCTATTAATTTCATATTTCTCATGGACCACGTTGAATTTAACAAATCTCTTTAGCTTCCCGGCCATTATTGAGTAGTTCCAACTTCCAGGGCCTTGTTTGGCATACTTAAGGTTTGCTGTCCAATTCAGATCCATAATTTAAGGTTTGCTGAGCTCACGTGTTTCCGATATATAAATACCCAGCTGGCTTGTAGACTAAAATTGTTAATCACGTGAACTTTTGTGGAGTTAAAGTAAATCCATATTAATATTTTATAGTAGGCTAAATCTCCTTGAATTTTAGGAGTTATTGCACATAAGCTCCATGAATTATTTTAATTCACTAAATATTATCTAAAAATTTATCTTTTAATCCACAACATCTCTAACGTATCACCGGTAAACATAGCATATGAAGATGAAAATTCTTTGTTAGTCCCAAAAAAATCTTTTATTAAAAGGAAAAAATAGATAACTTTTTGGTACTAATAAATTATTTTCGTTTTTTTGACACATGAAAGATTACACGATAGATTTTAATGTGAAGTTTAGTGAAATAAAATAGTTTGACCTTTTGTCTTTTTTGTTTTTTTTGTTTTTTGTTTTTGTTTTTGTTTTTGTTTTTTTTTTGGGGGGGGGGGGGGCTTTAAAGTTCAAGAGGGTTTAGTGCAATTAAAAAAAGGTGATCGAGACATCATGAAAATTTTTATAATTTTTTAACCAAAATTCTCTGTAATATTTAACTAGACTAAAACACAAAGAGGTTTTGTTTCCTTTCCATCTTTTCCCTTTCTCGGCCTCCATCAAGTAAATTCTCACTGCAATTTAATTTTTTGGAATATCCGAAGCCGTGTGTTAAGGGGTGCCCCTTAGCATGCCCGGAGGTGGAAGTAGAAATATAGTCCAGTAAAAGTCGGCATGCTTAGCAAAAATCAAGTCATACTTTTCTTTTCTGAGCTGATGATGTGATATTGAAGTATGAACAATGATCATGCGGGTGAGAGTTGAAATAAGCATACTAGGATGTGGATTGTATTTCACCGTTCCTAGCTCAGTCCGGGCGGTGGATTGTAGTTCACCTTTACTCAAAACAATTAAAAAATTCTTGGGGGATGGCATAAAGAAAGTGGATGAGATAAAAAAAAATTGTCTTCTTTCCCAACGAACAGATCAATAGAACCACAGGAAGATGGATAATCATATCCCTGAACTTTATCCTGAGTACACAAATCGTTAATTTGAACATGAACCAGAGTTGATTCCAGGAACTCATATAGTTAATCCTTAGTGAAGGAAAACATTCAATTCTCTTTAATTAGATAGACCCATCACCAAGTTGCTCACTATTCTAAGATCACATACGCACATGATCACGAAAGCAAACAGCACCCCCAAATTACAAAGATGGATGAATAACATTCACCCCACAAGATCAAGAATTGGAATTAATTACTAGAAAATTCAGAACTGTTTCTTCCACGAAAAAGATAATAACTCAGAACTAGTCCAATCCTAGCCAGAGCATCAGCAGCACAATAGAAAACTTACTTAACCACAAGGGATTTCTAGATCCCAATTAATCCCTTGATTAACTCTCAGATCTTTTCAACCCCCCTCTCTCGAAAAATCACCTTCTACTCAGCTGGCTCTGCACATAATTAAATTTGAGACAAAAGGGCCTTTAACTGTATAGGAAAACCATTGATAAAGAGAACTTAATTAATTTGCTACATATTTCTCTTTCTAAGGGGTGGAACAAAAATTCGTTTCATTTACCTTCACTAATCCTCTCCCAACTTATTAATTTGACAAAGAGAAGATCATGCCTCACACAAAAGTGGGCAAAAACAAAACACACACACACGCAAGCACAAGCCCCATATACAAAGTTTGCTACCTTTTCACATGACAACCACGATCACGCACATCCTACACATTTAGTATGTACATGATCCACAAACACCGTAACCTCCATCACAGTTTCTTCCACTTCCATCGCAGAACCTCTCGGCCCCGATGACCACCGCCTTCCCCTTCCCCTTCTGCCGCTTCCGGGACCTCCCGGAATCCTCCGGACCGCTGAAATTGGATATGATCAAGGACATCAAAGATAGCCAGAGTATGATCATGCAAAATATGGCTTCACCTCCGTAGGTGCTCTCCGTCGGCGCTTCCATGTTCATCGCCAATCAAGTTAGTTTCTCTCTTATTACTAATCTTCGCTTTGGTAAAGGGCAAGCCAAAGGGACAGCTCGCTCTTTATATAATTGAAGAGGAAACTTCCTTAGCCTACAAGTTAATTAATTATTTGGTCTTATCTTTCTAACCTATTGTGTGCGCGCGCGAAAGTGGTTCACATGCGTGTTGACCGAAGGATTTCGGAGTTGGATGGAGTGACGGCGACGTTGTTGGTGACTAAATTAAGGGTGAAATGGTCTAAATTAATTTGAGTAGATTTTTTTTTTTTTTTTTGAAAATATCTTTGTTTGTCTTGATCCTTGGCCACGAATCAAGTCTGAAGATTTTGATGCTTAACCAAAACTCTTTATTAGGTATTAATATGATGGTATTCCTTAATTTCTCGAGTCTGAAAATTGATCGGGCATAGACCCAGTCAGACTCTTTGTTCTTTTTTATTTTTTTTAATTTGGTTATTATTATGATTTTTAATTTCTTTAACTTATGGCCATGTATATAATACTGATCTTTTAAAGCATGTGCGGATGTATTTTGACGCTTTCCATTATGACTAATTATTCAGTATTAATTCATGATATAATACATTCAAGGTTTTGGGAGGGGGGCAAAATGGGAATAAGTGATCCACTTTGCCACTAGATGTATTAATCCACCAGTCCTAATCCAATTTTTTTCTCAATTTCGAATAAAGCTATCCACTTCGGCGCTAGAAACCTTGGGCGTGAAGTTTAGATCGTAGAGACTGGTTATGCTTTCAGAATCATAATTAGTGTGAATGGTGGCAATTTATTGGTGGAAGTTTGCAATAGTTAGTCACTCAGACTGCAACGAGATATTTTGGGTTTTCTTACGTTTTTTTGCTCAACGAAGTAACCCAGTATTCGTCATTCTTTGTCGTAAGCAGGACGGGTTGATTAGAACTTTTTCGTCTTGGGCGGGCCCAGTGTCAAGCTCATAGCCGCTACCAATTTTTGTTTGTTTTCTTTCCGAAAAAGAGGAAGAAAAAGAAAAAAAGGAAAAGGAAAAGAAGAAGAAAGAGGAAGATGATTCATGAGCATTGTCCCAACTTTATGAGTTTTGTCCTAACTAGTAACGAGGTTGTTTGGAGGGGCTAATTTTGAGAAACTTTTAAGTTTAGATTTTGACAGCTTTTGACTTTTATGATGGAAATTATATAAAAATTATTTAGGTAGAATAGTAATTTGTTTGGTTAAACCTAGTTGTTTGGTGGGAAAATATTCAAAGAAGACAATTGAGAATTGAATTTGTTTTATTCTCTCTGATAGACTCAGAAAAAGAATTAATTACAATTCTCTCGATACTATTTCTCTCTAACAGACTTAGAAAAAGAAATTACAAATCTTCTCGATCGGTTTTCCGATTTACAAAAGAGAGAAAGGTCAACGGAGATCTTTCCATTTGTTTAAAACTGGGTTCTTCACGGTAGCGAAGAGATGCCACTCTCGAAACTCGCGTCGAGTTTGCTTCTCGTTGACGATCCGACTGTCTCATTTTGCTGGAACGATTAATGATACTTGCGTGGCAAGTTTTAAGATAACTCTTAACGAGTTTTAGAACTCAGATCGAGTTTAAACTCTGTAACAGAGTTGATTTGAACCGAAAATCGGTTTTAAAGCCAAGTAATGAATCTCCAAAGATTTTCTGTTGCTGAAGAACGCCCTAAGATCTCCACGAACAGAAAGTCGATCTCCAAAAAGCCAAGGATTGATCTTCAGATAGCCGATCTCAAAAGCCTTCCAAAAGATCCGATCCAAAGATGAACTCCAGATCACCAAAGCCCCCTTAATCCGCTCCTAAGTGGGGCGGAAATCCCTCCAATCGTGGGGGAAAAACGGTTTCTAGAACCTGTTATGGTAATTCACCATCTAAAGGTAAAGATATTAAAAGATTGTCTTCATAGGACCAAAAGAGTTATGATCCAAACCAACTTAGCGGCCCAAAAGCCTAGCCGAGAGTAAGTCTATCAATATTATTGAAGCAAGCACGTCATCTTAGCCGACACGAAGTGCGGGAGTAGTCGACCCCTCATAATCGAGACGACTCCTCAAGAGTCCACCTGCCTCATAATCGAGACGACTCCTCAGACAGTCGGCTCGACCATCTACTCGACTGTCTACCCGGACCAGTAGCTCACTCGACTGTTTGATCGGCAAGTCACGAGAACGACTCACAAACCGACCCGACCCTTCTAAAAGGATAAGATCCAACTAAGCTGCCTTCAAGATATACATCGATCAACACTACAATATTGATCGATCACATCAAGATCTTAATTCTGACAAGTCTCGTGCACAAAACAGCTCACTCTGTGCCTATCTTCCGCCAGTCTTCATCTATCAGATCCGGGACGTCTTCGAGACACCTCCTGTGCTTGAATGACTTCCCCTCCAGTCGCCAACCGCCATCTGTAAAGCAGAGGAGGACTAAGTGGCCGGCCTGTCTTCTGCCATGCCTCATCTGTTAACTTCGGGATCTTATCGAGATCATCTCAAACAGCTTCCCTACCAGTCGCCAGCCGACACGTAAGGAATGAAGGGTGAGTCAACCTCCAGCTCATCCCTCACCGCCGTCTGCTGTCCCCTCATGAAGTGACTAGTCTGCCCTCAACATCCTCTATAAATACAGACACTATTCACCATAAAGAGGGGGTTCTTTTTTCTTTTTTTCGGACTCAGGTTTTTCCTCTTCATAAAACTTGGGAATCATTTCCTTCTTAACCTACTTCTACTAAAATAAAACTGATAACTCTAAAAAGAGAATGCTCCCTGCAAGGACCTCAATGGCCCAGGGACTCTCCCCAAAACCTCCCTCAAGCTCACCAACTGACTTGACCGTCAGAGGTACCACGGGGGAAACAAGCCCCGTACTCCCATGATTCTTGCATGTGCAGGCTGTCAGTTCGCCCCGAGCGCTCAGAGCTAGGCATAAAGTCGGAGGAAGAGTCGGCCCCATCATTCACCTTCTCCCCATTCGTCGCTAGCGCGGGGGCCTGAACGGCGCCCCTCGGCAGAGAACCTCCATCGGCTGTGTGATATCAGACATCAACAGTTTGGCGCCCACCGAGGGCCCCACTCTCTTCTCTGAGAAGATATGCCCAATTCTGATCAGGGGCCTGATCCTGTTTATTCTTGAAGAAACACTACTGGAATCACACCATTCAAGCTAAACAAAGCCTGAAGTCGCATAATTCAAGCTAAGGAGGATTAGCCTATGGCTATGAGGAGCCAGCATAGGCGTAGCCCTTGAGGGCACCAACAGCTTTCTGGGGAGTATTTGCCAAGTAGAACCCCGAAAGCTCTCCTGGAGAAGACACACTACTATGGTGTTTGTCTAGCTTGAAGATGAAGCGTAGGCTTCCTACAGCCGCCACAGATAAAACTCCACCTCCTGGACAGCCAAGGAGCTTGGAGTTGGATCACAAAGAAGAGCCCTTCCTCCACCAAGGGTTATGATCGGATCCAACATTGCACAATCTCCAACCGACAGCAGCTCATTCGGGCTCAGGAGCAGCAATCAAGTCTGTGGCAGGCACCTCGGACCATCACCGCCTTCAGAGAAGAGTCCTTCCTCACCAAGGGTGAGATTGCGGGAAAAACTCGAGGGCTCACCAGCTGGTCTTCTTAGGAAGATTAACAGTCGTGGCCCCCAACAGATGCTCAGAACCGCTAGAGTCGAAGTAAGAGCTGGTGGTCTAAGCATGCGACTCGCACTCTCCCTACAAGAAGGCTCCTCCATTTATAAGATGGTCTGGTCATTGCTATCCCTGGAATCCTCAAGGGGAAACCATGATCCCATCAAATTCCAGGGAACAAAGCTTCGACGTCTGGGGTTCTCACCAACAAGAAGCCCCCATCACAAAAGTTGCCTAGGCCTCATCCTGTTGAGCACTATCCTCCAAAAGCTCAAACAACGGGATACTAGCCATACAGAGCAACCAACAGTGGTAAAGCAAGATCTGTTAAAAATCACCATATCCACCGTCGGCCTACAAAGACCTCAGCAAAAACTCAAGATCAGAAAGGTACTGGCCGATAAGATGGCAAATAGGTCGACTACTCAGCGACGTCTAAAAGACAAACATCTCGCCCTTAAGAAAGAGAGAAACATCCAACTCCGGATATTCAAATGGCTGGCGACTCAAATGTCCTAAGTCTCACAGTAGCAAGGATGGCCAATAAAGCTACGACTCGCCCTCTTCAAAACAAGAATGTTCCGAGGAGGTTCCCTTTCGGCGGCCTGAAAGCTATCTTCAGAATGCATATGAGCGAAGATCAAGAATTCGGCGCCGTCCGAACGATAAATGTTGATGAATTATACCTTAGTATGTATAAATTTCAACAATCAATAAAAGTTAAAAAAAAAAGAAAACAAAGACCTAGTCAACTCTCGGGAGTTCTAGGCGTTCGACTAGGTAGTATATATATACATACACATATGACATATTATACATATATAGAAATATATTATATAAGAGAGAGTATACATATATAAGAGAGAGTATACTTATATATACATATATACTAAGAGAGAGTATATATATACATACATGCATACATTATACATATATAAGAGAGAGTATTCTTATATATACTTATATAAGAGAAAGTATACTTATATATACTTATACATATATATACTTATATAAGAGAGAGTATACTTATATATACTTATATACTAAGAGAGAGTATATATATACATACACATATGACATATTATACATATATAGAAATATATTATATAAGAGAGAGTATACATATATAAGAGAGAGTATACTTATATATACATATATACTAAGAGAGAGTATATATATACATACATGCATACATTATACATATATAAGAGAGAGTATTCTTATATATACTTATATAAGAGAAAGTATACTTATATATACTTATACATATATATACTTATATAAGAGAGAGTATACTTATATATACTTATATACTAAGAGAGAGTATATATATACATACACATATGACATATTAGTGTATACTTATATATACTTATATAAGAGAGAGTATACATATATAAGAGAGAGTATACTTATATATACATATATACTAAGAGAGAGAGAGTATATACATACATACATACATACATACATTATACATATATAAGAGAGAGTATTCTTATATATACTTATATAAGAGAAAGTATACTTATATATACTTATATATACTTATACATATATATACTTATATAAGAGAGAGTATACTTATATGTACTTATATACTAAGAGAGAGTATATATATACACACATATGACGTATTATACATATATAGAAATATATTATATATACATATATTATATATATACATATATTATACATATATAAATATACATATATTATACATATTATATATATTTATATATACATATATAATATAATACATAAAAATAAAAAATAAAAAATAAAAAATCTCTTCTTAAAGGTAAGCCCAAGGCACAACATATGGTTCGATTCCGTCTGCTCTCATCAACCATCATGGTCAAGACCTTGGCTCCTCATCAGGACAAACCCAAGGCACAACGACTTCTCAGTCGGTCACCAAGACCTTGGCGCCGCCTCAGGATAGGCCCAAGGTACAACGACTCCTCAGTCGGTACAAAGCCATTGGCTCTTCTTAAAGATAAGCCTAAGGCACAACATATGGTTCGATTCCGTCTGCTCTCATCGACCATCATGGTCAAGCCCTTGGTTCCTCATCAGGACAAACCCAAGGCACAACGACTTCTCAATCGGTCATCAAGACCTTGGCTCCTCATCAGGGTAAGCCCAAGGCACAACGACTCCTCAGTCGGTACAAAGCCCTTAGCTCTTCTTAAAGATAAGCCCAAGATACAACATATGGTTCGATTCCGTCTGCTCTCATCGACCATCATGGTCAAGACCTTGGCTCCTCATCAGGTAAGCCCAAGGAACAACGACTCCTCAGTCGGTACAAAGCCCTTGGCTATTCTTAAAGATAAGCCCAAGGCACAACATATGGTTCGATTCCGTCTGCTCTCATCGACCATCATGGTCAAGCCCTTGGTTCCTCATCAGGACAAACCCAAGGCACAATGACTTCTCAGTCGGTCACCAAGACCTTGACGCCGCCTCAGGGTAGGCCCAAGGCACAACGACTTCTCAGTCGGCCACCAAGACCTTGGCGCCGCCTCAGGATAGGCCCAAGGCACAACGACTTCTCAGTCGGTCACCAAGGCGTTAACCCCTCATCAGAATAAACCCAAGGCGCGGCACCTCAGTCGGCGATCAAGCCCATGGCTCCTTACCTAGACAAGCCCAAGGCAAAACCCCAAGGTCAACTTCTATAATTACTTCTCGACCAAACGGGGGAAACAAAGACACCGACGCTTATGATCTATAAAGACCGACATTATTCTTGAACAGAAAACAGTATTACAACTATAACATGGTCAACTGTTTCATCAAGCAGTTTCAACTCTCAAAAGTAAAGAACAAGAGAAATCATTTCTCATTAAAAAATGTGTTCTTACAAAAGGCCCAATAGGGCTTACAAAAAAAAAACAAACAAACAGCAACCATCTCCCTCCTAAGGATCAGGAGTTGAGCTAGGTCCAGCAGCGGGACTCTCCAAGACGGTGATGTCGGGCTCCATCTCATTCTCCCCATTTGCCGACAGGTCCGAGTCCCCTCCATCGCCCTTCGAGTCTTCCTTCATCTTCTTAAAAGGCCTCCTGGAAGAGCTCGGCTCCTTTGAGTTAGCCCTTCTTTTACAGACCTCCATTGGAGGAGGAAGGACTGTTGCTTCAGAGTCAGCAAAAACCGAGGGGGATCCTCCCACCCCCGAGAATTCTTCTCCGTCCAAAGCCCTGGACTCCTGAAGACCAAGGTGATACCGGAGCTTCTCAAGATCTCCGGCCTCGAGATCACTAAGAGCCCTCGGCTCCAATACATTCTCCTGCACTTCAGGCCAACCTGAGCAGGACAGTATATTTTCAGCGCCGTACACCCAGACAAAGAACCTCTTCCATTCTTCGTCCAGCTCCGAGAAATCGGCGTCCAGACAAAAGTCGCCTTGATAGCAGAAAAAATAGTGTGGGTCTCCCTCAGCGGACTCCACACTAACTACGTGCCTAAACAAACTGATGCTGGGCACCACTCCTACCTCGGAGCAAGCATCTATAAATGCCATCAAGATACACATGGCGTGTGGATGAAATTGACAGGGGGAAACCACTAAAGCCGTGAACACCTCCCTAACGAAAGGGTGCAGCGGCAGGAGCAACCCGCATTGCAAATGCGTCAGATAGAGAGGCACCTAACCCTCGCCATGCATATGCACCGGGGTGATGCTATCCGGTGCTCCTAGGGTCATTATCCGCGGAATATCATACTCCCCATGTAACCACATTGCCTCGTCCACTGTCACTCTTGAACGGGACAAATACAAAGCTCTGAGCTTCTTCTCACGGTCATTCTGAGGAAAAGCCATGGCAAAAATCTCTAAGAAGAGAGGAGGATTCAACAATAAGAGGGGTATTCCTGATAAAGTAGGTCTTCTCAAACAGCACCGGGAATTATTTATAAGCCTCCGAAGAAGCATGTAAAAGAATTCAAGAGGCGCAATCTTGGAGCGACCAAGGAAGATCCGCTTTGAGAATCGGAAACGGATCGCTTGAAATACTAACCGCCACTCATAACTCAAGCCAACCAATTGGCAAGTGAAGCGCCACTCGCTCTGACCACGACGCCTCGCTTCCCCTAAAAAGCAGTTCTCAATACCGGCAACATCAATTCACAGGAGATCGACGGTTAGTAAGTCCAATACTATGTCTCCAGCCACGATTAACTGGCTGAAAATCCTCAACATCCGGAGCAAGCTTATATCTATTTCACACGGACCCAACTAAAGTCAGCTCTGAATGAAAGGGGCCAACTATTATGGTAATTCACCATCTAAAGCTAAAGATATTGAAAGATTGTCTTCATAGGCCCAAAAGAGTTATGATCCAAACCAACTTAGCGGCCCAAAAGCCTAGCCAAGAGTAAGTCTATCAATATCACTGAAGCAAGCAAGTCATCTTAGCTGACACGAAGTGCGGGAGTAGTCGACCCCTCATAATCGAGATGACTCCTCAAGAGTCCACCTGCCTCATAATTGAGACGACTCCTCAGACAGTCGGCTTGACCATCTACTTGACTATCTACCCGGACTAGTAGCTCACTCGACTGTTTGATCGGCAAGTCACGAGAACGACTCACAAACCGACCCGACCCTTCTAAAAGGATAAGATCCAACTAAGTTGCCTTCAAGATATACATCGATCAACACTACAATATTGATCGGTCACATCAAGATCTTAATTCTGACAAGTCTCGTGCACAAAACAGCTCACTCTGCTCCCAAGTCACTTCCGGGACGTCTTCGAGACACCTCATGTGCTTGAATGACTTCCCCTCCAGTCGCCAACCGCCATCTGTAAAGCAGAGGAGGACTAAGCGGCCGGCTTGTCTTCTGCTATGCCTCATCTGTTAACTTCGGGATCTTATCGAGATCATCTCGAACGGATTCCCTACCAGTCGCCAGCCGACACGTAAGGAATGAAGGGTGAGTCAGCCTCTAGCTCATCCCTCACCGCCGTCTGCTGTCCCCTCATGAAGCGACTAGTCTGCCCTCAACATCCTCTATAAATACAGACGCTATTTGCCATAAAGAGGGGGTTCTTTTTCTCTTTTTCGGACTCAGGTTTTTCCTCTTCATAAAACTTGGGAATCATTTCCTTCTTAACCTACTTCTACTAAAATAAAACTGATAACTCTAAAAAGAGAATGCTCCCTGCAAGGACCTCAATGGCCCAGGGACTCTCCCTAAAACCTCTCTCAAGCTCACCAACTGACTTTTCGTCGGATGTACCACGGGAGAAACAAGCCCCGTACTCCCACGATTCTTGCATGTGCAGGCTGTCAGTTCGCCCCGAGCGCTCAGAGCTAGGCATAAAGTCGGAGGAGGAGTCGGCCCCATCATTCACCTTCTCCCCATTCGTCGCCAGCGCGGGGGCCCGAACGGCGCCCCTCGGCAGAGAACCTCCATCGGCTGTGTGATATCAGACATCAACAGAACCGTTTAGCTCATGTTTGAATGAGTCAAATGCTGAAAATGACGTTCTGGGCCCGAACTCTGCGTTTTAGACCTAAAACACAGAGTTGGGCATGTTTAAGGCTGAAAACGCCGTGTTCGCACAGCGTTGTGAACTCTAAAATGCAGTGTTGGGTCTGTTTAAGGCTAAAAATGCCGTGTTCGCACAGCGTTGTGAACTCTTAAACACAGAGTTGGGACACAGAGATGAATTCTGCGTTTTGAATCCAGAAACTCTGTGTTTTAGACCTGAAACGCAGAGTTGGGCATGTGCTTAAGGCTGAAAACACCGTGTTCGCACAGCGCTGTGAACTCTGAAATGCAAAGTTGGGACGCAGAGATAAACTCTGCGTTTTAGACCTGAAACGCAGAGTTAGGCCTGTTTAAGGCTGAAAACGCCATGTTCACACAGCGTTGTGAACTCTGAAACGCAGAGTTAGGACGCAGAGATGAACTCTGCATTTTGACTTTGGAATGCAGAGGCGAGCCTCAGGCGGGCTTGGTGAGATTCAGGCTAAGTCTAATGTTCAGGCGAAGTCCAATCATGCAGACGGACTTCAGAACATAACTTGCTGCGGAGAACATGTTATAACTTTGAAACCGTAAGTCGGAATTGGAAAAATTATATATGAAAATCGACTATCTCGACGAGACAGAGTCGACCAAACCTACCCCAAAGGGTTCGGTTTGCTCCTGTCTATTTCGCCAAATTCCTTATGGTTTGACAGATATTTGCGTTTTGATTTGAAGAGACCGTCAATTTGTAGTCTCTTTTGCTAGAAAGTTACAAAGATCGTCATCTTGTAACCTTTGTCTTGGTGTAGGCGTCTAAAAATGCCTATAGGTATCCGCACACAGATCGAGACAAAGAAAAGGCGATGAATGCCATTATCCAAGTCGAAGAGGATTGTCCGAGTCAAAGAGGATCATCTGACGCCGACAAACGCATGAAGCGAATCAGTGAAACGTTGATGATGTGGCGACGAATCACCAGAACGACCAACGCCAGGTGGCCCGCGTGCTCATCGACCACCACCAAGTGGCCCGCACGTTAATCAGCCACCAAAATGGCAAACCAAGTGGACCGCATGTTCACCGGCCACCTCTAAGTGACCCGCACGCTCATCAGCCACCTCCAAGTGGCCCGCGTACTCACCGGCCACCGTCAAGTGGCCCGCACGCTCATCGGCCATCAAAACGGCAAACCAAGTAACCCGTGCGCTCACCGGCCACCTCCAAATGGCCCGCGCACTCATCAGCCACTAAAATGGCCGCGCGTACGCTTATCGGGCGCACCGAAACGGTGAACCAAACGCGCATGCACACTCGTCCGGCCAACCATTCAAGCGATCGACGCAGTTCACAAAACATAAACGAAGTGAATCGGGGGAAGCGTACAAGTCAACGGAACGACGAAATATGCGTAACGACGAAACACGTCAAAACCCGGAAAACCGAGTAAGCCCTGGCGGCCAAGTCGTGCCAAAACGACTCGGACCAGGCCAGTGGCTCGGCCATGGGCGAGCCACCATTGGTTGGCTGCGCAAGCCGCGACAAGCCACACGCTTGCCTCGGCCAGTTTTGATCCAAAAATGCTTTTTTCGATTTTTGATGGGTTTTCTTAGGATTTGTTCGTTCCTGAGTGTCCCAACTGATTGAATATCATCCAGAAACATGGTTAGGCCGTTGTCAACCGAAGATAAGGCCAAATCCATCATTCGTATTCGAAAACCCCCCAACCGAAGCCTATAAATACAAACCTAGGGGCTCATTTCACAGGGGGGCATCAAGAGGGCGAAACGCTGCCGAATTGGAGAGTGGAGCCACTAATTTACAACAAGGATTAGCAGATCTCGATGAATTCCTGTGCATAAAGAGTGGAGTTCGAGAGATCTGGGACTCATCCCCTATTCCTCCGGATTTAAGCTTGGTCTTAAATCTCGAGAAGAGCCGTGATCTCTCTTGGTCGGGATCACCGCTGCAGCGATTACTTCCTTTGTGAAGTAAGAGCTTTGATCAACTTAATCTATCAACCGGATCTAATCCGTGGTGGTCCACAGATATCAATGTCCCCGGCACATGCAAAGATCCCACGCAAACAACAGGCGATAAACATCTGTTGTGTGTTGTTTAAAGAAATTGTAAACTTATATTTTCATTGTGTAAGAAGATCTTATAAAAAAGATTGACTTTTTATTTATTTGAATTTATTGTAACGACTGAAGTTGTAATAGATTCGATGATAATGAAAACAGCAATTTCCGACCCCAACAAACTGGCGACCACAGTAGGAGCCAACAGCTTTGCTGTCGAAGCTGTCGTGCCGCAACCATGGATCCGAATCCCGGTTGACGAAGAGGTCGAGTACGAGTTCGACCAACTAAAATTCGAGGAGTATCTATTATCGTCCTCCTCCAGATCCTCCGCCCTTCGCGAGCGCAAGAAGATCAAGGCCTTTGTTGCTACTGTCGTCTGGCCTTACAACGCCCCTCCGACCTCCAACGAGGCCGGATCTACAGATCTGGACTCCTTCTCGATCAAGGAGATAGCCGCTATAGCCGCGCCAACCTTATCGTAAAGAGCTCGCCAAAGGAAGCTCCAACGCCTCGCGCGCCAATTCGCTAAGGCTTTGGAGCCTGTTGACGGGATCTGCTATAAGGCGGATCTAAAACTCAGAAGGCACCGAGAGCCCCAGCAGCAAACATATGTCCTCTCCTCCAAACCAACAGCGAATGAATGGATCCAAGTCAAACGGACCCGCTCAACCCTCGAGGAGCACATTCAGAAGCGCCGCGCCTTGATCGCGCACGCACGGATTCTCGTGCAAGAAGCACACACGTAGAAGCAAAAAGAGGTGATTAAAAAACCATCGGAACCACGCTAAGTCTGGAAACCAAAGTCCGAAAAGGCGTCAGCAAAAAGTCAAACAGCGCCCAGAACTGCCGGAATGCGTGAACCACCATCTGGTGGCTCAGCTCAGGCCGAGCCACCAAGTGGTGGTTCGCACCGTTTCGCGTCCGGTTCGGTTCAATTCGCACTTGGTTCACCTCCCGCAGTCCCGTTTAAGCTTCCGACAGTCCCTGTTTCTCTCCCGATAAATCACACACCTCCAGTAGAGCCCTACGGCAGCGTGGACTTGTCCCGATTCAAGAGGAGAATGGCGGACCGCCTGGGTCCTTTGCACAAAGATCAAGGCGAAGTTCCGATCAAAGAACGCTTGGGCTTAGTGAATGAACCCCGAGCAACTCATTAAGCTGGGGGTCACACACGTCCTCGCAATAATTTCAAGCTTTCTCGTAATGGGAAAACTCTTGTAACCGATCGCCTCGGATTACGAGTCATCGTCCAAGAGCCTGTTGAGGTCCCGCGCTCATGAGAGCGTGACTCCAAACGTGTGACTCTTGAGAACGCCATCAAGGCAACAAATCCTCAGAATGAAACGTTTTCGTCTGATGGCGACGACGTTATACCTGGGAAATCGTGCCAACACACGATAGGTTACTCCGGTAACTACGCCGATGAGTTGTACTATCAGACTGGGGGTACGAACAGATCTCAAAAGAGAGATACCCGAGAGACGGACTTTCATTGTCCGCGTGCCAGACTTATCAGGACAGTATTATCTGTATGTAGTTGCCCCAAGACCGCTCCACAGAGGGTTTCAGTATTCCAAAGGCTTTCCTCCAAATTGTCAAAGTCTAAGGCAAAGCGTTTCCGCAAGAAACGATCAGCCGTTGAAGATAACGAACTTCCAGCAGTCACGATTAATATGACTAATAAAGGAAAGTCAACTCGGCCATCTAGTTCAGACCCCCTCATATCGCATCGTCTGATTCGGCTACGCACAGGGACTACTAGACATAGGGACTATCTGAGGATGAATAGGGGACTATACTCAGATGATGAATTATCAGATGCCAACTCCGCAATCGCTTCTGACAATACGGTATCCAGCCCAGGACAATCCCGTGAGGCATTTATGATCGATACCGAGCAAGTAACCAAAATGGTTGAGGATGCTCTAGCTAAACAGAAAGAAACATTCAAAATCGAAGTGGAAATGGCTATGCAAGAGATGAGACAAATGAACGACCAACAAATTCGAGCTTTGTGGAATCAGATAAGTGAATCCAGCCGTCGCAACACTGCTAACCAAGCATGTAGCGATTCAGATGTGGATGAACACCTTAATGCTGATAACCCTTCCGTTGACCAGAACGTTAGGGGTGGCCCTGCTAAAAATAACGACGCTGGGGGTGGTTCCACCGGAGATGATAATGCCGGGGTGGCTGCGTTGTTCCTCTCAAAAATCGTCCAAAGCATGATACAGACGAGGACGAGAAGATAAAAGACCTCGAGAGCAAAATTAACGCTCTGATGTCTGCTCGGGAGGAGAAGAAGACTAGTATTCCGTCTCCTTACCCAAAAGAGTGGGATTCGATTCCGTACCCGACGAAGTTCAACTTGATCAATTTCACACCGTTCGATGGAAAGGGCTCGCCCACTCAACATCTGATCTACTTCAAGTCCCACTTGGGAGTAATCTCTGGAAACGAGCCGTTGATGGTTCGGTCATTCGTTGGCACCCTTCGCGGGCCCGCCTTCGATTGGTACCGCCGTCTCAAGCCTGGAAGCATCAATAGCTGGGACGACCTGGAGAACCTATTCCTCACTCACTTCTTTGATGATGACGCTGAGGTGTCAATCACGACACTCTTCGATGAGAAACAGGATGATGACGAGACAGTCAACGAATTCGTCAAGCGCTTCCGGAACAAAGCGATGAATTGCCGAGATCCGATCATAGAGGACTTCATCCTCCAAACTTGTCATAACAACCTCTCTCTGGAGGTGTTGGAAATTATGGGAATATCACTGTCCAGCACTTAGAAAGAGTTGAAGAGGCGCGGAGAGCAGGCCGAACACTTCCTCAGAAGGAAGAAGGCCGAGAGAAGCCAACCGACGGCTAACCCTCCAAATTCAAGCTTCATCTCCCGCGATAAAGGGAAGGCCCTTGTAGCTGCTGTTGATGCTAATCAGACGTCACAACAGTAATCCCGGAGACAACAAAAGAATTCGGGTCCAAAACTCCAAAAAGAGTACTCCTTCAAGGACGAAGACGTTCCAGCCATTTTCGAGTCCCTCCTTGAAAATAACAAGATCAAACACCACCTATCGCAGATCAGGAGGAAGCTGATAATACTGCGGATCCGAAGTACTGTGCGTATCACAGGAGGATCCTTCATCCCACCAAGGCTTGCTTCGCTCTTAAGAATAACATCCAAACCTTAGTTGAATCCGGCGTCATAACGCTCAATTAAGTCGAATGAACACTCCGAAGAGTATACGAGTATAAACTGCTTCTCAATCCTCCAACCGGTATATGAGGTTAAACTACTCCCGGATACTCCAACAGGTATATGAGTCTAAACTGTTTTCTTTCTTTCACGGGAAGTTCCTTGAGAGTGCCATGCTTGGTATTCTTAAGGATAACCCAAACATCCAACTAAGTACAATGTTAGACCCGGTTTAGCAAAGGAAGCTGGGGGTGGATGATTCATGTAACGAGAAGTTCCCGAAAGAATGCTATATGGTGTATTCTTAGGGATAACCCGGTCACTATAAGAAGGTGATGAATAAGAAACTCCCACTCAAATTCCCGCTACGTCTGTGCACTCGACACTCCCATTGTTAGAGTCTGGACATAGTATTCGGAATTTTAATCTCCTGATTATTGACAATTTTTAAACCCCTTCGTGTTAAGTTCTTATCACTTGACACTAAGAACCCCCACCGAGTGATTGGTACGAGTCAACACTCCCACTGTGATTTGTACTCTCACTCCCACTGTCCACTTGGTCAAACCTTCCTACAGTTAGGACCAAAACCAAAATCCCCTCTTGATTCTATCCATGAACGAGAGGTCCACAAATCGAGCGATCAAACCTTTCTACAGTTAGGGTCGTCTCAAACCTCCCACTTAGTCAAACCTTCCTACGGTTAGGACCAAAACCAAAATCCCCTCTCGATTCCATCCATGAACGAGAGGTCCACTTTCAAATTGAGCGATCAAACCTTCCTACAGTTAGGATCGCCTTAAACTTCCACTTGGTCAAACATTCCTACAATTAGGGCCAGAACCGTAATTCACTCTCGATAAACGAGAAACTCACCTTCAGTTCGGTAATCAAACCTTCCAACAGTTAGGATTATCCGAATCTCTTCGATTCTCGGAGTGGAGATCCCACTCTTAGTTTCACCTTCCGGATTCTCGAAGTGGAAATCCTACATTGAGTTTCCTTTGGCAATTGGAGATAGAATATAAAATTCTTCTTCTTTAGTTTCGGGAGACAGAATATAAAATTCTTCCTGTCCCACATTGGGTTCGTCTTTGCCCCAAGAGAAGACATAATATTTCAACACCATCTTTCAACTCCAAAATCCGTGCTTCACACGCATGGGGAATTTTATTCCGAAGCCTAAGTAGGGATAAGTCAACGCCTAACACGCGTTGCCGGTTTAGTCTTTCACCGATTGAAGAAGACACCAGAATTCAAATCTGGGGAATTTTATCCCAAATCCTAAGCATGGATAAGTCAGCGCCTAACACGCGTTGCCGGCTAGTCTTTTGCCGTAAAAAGGACAAGAGCCCACATATTCAATATTGTGGCAGATTGTTATTCATAATGCCAAAATCCGTGCCTTATACGTGCGGGGAACTTTATCTTGACTCCTAAATAGAGATAAGCCTACACCTAATACGCGTTGCCAGTTTAGTCTTTCACCGATTGAAAAAGACACCAGAATCCGAGTCTGGGGACTTTTATCCTAAATCCTAAGTAAGGATGGGTTAGCGTCTAACACGCGTTGCCGGGTAGTCTATTCCCGCAAGAAAGACGAAGTCTATGTATTCAATATCGTAGCACTAAGAGCGTTAACTCTCTTAGCACAACGTTACATACGGAACGGACTTAAACAATTCGCATGCTAGCCCGACTCAAACGGTAGTCGGTAAAGGCTCAACAAACCGGTTGATGGCTGAGGGTTAGCCAAAAATCCTATAAATGTGAGAGTCATTGACGCATCAGCTTCATTAGTTGGTCTCGTGACTTGAACATCCAATAACTTCGGGATAAGATCCATATTCGTAGACGAAACAACTTTAACAGTTGGTCCTATAGCCCGAATTTTGGGACCGCCATGCTCCAATGCCTTAAGAGCTTAAATTGTGTAGACTCCAGCAAACGTACGAGTATAAACTGTGTTAACGCCGGTCAACGCGTTACAGTAAAGGTCGATGCCGGTCAACGCATCAGCAATCTCGCCAAAATAAGGCAAAGGATGATTCCAGGCAGTTCAATCACATGCAAATATGAATTACCAATGAAGATGATCAGTTTAACGTCAACTCAATGACAAAATCTAGATTAAGAAACTTACGCACCAACTTCAGTTCAAGATTTCGACAACGGTCAGACGATAAACGCAGTACCGGAAGAACTTCATCTATTCGACAAAATACTGAGTAGATTGAAGACTGAAGAAGTTAAGAATTGAAGCCAGCTACATGTCCTTTGACACCGACTGAAGGTGGGGGCTATCATATCCAAAGCATTCCGGACTCCTCTATAAAATAATGAGTCTGAAATACTTTGAAGGGGGTATCTGTAGGCGTCTAAAAATGCCTATAGGTATCCGCACATAGCTCGAGAAAAAGAAAAGGCGATGAACGCCATTATCCAAGTCTAAGGGGATTGTCCGAGTAAAAGAGGATCATCTGATGCCGACAAACGCATGAAGCGAATCGGTGAAACGTTGATGATGTGGCGACGAATCACCAGAACGACTAACACTAGGTGGCCCGCGTGCTCATCGGCTGATACGAGTTGCTGTGCGAGCACCCTTTGGTCGCGGAATTACCAAAAGGTGGGTTGAGAAGAGGATGACCAAACACAAGAACAATTCAGTATAAGGCGAAGGAAAATACCTTCTCTAGATTATGAAGAACAAAAGATTACAATCTCTCCCTCACAATCTCACTAGAATCGAGAACAACCTCTCAACTCTCTCTCTAAACCCTAATACAATTATTAGAATTTCTCTTGATCACTTCTCTCTGAGATCTGATTACAATCTAAACCCTAATCCTTTTGATCAGGATTTCACTTAGACCTAAAACCCTTTAGGACTACATCTTGGCCTCTAACCTCCTTGTTTAGAACCCTAAATAATCCCTATTTATAGGGTTTATAACATGGTGGTAATCTTGTAAATAAACAAGTCCAAAAGGATCAAGAATCCCTGTCAAAACAGAATCCAAAACGAACCAGGAAAAGCCAAATATCGCGATCCGGTCGACCGCTAATCCTGGTCCGGTCGACCGGCCAGAGCGCTTCTGCAAACCCTGCCTTGTGCAGGTTTCTCCGGTCGACCGGCATGGGTGCCGCGGTCGACCGGCCAGAACCCGACCCTGTTTTCCTAATCTTCTGCGTTTCACTTCTTCTGACTTCTTTCGCCGTCCTCTATGGCTCCAACCACGCCTCTATTCTCAAGATATCATGAGAATCACCTATCCTCAAGCTCCCATGAGGATTATTTTTCCGAAGAGAAGATACACCCGTATCATGGGTCCCCCCTTTAGAAACTTGAAGTCCCTTTCAAGTTAGAACTTCAGCTGAGGAAACTCTCGAGCCCCTCCATCTTTGTTGTCTACAGCCATCTTCTTCTTCCTTAGTCTCTGAACTCCCTCCAAAGAAAAAGGATCTCGCCAAGCTTCTTGTATAAGGGCCGAGTAAGGACCATACACAGGATGCCCCTTCACCGGATCTAATGCTCTGATACCAACTTGATACGAGTTGCCGTGCGAGCACCCTTTGGTCGCGGAATTACCAAAAGGTGGGTTGAGAAGAGGATGACCAAACACAAGAACAATTCAGTATAAGGCGAAGGAAAATACCTTCTCTAAATTTTGAAGAACAAAAGATTACAATCTCTCCCTCACAATCTCACTAGAATCGAGAACAACCTCTCAACTCTCTCTCTAAACCCTAATACAATTATTAGAATTTCTCTTGATCACTTCTCTCTGAGATCTGATTACAATCTAAACTCTAATCCTTTTGATCAGGATTTCACTTAGACCTAAAACCCTTTAGGACTACATCTTGGCCTCTAACCTCCTTGTTTAGAACCCTAAATAATCCCTATTTATAGGGTTTATAACATGGTGGTAATCTTGTAAATAAACAAGTCCAAAAGGATCAAGAATCCCTGTCAAAACAGAATCCAAAACGAACCAGGAAAAGCCAAATATCGCGATCCGGTCGACCGTCAATCCTGGTCCGGTCGACCATCCAGACCGCTTCTGCAAACCCTGCCTTGTGCAGGTTTCTCCGGTCGACCGGCATGGGTGCCGCGGTCGACCGGCCAGAACCCGACCCTGTTTTCCTGATCTTCTGCGTTTCACTTCTTCTGACTTCTTTCGCCGTCCTCTATGGTTCCAACCACGCCTCTATTCTCAAGATATCATGAGAATCACCTATCCTCAAGCTCCCATGAGGATTGTTTTTCCGAAGAGAAGATACACCCGTATCATCGGCCACCACCAAGTGGCCCGCACGCTAATCAGCCACCAAAATAGCAAACCAAGTGGACCGCATGTTCACCGGCCACCTATAAGTGGCCCGCACGTTCATCAGCCACCTCCAAGTGGCCCGTATGCTCACCGGCCACCGCCAAGTGGCCCGCACGTGTTCGCGTCAAAAGTTGCTTTCTTTATTGTATAACTCATTACAACTTTAGTCATTACAATGAGATCAAAAGATTGGTCTTTTTATAAAACTCTTTACACAATGAAAATAAAAAGTTTACAACTCTATCAAACAAACACAGGGAGATCGTTTATCGGTCTTCTGCTCGTGCGGGATCTTTGCCTGTGCCGGGGATTTTGATATCCGTGGACGCCTTAGATCTGGATCCGGTTGATGGAAAATTGGGCAGAGCTTTGCCTTCGTCGAGGGAATATTTGATTTGAAGCACTAAGATCGACCAAGCGAAATCAGTACTCTTCTCGAGATTAAGACCAAGCCTAATCTCAAGGAACGGTGGGATCGGGCTTCAAATCCTTCGAATAGCTCTCTCTTTATGCTAGAGTTCATCTGGATCTCGCTAACCCTCGCTAAAATTCGTGACTATTGGCTCTGGAATTCGACAGCACCTCCTCGTCTTGATCGTAAATCGCCCCCTGCTGAAAGGAGGCCCTAGGCTTGTATTTATAGGGCTCCGGATGCGGGTATTTGGATGAGAATGAGTGATTTGGCCTTATCTTCAGTCAATAACGGCCAAACCACGTTTGTAGATGATATCTAGACAGTTAAGAACCCCTGGAACAGATAATCCCGAGAAAACCGCGTAAAACCGTCAAAAAACGCGTTTTCGGATCAAAACAGCGCGACGGGTCGCGCTGACCCGCGGGGGGCGCGGGTTGGCCAAGACCGACCCGCGCGGACGC
>NC_033798.1:91771028-91778932 GCF_001876935.1 Asparagus officinalis
CAAGGCCGACCCGCGCTGGTGCGGGTCAGTTTCGGCCGTCCCGCATCGGCGCAGGTTCCGAAGCTTGACGCTTTCTTTTCATTCTCCGACTTCCCCGGTCCTGCACTTTTCGCCGTTTCGTGTATTTGATCGTCTCGTTGACTTGCACGCGGCGTTTAACTTGCTTCATGCGCTCGCTAGCTTTTTTAGGCATTTGGAACCGACCGACGTGCGCGTTGGGTTGACGCACGCGTGTTGACCGATGCGCGCGCGCTGATCGACGCGCTTGAACTGATTGACGCGCGCATGTTAATTGACGTACGCACGCGTTGACTAACGGGCGCACGCTGATTGATGCACGCATGTTGATTGACGCGTGCGAGCTGATTGACGCGCGCGCGTTGACAGATGCGCGCGAGCTGATCAATGCGTGCGTGTTGACGGATGCACGCGAGCTAATTGACGTGCGCGTGTGGTCACTTGGGGGTGGCCGGTGAGCGCACGTGACATAGTTGGTTCACTATTCCGGTTCATGCATTTGTCGGCGTCAGATAATCCTCTTAGACTCGGATAATGATGTTCGTTGTCTTCTCTCCGTCTCGAGCTGTGTGCGAACACCTATAGGCATTTTTAGACACCTACAGATACCCCCTCCAAATTATTTCAGACTCATTCTTTTATAGAGGAGTCTAGAATACTTTGGATAAGACAGGCCTTGTTGTCGATCTCTTCAGTATTTGTTGAGGAGATCGCGTAGAAGGACCTGTGGATTGTTTCAATTCTTGACTTCTTTAGCCTTCAGTCTATTCAGTATTTTGTCGAATAGATGAAGTTCTTCCAGTGCTGCGTTTATCGTCTGACCGTTGTTGAAGTCTTGAACTGAAGTTGGTGTGTAAGTTTCTGAACTTAGCTTGTGTCATTGAGTTGAGTTTGAACTGATCATCTTTGTCGGAAATTCATATCTAAACTCTGGAGTTGATCGGAGGTCATGCGTTGACTGACATTAACTTCCATCGCGACGCTATGACCGACGTTGACTTAAGGCTACGCGTTGACTGGCTCTAACCTTAGGGTTTTGCATCGACATGCGTTGACTTTCATTATAACGCGTTAACCTTGGGTCTACACAGTTTAAGTTCTTAAGGTGTTGGAGCGTGGTGGTCCCAAGTGTTGGGATGCAGGACCAACTATTAAAGCTGATTCATCTGCATGTATGGATCTTATCCTAAAGTTATTGGATGCCCAAGTCACGAGACCAACTAATGAAGCTGATGCATCAATGACTCTCATATTTATAGGATTTTTGGTAAACCCTCAGCCATCAACGGGTTTGATGAGCCTTTACCAACTACCGTTTGAGTCGGGCTAGCATACAAATTGTTTAAGTCCGTTCCGCATATAACGTTGTGCTAAGAGAGTTAACTCTCTTAGTGCTACGATATTGAATACGTAGACTTCGTCTTTCTTACGGGAATAGACTACCCGGCAGCGCGTGTTAGGCGCTGACTCATCCTTACTTAGGATTCAGGATAAAAGTCTCCAGACTCGGATTCTGGTGTCTTTTTCAATCGGTGAAAGACTAAACCGACGACGCGTGTTAGGCATTGATTTATCTCTATTTAGGAGTCGAGATAAAATTCCCCACGCGTGTAAGGCGTTGATTTTGGCGTTATTAATAACGGCCTGCCATAATATCGAATATGTGGGCTTTTGTTCTTTTTATGGTTAAGAACTAACCGACAACGCGTGTTAGGCATTGACTTATCCCTGCTTAGGATTCGGGATAAAATTCCCTAGATTGGTATTCTGGTGTCTTCTTCAATCGGTAAAAGACTAAACCGGCAACGCGTGTTAGGCGTTAACTTATCCCTACTTAGGATTCAGGATAAAATTCCCCGCACGTGTAAGACGTGGATTTTGGCGTTATTAATAACGACCTGCCACAATATTAAATATGTGGGCTTTTGTCCTTTTTACGGTCAAGGACTAACCGACCATGCGTGTTAGGCGTTGGCTTATCCCTACTTAGGCTTCGGGATAAAATTCCCCGCGCGTGTGAAGCACGGATTTTGGATTTGATGTTGAAATATTGTGTCTTCTTCTTGGGGCAAAGACGAACCCGATGCGGGAGAGGAAGAATTTTATATTCTATCTCCCAAAGCTGAAGAGGAAGAATTTTATATTCTATCTCCAGTTACCAAAGGAAACTCAAAGTGGGATCTCCACTTCAAGAATCTAAGAAGGTAAAACTAAGAGTGGGATCTCCACTCCGAGAATCGAAAAGATTCGGATAATCCTAACTGTCGAAAGGTTTGATTACCGAACTGAAGGTGGGTTTCTAGTTTATCGAGAGTGAATTACAGTTTTGACTCTAACTGTAGGAAGGTTTGACCAAGTGGAAGTTCAAGGCGACCCTAACTGTAGGAAGGTTTGATCGCGCGATTTGAAAGTGGACCTCTCGTTCATGGAAAGAATCGAGAGGGGATTTTGGTTTTGGTCCTAACTGTAGGAAAGTTTGACCAAGTAGGAGTTTGAGGTGACCCTAACTGTAAGAAGGTTTGATCACTCGATTTGTGGACCTCTCGTTCATTAAAGGAATCGAGAGGGGATTTTGACTGTGGTCCTAACTGTAGGAAGGTTTGACCAAGTGAGAGTGAGAGCGGGAGTACAAATTACAGTGGGAGTGTTGATTCGTACAAATCACTCAAAAAGGGGGTCCTAGTGTTAAGTAATAAATACTTAACACGGAAGGGTTTGATAATTGTCAATAATCAGGAGATTAAAATTCTGAATACTATGTCCAGACTCTAATAATGGGAGTGTTGAGTGCACAGACGTAGCGGGAGTTTGAGTGGGAGTTTCTTATTCATCACCTTCTTGTAATGACCGGGTTATCCCTAAGAATACACTATATAGAATTCTTTTGGGAACTTCCAGTTACATGAATTATCCACGCCCAGCTTCCTTTGCGAAACCGGGTCTAGCAATGTATTTAGTTGGATGTCCGGGTTATCCTTAAGAATACCAGGCATGACATTCTCTAGAAACTTCCCGTAAAAGAAAGGAAACAATTTAGACTTATATACCTGTTGGAGTTTCAGGGAGCAGTTTAACCTCATATATCGGTTGGAGGATTGAGAAACAGTTTATACTCGTATACTCTTTGGAGTCGCAGAAGGAGCAGTTTATACTCTTATACTTGTCGGAGTGTTCATTCGACTTAATTGAGCGTTATGACGCCGGCTTCAACCAAGGTTTGGATGCTATTCTTGAGAGCAAAGCAAGTCTTGGTAGGATGAATGATCCTCCTGTGGTATGCACAGTACTTTGGATCCGAAGTGTTGTCAGCTTCCTCCTGATTCGTGATAGCTGGTAGCTTGATCTTGTTGTTCTCAAGGAGGGATTCAAAAATTGCTGGAACGTCTTCGTCTTTGAAAGAGTACTCTTTCTGGAGACTCGGGCCCGAATTCTTTTGCTGTCTCCGGGATTGTTGTTGCGACGTTTGATTAGAATCAACAGCAGCTGCAGGGGCCTTCCCTTTACCGCGGGAGACGAAGCTTGAATTTAGAGGGTTAGCCGTCGGTTGGCTTCTCTCGGCCTTCTTCCTTCTGAGGAAGCGTTCGGCCTGCTCTCCACGCCTCTTCAACTCTTTCCAGGTGCTGGACGGTGATACTCCCATAATTTCTAACACGTCCAGAGAGAGGTTGTTGTGACAAGTTTGGAGGATGAAGTTCTCTGTGATCGGATCTCGGCAATTCATCGCTTTGTTCCGGAAGCGCTTGATGAATTCGTCGACCGTCTTGTCGTCATCCTGTTTCTCATCGAAGAGTGTCCTAATTGACACCTCGGTGTCATCATCAAAGAAGTGAATGAGGAATATGTTCTTTAGGTCATCCCAGCTGTTGATGCTTCCAGGCTTGAGGCGGGAGTACTAATCGAAGGTGGGCCCGCGAAGGGTGCCAACGAATGACCGAACCATCAACGGCTCGTTACCAGAGATTACTCCCAAGTGGGACTTGAAGTAGATCAAGTGTTGAGTGGGGGAACCCTTTCCGTCGAACGACGTGAAGTTGATTAGGTTGAACTTCGCCGGATACGTGATCGATTCCCACTCTCTTGGGTAAGGACACGGAATACCGGTCTTCTTCTCCTCCCGAGCCGACATCAAGGCATTGACCTTATTCTCCAGCTCTTTCATCATCTTATTTTCGTCTACATCTTCATTCGAAGGACGTTGAGGAGAATGAGTTGGAACACCCCAGTGTTGTCATCTTCGGTGGAACCACCCACAGCGTCGTTATTTTTAGTGGGGCCACCCCCAGCGTTCTGATCAATGGGAGGGTTATCAGCATTAACGTGTTCATCCACATCTGAATTGCTACCTGCTTGGTTAGCAGTGCTGCGACGGCTGGATTCACCAAGTTGATTCGACAAAGCTCGGATTTGTTGGTCATGCATTTGTCTCATTTCCTGCATAGCCATTTCCATTTCGATTTTGAATGCGTCTTTCTGCTTGGCTAGAGCATCCTCAATGATTTTGGTTATTTGCTCGGTGTTGATCATGAACACTTCCCGAGCATGTCCTATGCTAGACGTTGTATCGTCGGAGGCAAGTGCGGAATAAGAATCCGAGAGTTCACCATCGGAATGGATTCCTTCATAGATTCCCGGGTAATCGTTATGTCCGACGGCTTCTAGCTGGAGCTGATATATTCGTTGGGCTATTACTGAACAGACTTCTCTTCTTAGAGAAAAATCGGGATTCGAGCCATCTGTAGTAATCACAGAGTTTCCCTTGTCGACCATGTTGGTGGTTACCTCTGGGAGTTCGTCCTCTTGAACGGTCGATCTTCTTTTACGGAAACACCTTGATTCGGGCTTCGTCGTTCCGTCGGAGATCCTCTTGAATACCGAGACCTTCTGCAGAGCGGTCTTGGGGCAGCTACACGCTGATAATACTGCCCTGATAATCTTGGTACACAGACAGTGACAATCCATCTTCTGCGTATCTCTCTTTCGAGATCTGTTCGTACCCCCAGCTCGATAGTACAACTCATCGGCATGATGACCGGAGCAATCTATCGTGTTTTGGCACGACTTCTCAGGTATAACGTCGTTGTCAAACAAATACGTTTCCTTCTAAGGACTTGCTGCCTTGATGAAGTTCTCAAGAGTCACACGTTTGGAGCCACGCTTTCGTGAGTGTGGGACCTGAACGGGCTCTTGGATACTGGCTTGCAGTCCGAGGTGGTCAGTTATAAGAGTTTTCTCTTTACGAGAAGGCTTAGACTTGTTGCGAGGGCGTGTGCGACCCCCAGCTCGAGTAGTTGCTCAGGGTTCAATCACCATACCCAAGCGTTCCTTGATCGGAACTTTGCCTCGATCCTCGTGCAAAGGACCCAGGCGATCAGTCATCCTTATCTTGGATTGGGACAAATTCACGCTGTTGCGGGGCTCCACCGGAGGTACAGAACTCGAAGGGATCGACGAAACAGGTGCAGAACGTCTTCTGTCTTGACCCTGGCGCGGGTCAGATTTGAGTGACCCGCGGGTTGGAGGGTCGGATCCGGGTGACCCGCGGCTTGGGGGGGGGGGGGGATTTAGGTGACCCGCGAGCAGGAGGGTCGGATCTGGGTGACCCGCGAGTAGGAGGGTCAGATCTGGGTGACCCGCTAGCAGGAGGGTCGGATTTCGGTGACCTACAACTTGGAGGGTCGGATCTGGGTGACCCGCGAGCAGGAGGGTCAGATTTGGGCGACCCGCGAGTAGGAGGGTCGGATCTGGGTGACCCACAAGCAGGAGGGTCGGATCTGGGTGACCCGTGAGTAGGAGGGTCGGATTTGAGTGACCCGCATTTTTCGATCTCTTCGGTCGCCGTCTTAAACTTTAGCCTCCATACTTTATGCAGTCTTGGTTATTTCTTGGCTACGTCCTTCTGCATCTTTTGTGCCTTTTGCACAAGAATTCGCGCGTGCGCAAGTGCGCGGCGCTTCTGGATTCGCTCCTCCAGAGTTGAACGGATCCTTTTGACTTGGATTCACTTGTTGATGATTTGGAGGAGGGGGCGTTTGCTCGCTGTTAGGTTGCTTAATGCTCCTTGAATTTCAGATCTACCTCATAACGGATCCCGTCTATCTGCTCCAAAGCCTTAGCAAGCTGACGCGTGAGGTGTTGACGTCACCTTTGATGTGCCCTCTTCGATAGGATTGACGCGCCTTCAGTACTCAACTCCTTGACTGAGGAGGAGTTCAGATCTGCAGATCCGGCCTTGTTGGAGACCGGCGAGGCGTTGCAAGGCATAGTTACCGCAGCAACGGGGGCGTTGATCTTCCTGCACTTGCGAGTGGAGGAGAATCTGGAGGAGGACGACAGATACTCCTCGTACTTCTGTTGGTCGAACTCGTACTCAACCTTTTCTTCAACCGGGATCTGGATTCGAGGTTGCGACACGCCAGCCTTCGCAGAAAGGCCGTCGGCTCCCACTGTGGTCGCCAGTTTGTTCGCGTCAAAAGTTGCTTTCTTCATTGTATAACTCATTACAACTTTAGTCATTACAATGAGATCAAAAGATTGGTCTTTTTATAAGACTCTTTACACAATGAAAATAAAAAGTTTATAACTCTATCAAACAAACGCAGGGAGATCGTTTATCGGTCTTCTGCTCGTGCGGGATCTATGCCTGTGCCGGGGATTTTGATATCCGTGGACCGCCTTAGATCTGGATCCGGTTGATGGAAAATTGGACAGAGATTCCCCTTCACCGAGGGAATATTTGATTTGAAGCACTGAGATCGACCAAGCGAAATCAGTACTCTTCTCGAGATTAAGACCAAGCCTAATCTTAAGAAACGGTGGGATCGGGCTTCAGATCCTTCGAATAGCTCCCTCTTTATGCTGGAGTTCGCCGGGATCTCGCTAACCCTCGCTGAAATTCGTGACTCTTAGCTCTGGAATTCGACAGCACCTCCTCGTCTTGATCATAAATCGCCCCCTGCTGAAAGGAGGCCCTAGGCTTGTATTTATAGGGCTCCGGATGCGGGTATTTGGATGAGAATGAGTGATTTGGTCTTATCTTCAGTCAATAACGGCCTAACCACGTTTGTAGATGATATCTAGACAGTTAAGAACCCCTGGAACAGATAAATCTCGAGAAAACCGCGTAAAACCGTCAAAAAACGCGTTTTCAGGTCAAAACAGCGCGACGGGTCGCGGGTCGGCCAAGGCCGACCCGCCCAGCCGCGGGTCGGCCAAAGCCGACCCGCGCTGGTGCGGGTCGGTTTCGGCCGTCCCGCATCGGCGCGGGTTCCGAAGCCTGACGCTTTCTTTTCATTCTCCGACTTCCCCGGTCCTGTACTTTTCGCCGTTTCGTGTATTTGATCGTCTCGTTGACTTGCACGCGACGTTAACTTGCTTCATGTGCTCGCTAGCTTTTTTAGGCATTTGGAACCGACCGACGTGCGCGTTGGGTTAACGCACGCATGTTGACCGATGTGCGCACGCTGACCGACGCGCTTGAACTGATTAACATGCGCGTGTTGATTGACGTGCGCGTGCGTTGACTGATGGGAACGCGCTGATTGATGCACGCGTGTTGATCGACGCGTGCAAGCTAATTGACGCGCGTGTGTTGACGGACGCACACGAGCTAATTGACGCGCGCGTGTGGTCACTTGGGGGTGGCCGGTGAGCGCACGGGACATAGTTGGTTCACCATTCCGGTTCATGCATTTGTCGGCGTCAGATAATCCTCTTAGACTCGGATAATGATGTTCATCATCTTCTCTCCGTCTCGAGCTGTGTGTGGACACCTATAGGCATTTTTAGACGCCTACAGCACGCTCATCGGCCACCAAAATGACAAACCAAGTGACCCGTGCGCTCACCGGCCACCTCCAAATGGCCCGCGCACTCATCAGCCACCAAAA
>NC_033798.1:91779209-91793937 GCF_001876935.1 Asparagus officinalis
GCCTCGGCCAGTTTTGATCCAAAAACGTTTTTTTCTGTTTTTGACGGGTTTTCTTGCGATTTGTTCGTTCCTGAGTGTCCTAACTGATTGGATATCATTCACAAACATGGTTAGGCCGTTGTCAACCGAAAATAAGGCCAAATCCATCATTCTTATCCGAAAACCCCCCAACCGAAGCCTATAAATACAGGCCTAGGGGCTCATTTCACAGGGGGACATCAAGAGGGCGAAACGCTGCCGAATTGGAGAGTGGAGCCACGAATTTACAGCAAGGTGTTTGCGTCGAAAATTGATGTATTCATTGTGGTATTCATTACAACTTCAATCGTTACAATGAAAACCAAAAAAAAATTGTCTTTTTATAAGACTTTTACACAATGAAAACAAAAGTTTACAACTCTCGTCAAAACAAACGCAGAGGACGTTTATCACCCGCTGCTTTGCGTGGGATCTTTGCCTGTGCCGGGGTTTATCCGTGGACCGCCTTAGATCTGGATCCGGTTGATGGAAAATTCGGCAGAGCTTCGTCTTCGCCGAGGAAGTATTTGATTTGAAGCGCTGAAATCGACCAAGCGAAATCAGGGCTCTTCTCGAGATTAAGACCAAGCCTAATCTCAAGGGACGGATGGAAACGGGAGTCGGATCTCTCGAACTCTCCTTCTTTATGCCGAAGAACTCGCCAAGATCTGTCAACCCTCGCTGAAATTCATGCTCCTTTGACTCCACAATCCGGCAGCACCTCCTCGTCTTGATAATCAATCGCCCGCTGAAAGGAGGCCCTATGCTTGTATTTATAGGGCTTCGGAAGCGGTTATTTGGATGAGAACAAGTGATTTGGCCTTATCTTTAGTCAATAACAGCCTAACCATGTTTGTAGATGATATCAAGTCAGTTTGGATGCTCAGGAACCAACAAATCTCGAGAAAAACCATCAAAAACCAAACCGGGTCAAAACAGCGCGCGCAGGACAAGTCTGACCCGCGCTTGCGCGGGTCGGATCAGTCCGACCCGCGCTTGCGCGGGTCGGACGCGCGTTGGTTGATATACGCACTGTTTGATTGATGCACGCGTGTTGACCGACGCGCACGAACTGATTGACGCATGAACTGATTGACATGCACGAGCTGAATGATGCGTGCGTGTTAACTAACTGTTGGGCGCGTTTGTACGCTTTGAGTTGATTGACGCGTGCGGTCCACTTGACGATTGTCATTGTGGTGGTTCGTTGTCGTGTCATCAACAGTTCGCCGATGCACTTGTCGACGTCGGATAATCCTCTTTGCTTCGGATATTAACATTCATCGCCTTCTCTTTGTCTTGAGCTGTGAGCGGACACCCATAGGTATTTTTAGACGCCTATAGATACCCCCTCCAAAGTATTTCAGACTCATTCTTTTATAGAGTAGTCTGGAATGCTTTGGATATGATTCTCCAAAGTATTTCAGACTCATTCTTTTATAGAGTAGTCTGGAATGCTTTGGATATGATTGGTCCCCGCTTTTAGTCGGTGTCAAAGGACCTGTGAACTGTTTTAATTCTTGACTTCTTCAGCCTTCAGTCTATCCAGTGTTTTGTCGAATAGATAAAGTTCTTCCGGCGCTGCGTTTATCGTCTGACCGTTGTCGAAGTCTCGAATCAGAATTGGTGAGTTACTGAGTTGACTTTGAACTAATCCTCTCCGTCGGGAATTCATATCTGATTGTAACTGAAATCCTTGGAGTCATCTTTTGCCTTATTTTGGCGAAATTGCTGATGCGTTGACCGGCATCGATCTTTACTGTAACGCGTTGACCGGCGTTAACACAGTTTATACTCGTACGTTTGCTGGAGTCTACACAGTTTAAGCTCTTAGGGCATTGGAGCATGACGGTCTCGAATGTTGGGCTGCAGGACCAACTATTAAAGCTGATTCATCTGCACGTGTGGATCTTATCTCAAATTTGTTAGATGTCCAAGTCACGAGACCAACTAATGAAGCTGATACATCAATGACTCGCATTTATAGAATTTTTGGCAAATTCTCAGCCATCAACGGGTTTGATAAGCCTTTACCGACTGCGGATTGTTTAAGTCCGTTCCGTATGTGACGTTATGCTAAAAGAGTTAACTCTTTTAGTGCTACGATATTGAATACGTAGACTTCGTCTTTCTCCTGTGAAAAGACTAAACAGCGACGTGTATCAGACGTAGATTTTAAGGTTTTTGGCAAACCCTCAGCCTTCAACGGATTTGGCGTGCCTTTACCGATTACCGTTTGAATCGGGCTTGCATGCGGATTGTTTAAGTCCGTTCCGCATGTGACGTTGTGCTAAAGGAATGAACTCCCTTAGACTTGATGCTACGATATTGAATACGTAGACTTCGCCATTGTTACGGGAATAGGCTACCCGACAACGTGTGTTAGACGCTGACCTATCCCTACTTAGGTTTCGGGATAAAAGTCCCCAGATTGGAATTCTGGTGTCTTCTTCAATCGGTGAAAGACTAAACAGACGACGCGAGTTAGGCGTTGACTTATCCCTACTTAGGGTTCGGAATAAAATTCCCCGCGTATGTGAGTCACGGATTTTGGCGTTATTAATAATGGCCTGCCACAATGTCGAATATGTGGGCTTTTGTCCTTTTCACGGCAAAAGACTAATCGGCAACGCGTGTTAGGCGTTGACTTACCCCTGCTCAGGATTCGGGATAAAATTCCTCATACGTGTGAAGCACGGATTTTGGCGTTATGAATAACAACCTGCCACAATGTTGAATATGTGGGCTTTTGTTCTTTTTACGGTTAAGAACTCACCGGCAACGCGTGTTAGGCATTGACTTATCCCTGCTCAGGATTCGGGATAAAATTCCTCGTGCATAAAAGGCATGGATTTTTGTTGCTACGATGCTGAATACGTAGACTCGGTCGTTTTTACGGGAACGAACCACACAGCAACGCGTGTTAAGCGTTGACTTATCCCTACTTAGGCTTCGGGATAAAATACCCCAGACTAGATTCTGGTGTCTTTTTTAATCGGCGAAAGACTAAACCGACAACGCGTGTTAGGCGTTGACTTATCCCTACTCAGGATTCGGGATAAAATTCCCCGTGCCTGTGAGGCAAGGATTTTAGGAGTTGAAACGGTGGTGTCTTCTCTTGGGGCAAAGACGAACCCGAAACGGGAGAGGAAGAATTTTATATTCTATCTCCCAAAGCTGAAGAGGAAGAATTTTATATTCTATCTCCAGTTATAAAAGGAAACTTAAAGTGGGATCTCCATAGGAGTGGGATCTCCACTCCGAGAATCGAAAAGATTCGGATAACCCTAACTGTCGGAAGGTTTGATTACCGAACTAAAGATGGATTTCTCATTTTTCGAGAGGGAATTATGGTTTTGGTCCTAACTGTAGGAAGGTTTGACCAGGTGGGAGGTTTGAGGCGACCCTAACTGTAGGAAGGTTTGATCGCTCGATTTGTGGACCTCTCGTTCTTTAAAGGAATCGAGAGGAGGATTTTGGTTGTGGTTTTAACTGTAGGAAGGTTTGACCAAGTGAGAGTGGGAGTGTGAGATGACCCTAACTTTTATAGGTTTGATCACTCGATTTGTGGACCTCTCATTCATTGAAGGAATCGAGAGGGGATTTTGACTGTGGTCCTAACTGTAGGAAGGTTTGACCAAGTGGATAGTGGGAGTGGGAGTACAAATCACAATGGGAGTATTGACTTGTACAAAATACTCAGTAAGGGTTCTTGGTGTTAAGTGATAATGACTTAGCACGAAGGGGTTTGACATTTCGTCAAGGATTGACAGATCAAAATTCTAAGCATTATATCCGGACTCTAACCATGAAAGTGTTGAGTGCACGAACATAGCGGGAGTTTGAATGGATTAAACAGGAAAGAATTTTGGTGGTCCCACAGTCAATTAGTCTGATCGGTGGGGGATTTTGTGGCGTGAGACTGTGAGTCGTTAAGCACCAATAAGAGTTTTGTGAGGGAAGATTGATCTAATGAAGTGATCGAATTTCATCTCAGCAAAAGAGTATTCGGAAGTCATAGTAGGAGTTTAGTGTTTATCACTTTGTTCATAATGATCGGGTTATCCCTAAGAATATTATATTTAACATTCTTCCGGGAACTTCCCGTTACATGAATTATCCACCCTCAGCTTTCTTTGCAAAACTGGGTGTAACGAGGAGTATGTTATCCTCAGTCGCATGTTCGGGTTATCCTTAAGAATATAAGATTCTCCAGGAACTTCCCGTTATATAAATCATCCACCTCCAGCTTCCTTTGCGAAACCGGGTTTAACATTGTACTTAGTTGGATGACCGAGAAGCAGTTTATACTCATATACTCTTTGGAGTGTTAGAAGGAGCAGTTTATACTCTTATACTTATCGGAGTCTTCATTCGACTTAATTGAGCGATATAACGCCGGCTTCAACCAAGGTTTGAATGCTATTCTTGAGAGCAAAGCAATCCTTGGTGGGATGAAGGACCCTCCTATGGTACGCACAGTACTTCGGATCCGTAGTATTGTCAGCTTCCTCCTGGTTAGCGATAGGTGGTAGCTTGATCTTGTTGTTTTCAAGGAGGGATTCGAAGATGGTTGGAACGTCTTCGTCCTTGAAGGAATACTCTTTTTGGAGTCTCGGGTTCGAAGTCTTTCGCTGCCTTCGAGATTGCTGTTGTGACATTTGATTAGCACCAACAGCTACTGCAGGTGCCTTTCCTTTACCACGGGAGGCGAAGTTTGAGTTCGGAAGATTCGCCGTCGGTTGGCTCCTCTCGGCTTTCTTCCTTCGGAGGAAGCGTTCGGCCCGCTCTCCGCGCATCTTCAACTCTTTCCAAGTGTTGGACGGTGCGACTCCCATAACTTCTAATATCTCAATAGATAGGTTGTTATGACATGTCTGGAGGATGAAGTCCTCCGTGATCGGATCTCGGCAGTTCATTGCTTTATTCCGGAAGCGTTTGACGAAGTCGTCGACTATCTCGTCATCTTCTTGTTTCTCATCGAAAAGTGTCCTGATGGATACCTCGTCATCGTCATCAAAGAAACTACCGAGGAATGAGCTCTCCATATCATCCTAGTTGTTAATACTTCCGGGCTTGAGACGGCGGTACCAATCAAAGGCGGGCCCGCGAAGGGTGCCAACGAATGACCGAACTATCAAGACTTCATTGCCGGAGATCATACCCAAGTAGGACTTGAAGTAGATCAGATGTTGTGTGGACGAACCCTTCCTGTCAAACGGCGTGAAGTTAATCAGGTTGAACTTCGCCGGATACGGGATCGAATCCCATTCTCTTGGATAGGGACATGGAATGTCGGTCCTTTTCACCTCTCGAGCAGACATTAGAGCGTTGATTTTGCTCTCGAGATCTTTCATTTTCACATCCTCACTCGTGTCGGGCCTCAGATGATTTTAAAGAGGAATAACGCGGCCACCCCCGGCATTGTCATCTTCGGTGGAACCACCCCCAGTGTTTTGGTCAACGGGAGGGTTATCAGGATTGAGACGTTCATCTACATCTGAATCGCTATTTGATTGGTTAGCAGTATTGCGACAGCTAGATTCACCAATTTGATTCGACAAAGCTCGGATTTGTTGGTCATGTTCTTCCCTCATCCGCCGCATAGCCGTTTCCATTTCGAACTTGAATGCATCTTTCTGCTTGGTTAGAGCATCCTCGAGAATTTTAGCGATCTGTTCGGTGTTGATCATGAACACTTCGCGAGATTGTCCCGGACTGGATACCGTATTATCAGAAGCGATTGCCGAGTTAGCATCTGATTCTTCATCATCCGAGGATAACCCTCTCTACATTCTCTGGTAGTCCCTACGTCTAGTGGTCCCTACGAGAGGGTCAGAACTAGAAGGTCGAATCGACTTTCCCTTATCAGCCATGTTTATTGTGACTTTCGGGAATTCGTCACCTTGAACAACTGATCGCTTTTTACGGAGACGCTTTGGTTTGGACTTAGTCATTCCGTTGGAAATCCTCTCAGATACAGAGACCTTCTGCGGAGCGGTCTTGGGGCAATTGCACGCTGATAATACTGCCCTGATTAGTTCGGCGCACGGGCAGTGAGATTTGGTTTCTTGGGCATATATCTTCCGAGGCTTGTTCATACCCCCAGCCCGATAGTACAACTCATCGACGTTACCGTCAGAGCAACCTATCGGCTGTTTACATGAATCCTCAGGTATAACGCGTTCGTTTGTCTTACGCGTTTTCTTCTGAGTATGCAACTCCTTGTTAGCGTTCTCAAGAGTCACGCGTTTAGAGTCATGCATTTGTAAGCGTGAACTCTCGACGGGCTCTTGGAGTTTAATTCGCCCTCCGAGGCGGTCAATTACAAAAGTTTTTTGTGTGCGACCCCCAGCTCGAATAATTGCTCGGGGTTCAGTCACTAGGCCCAAGCGTTCTTTGATCGCAACCTCGTCTTGATCCTTATGCAAAGGACCCAGACGATCCGCCATCCTTATCTTGAAACGGGGCAAGTCTATGCCATCACGGGGCTCCACCAGAGATGCGGAACTCACAGGGATCGACGAAATAGGTGCAGAACATCTTCTGCCTTGACTCTGGCGCTGGTCAGATTTGGGTGACCCGCGGGTGGAGGGTCGGATCCAAGTGACCTGCGAATTGGCGGGTCGGATCTGGGTGACCTGCGAATCGGCGGGTCGGATTGGAGTGACCTGCAAATTGACGGGTCGGATTGAAGTGACCTGCAAATTGGCGGGTCGGATCTGGGTGACCTGCAAATCGGTGGGTCGGATTGGAGTGACCTGCAAATTGGTGGGTCGGATTGAAGTGACCTACAAATTGGCGGGTCGGATTGGAGTGACCTGTAAATCGGCGGGTCGGATTGGAGTGACCTGCAAATTGGTGGGTCGGATCGGAGTGACCCGCGCGCCGGCGGGTCGGATTCAAGTGACCCGTGATTCTCGATCTTTTCGGCCGCCGTCTTGGATTTTAGCCTCCAAACTTTGTGCAGTTTCTGTGGCTTCTTTTCCACTTCTTCCCTCTGCAACCTTTTGGCCTTTTGCGCGAGAATTCGCGCGTGCACAAGCAGTGTGCGGCGCTTTTTGATCTGCTCTTCAAGAGTTAAACGGGTCCTTTTGACTTGTACCCATTCACTTGTTGGTGATTTGGAAAAGAGGGAATTTGTCCGCTGTTGGGGCGCTTGGCGTTGCCTAATTTTCAGATCCGCCTCGTAACGGATCCCGTCAATTGACTCCAAGGCTCTAGCGAGTTGGCGCGCACAGCGTTGGCGCTGCCTTTGACGAGCTCTCTTTGATAAAATGGGCGCGCCTTCTGTACTCAACTCCTTGATTGAGGAGGAGTTCAGATCTGTAGATTCGGACTCATTGGAGGCCGGAAGGGCATTGCAAGGTTCAGCTACCGCAACAACGGGGGTGTTGATCTTCCTTCGCTTGCGAGAGACGGAAAATCTGGAGGAGGAGGATGACAGATATTCCTCGAACTCCAGTTGATCGAACTCGTATTTGACCACTTCTTCAACCGGGATGCAGATCCGAGGTTGTGACACGATAGCTCCGGCAGCGAAGCTGTTGGCTCCCACTATGGTCGTCAGTTTGTTTGCGTCGAAAATTAATGTATTCATTACGGTATTCATTACAACTTCAATCGTTACAACGAAAAAAAAAGATTGTCTTTATATAAGACTTTTACACAATGAAAACAAAAGTTTACAACTCTCGTCAAAACAAACGCAGAGGACGTTTATCACCCGCTGCTTTGCGTGGGATCTTTACCTGTGCCGGGGTTTATCCGTGGACCGCCTTAGATCTGGATCCGGTTGATGGAAAATTCGGCAGAGCTTCGCATTCGCCAAGGAAGTATTTGATTTGAAGCGCTGAAATCGACCAAGCGAAATCAGGGCTCTTCTCGAGATTAAGACCAAGCCTAATCTCAAGGGACGGACGGGAACGGGCGTCGGATCTCTCGAACTCTCCTTCTTTATGCCGAAGAACTCACCAAGATCTGTCAACCCTCGCTGAAATTCGTGCTCCTTTGACTCCACAATCCGGCAGCACCTCCTCGTCTTGATAATCAATCGCCCGCTGAAAGAAGGCCCTATGCTTGTATTTATAGGGCTTCGGAAGCGGTTATTTGGATGAGAACAAGTGATTTGGCCTTATCTTTAGTCAATAACAACCTAACCATATTTGTAGATGATATCAAGTCAGTTTGGATGCTCAGGAACCAACAAATCTCGAGAAAAACCATCAAAAACCAAACCGGGTCAAAACAGCGCGCGCAGGACAAGTCTGGGTTCTTCCGGGACTAGTATTTTTCCCCGTTTTACATATTTGATCGTCTTGTTGACTTGCACGCTTCGTTGCGGGATTAACTGTAGAACGCGCGTTGGTTGATATACGCGCGTGTTTGATTGATGCACGCGTGTTGACCGACGCGCACGAACTGATTGACGCACGAACTGATTGACATGCACGAGCTGAATGATGCGTGCGTGTTAACTGACTGTTGGGCGCGTTTGTACGCTTTGAGTTGATTGACGCGTGCGGTCCACTTGACGATTGTCATTGTGGTGGTTCGTTGTCGTGTCATCAATAGTTCGCCGATGCACTTGTCGACGTCGGATAATCCTCTTTGCTTCGGATAATAACATTCATCGCATTCTCTTTGTCTTGAGCTGTGTGCGGACATCCATAGGCATTTTTAGACGCCTACACAAGGGTTAGCAGATCTCGGTGAATTCCTGTGCATAAAGAGTGGAGTTCGAGAGATCTGGGACTCATCCCCTATTCCTCTGGATTTAAGCTTGGTCTTAAATCTCGAGAAGAGCCGTGATCTCGCTTGGTCGGGATCATCGCTGCAGCGATTACTTCCTTTGTGAAGTAAGAGCTTTGATCAACTTAATCTGTCAACTAGATCTGATCCGCGGCGGTCCACGGATATCAACGTCCCCGGCACAGGCAAAGATCCCACGCAAACAACAGGTGATAAACATCTGTTGTGTGTTGTTTGAAGAAATTGTAATCTTATATTTTCATTGTGTAAGAAGATCTTATAAAAAGATCGACTTTTTATTTATTTGAATTTATTGTAACGACTGAAGTTGTAATAGATTCGATGACAATGAAAACAGCAATTTCTGACCCCAACACTTGGCTTCTTGAAAATGTGAGAGTCGTCAGATTGTAACTCCCGATGTTGATTGTGAAGGCTGTTGAATTAGAGCTTTCATCGGTTGTTGTGAATGTCGTCACATTGTAAACTTCATCGATTTACGTAAAAATTTTCCAATTGTAGCCTTCTGGAAGCCGTCAACTTGTAACTTCCATCATTGGTGTTTGATGGGGATCAGCTATCTGCAGTAATTTTTAGACAGCCTACACTAGTATAGACTGAATTTATAAGCTAGTTTTTCAAAAGCTGAGGTATACCTACTTTTTAAAACTAGACTCATAAGCTTAAATTTTCGATGGTTTACCAAACGTGTATATAAGAAAAAGCTAACTTAAAAGCTACTTGGATCCCAAAAAAAAACCCCAAATTCCCACTTATAGTTAGTATTTTGCAAGATAAAGAAAAAAATTCTTTAAGCCATTTTTCTAAGTTTCATAACTTAGAGGTTTCTAAAAATTTTATCAAATTTTCTTTGTTGCACAACTAACTTTGGATTTTATTCTATTATTAAAAAACTTGAATTTTATTCATTACAAGCGTCTAAACTCACAAACTTTGAAACGGAATTTTAAATTACAATTTATTATCTTAGTCAGATAATGAACAAATTACATGTTTTTCATATTTTCGTTTAAGGATATTTTTCAAATCATTTCTATGTGTTTCTGTGATAAGTTATATTCTTTTTGCTATTTAAAAATTTCAGTTGAAATTTTATATATTTACTAATCGGCTCAAGCCATTTTTATCATTTGAGGCTTATATGATATGCGTGACATTAGATGTATAAAAGATGGTTAAAAAAAATAGGAATTTGGAAATGAAATTTCATGATATTTTCTTAACACTTGATGGCTTGTTGAATTTTATGTTTTTTTAAGATGTATAAGTGAATGTTAATTCTTTTGTGCGACAATGTTACGTATATCTCAACGAGCCCACCTTCCTCACAATTATCACGATCAATAAAGAAAGTAAGCGGTGATCTATGAGACTTTGAACTTAGAAAACGAACTATTGACTATTTCAACCAAGAGATGTTCCTAAACCCCATATTGTAACTTATTACAAGGCGAACATATAATTAAGTTTTCAAAAATTCCTATATGGTGTGCGGATTTTAACAGTTGAACGACTAATTAGTTGACTTTTTTTCTGGTAGGTGAGAGTTTGACAGCTCGATCACTCTCTTAATTTGGATACAGCCAACAGTTTTTCTTTACTCGATACATATAGTAAATGGATTATGGATGTATCTTTCGTGTGAACTCTATCTGAAATTCTACAAGAAATTAACCCAAATCCTTAAGCAGGACAAAGATGCATCTAACACCATACACCATTAAACTATATTATCTTGTTTACAAAGGTGTCTTTTATCTAAAGGATTGGGGTTGGTTATCTTTCTATGACGAAGAATAACTTGCTTAAGCAAATATATATATACTACAAATAAATCAATATTCTCTTGGGTATTTCTTTTTAATTGGGTACTGTAGTTTTTTTTTTCTAATATCATCGTGATTCTTTTAGGCGTTAAATATCTAATCTGTATTTTCTTTTGGGTGCTGTTATACAACTGAGCTTTTAGAAACTGGAAATTAACAGAATATACAGTTGATTGCTATTTAATTGAAGGGTGAGGTTAATATTGTCCTTCTAAGTTGTGCTTAACGGAATATTTAACGAAAGTTAAAATTTGCATTAGTTTGCCCACTCTTTGACAAAGGACAAGAATGTTGCCACTTTAAACATTATCTCCAACATACACTTCGATGTCATATTAAACTATACTTACACGAGTCACGACCCAGGAAAAAAAATCTCCACGATTTTAATGGTCAAATTGTTTATTGATTTATGTCGCTTATGTCTAAAGGGACGTTGTCTCTTTCCGTGACCCATTTGTCAAGGGGTATACGAATTTATAAAAGCTCGTAACCTTTCCTTACGGCCGCCCACTGAAACTTTCTTTTGGCCAAGCATTGTGTTACTTTAGTATTATATGAGTTGGCGGCAGTTCGGTTGTGTGTTTTTCTCTGGAACTAGTACCATGGGGGAGGTGGACTCCCTAGGCAATTGTGCCCTGGTGATCGATCATGTGTTCGAATCCCCGCTACCATTTCACCTGGTCTCCTTAGGTTGGGGTGGTTAAGGAGACCCGGGGTTTTACCGATCAGCTAACTTAGCCCGTCTGTATGCACACTGGTTCCAGTCCCTCTGGGTTGGCCCTGCATGTCCCCAGTCACATGGGGGTGGGCCCCTCATATGAGAGGAGGGTGTGCCCCGTGCGGGAGTGCGGATTGGGGGATTCGAACTATGGAAGCTAGACGAACTCCAAAGGAGTAGAGTTGAGCGAGCTGACCGGGTTTCCATTGTATCAAAAAAAATAAAAAAAAGAAAGCGTTGGGATTCTAGCAGAACGTGGGGTCTTTGCTCAGCTTTATCTTTTTTACAGTAATTTGGATGCAACACAAAATAATGAAAGGGAGGTGACATGGCGTCCAAAGCGTCAATTTCAGAATTACCCACAAACTATCCCGTTTTATCCGGAAAAGCTGACACAGGCGTCAGATGAGAGGCTGTGAAAGATAAAATAGAAATGGGGGCTTCACGGTGGCGTTTGAAAGTTTTCCTCTTTTCTTTTTCGAAGCAACAAAAAACCCCTATTAAGTTCATTTGGTTACTTGGCTAGTTGGCTGGGGTTTCTTCGAACTCATCATCCTTTTTCTTAAAAAAAAAAAAATTCATTTCATTACTTATTATGTTAATAAAATCTCTCTTGTGAAATTTGCCTATTAATAGATAGAAAACTAAGTTCACTTTTATGTTCATAACAGATAAAGGTAGGCATTTGCATTTAAATACTCAAAGTTTTACATTATTTTTAACCTTGATACCCAAAAGTTTTCTTTCGCCTAAAAGAACCTTAAGTTCAATAAAATTAAATTTAGATACCCAAAAGTTTTTTTTTCCTGAAAATATCTTGAAGTTCAAAATTTAACTTGGATATCCAAAATTTATATTTTTTGTTAGATTTTTTTTTTTAAGTTTGAGGAATCAACGTTATTCTTGTTAAAATGGGCTTCTTTTAGGCAAAAAAAGATTTTGGGATACTGTTGATGTTTGGAATCACACCGTCAAATAAAAGTAGATTAGGTTAACGGAGGTCCTCTAGCTCTCCGAATGTCTGGTCTTTGGGCAAACTGTACTTCCCTGCACAAGTAGCAAATCGTAAGAGGGCGGGGTGTGATTCCCTGGTTGTTCTTCCGACAATCAAGTTAGTTGATTGCTTGTGTGGAGAAGTAAAAAGAACTACAGTAGTCCTTAAGTTTAGAGAATGATGGAAAAAGCTTATCCTGCAATGAAAATTAGTATCTCCTTTTACAATAGTGGAAGGAGGGTATGATGGTAACTTCGGTCGGGCATGGGCTGGTGGCCAAGTCAGCTTCAACTTTACAAGTGTCGGCCGACGAGTGGAGAAGAGGTCACTTTAGTATTTAATGTAAAGTGACGGGGGTGTGTGGTGCTGACGTGGTCCGATGTGTCATAAATACTATTGGATGCAGAGGAATGATGACACCCATAATGCATTTAATGGCATTTATGGCAAGGTGATTTGTCATCAGTGCACAGGAGGGGCTCGAGGGTCGAGGCGTTTCGTCATCTTTCTACTCGTCTGGTGGTCGGGAAGTACTACCTTTTGAGTCGCCCTCGCAAGGTGTCGGCATGTCGATTCGATCGAGTTGAGCCTCTAATTGTCTTGATGTGCTGACTTGATTATGCATAATATGTGACACTTGTCTGTCATTGATTAGAAATTATTTTTTATCATTAAAACGGCTATACCAGATACCAAAGTTAAAAATAAGATAATTTGGAATAATTTTTTAGGGCCAAAAAACTTTGAGGTGCAAAGTTAACAATGAAGTAAACTTTGGGGTATCTAAATGCAAATAACTCAGATCTATAAATATACTGCTATTGAGTTAGATGTAACCTTATTATAATAATGTGATTTTTTAATAGAGACCATACAACTACCACTTTATAACAACCTATCATGCAAGCCAAACAAGATGTTTTTATCATTTTAAGATTTCCATGGAATCCAAACCAAGCAAAGAAAAATGTCATTTGGAAAGTGATCAAAATGTGGACAATTACTTTCCAATTTGTATCATTGGATTGTTATTAGGTCCTCCAATTCTCATAAGTTAATATACTCAAATTAATTCTTCTAATTGTTATTTTTACTCTTGATAATTATGGGGACAATGTTCAAGTATATTTAAGAATCGTAGGACCTGATATCAATGTTAAAGACTTTATGAACTAATTTCAAAATATAAAAGATGTAAGGGAGTGCCGGAGTGGTATAAAAAAAAAATCCCTCGATTAAACCCATTACTTAATAGTTTCCTTTGGGGGGTTAGTCACCTAGAACTTAAAATTGGAACTGGGATAATCTGTGGGATAAATTTTTAAGGTGTTAGTCGCATAGAACTAAAACTAGAACAAAATTTTATAGTGTTAGTCAAGTAGAACTCTAACAAAACTAGAATTGGGATAATGGTGCAAAATTATCCCATTTTTTTCATTTATTATACAAAAATGAGAGTTCTAGTCTCTCAAATTATTCCAAGTTTTAGCTTGGAACTATGTGGTAAAAAACTAGAACTCGTATTTTTTGTTATTTTTTATTTATTTTATTTCTTTTTTTTCTTTACTTCTTTTCTATTATGGTTATCACCATCATTAGACCATCATTATAATAATAATTGTCAATATCTTATAGTTTAACCAAAAGTTATTTAATAGTAAAGAACATTCTTGTAAGCAATTATCAATCAATAATAGTAAGTTTAAAAATACATAAATAGTATTTATATCTTCAAAATGCATAAATATATATTTCATGATTATAAAAATTTATCCCACGTTATTTTATCAAAATATCCCGCTTCACAAAATTGTTCCTATTTATCCCACTAAAATATCCCACTAGCAAAAAATTATTTCACTTTAACAATTATCCCATTTTGCATGAAAATGTCCCACTAGCAAAAACTAGAACTCCTACGTATCATTGTTTTTCTCTAGTGTAACTCTCACTTTACGATAACCTTTAAATGCTTAGTAAAATCATTATAAGTTAATAAGTATATCATTATACCCACAAACCTCTCAATCTTTATGATTATATGTAGTAAATATTTTTCGGGATGCAGGAAAATTTGTGTTCACAATGTAAGAGATGAGGCAAAAGAAGCGTTATTCACAGTTTTTGCAAATAATTTACACTTCGGCTAATAATGCATTCATTCATCAAGAATATTTATCTCAAGTTTGTGTTGTTCAGGGTTCGTTTCCCCGCATCTCCAACCTTTTGCAATAAAATAAGACCTATCCATGGGAATCACGAGTTTATTTCGAATTGAAGCGATCATAATATTATTATGGGCTAAATATCAGAACCCTTCAACTTTGGACAACAACTTTCAAAATATTGGAAAAACCTCCTTAAGCTAGGGGTTTTAAATAGTGCAGCTTGCCCTGC
>NC_033798.1:91793961-91804317 GCF_001876935.1 Asparagus officinalis
TCCCCCCCCCCCCCAAAAAAAGTAATAATAATAAAATAAAATATTATCAAAATTCTCTTGAAACATCTTTAATCACAATTTTAGAAAAATATATTAAGCATATCTTTGCCAGTGGAATTGCGGTTGATGTTGTTTAAGGGGTTTTTTAAAATAAAATTTTAAAGTTAAGGTGCTCTCCAGACAGCCCTTAAACCCCCTAATTTAAGAGCTGCTTTCTGATATTTTAAAACATGCGAGAATAGTTCAAAGATTAAGTCCGGTTACAAGTGGTGTTCTGCTCCGCGATTGACCAAGCCAGTATTTAGTGCAATACCCTTCAATTTGCATGCAACAACAATTCCTCTATTTTTAGCTTTTTTTTTTAATGTTAAACAACATAAACAGAAGTTTGAAGCGGAAAATAAAACGTTCATTCTTTGGAGTTTTTCGTTGGCACTGAACCTACTGGATCCTTTCTCTTTCTCTGATTGTTTTTATTATTTATTTCACCATGTAGAGAATAATTTAAAACTTCAAGTCTTAATTATCTATATAAAAAAAATCCCATTACAATAAGATCGGTTATCAATCTGACTTTATAGTCCACTTTTACTTAATAAAAACAGTTCTGGAAAAAAAAATTATGGCCACGAAATTGTCATAATCCTAGAAAAAGTAAGTAATATCATCCACAATTAAAAAGTAAAAAAAATAAATAAAAGATAGAGAGAGAGAGAGAGAGAGAGAGAGAGAGAGAGAGAGAGAGAAGAAGAAGAAGAAGAAGAAGAGATTGTATTGGCCACAAGCTAACTTCTTGAGTAACTTCCATCTGGCCCAAGTCAAATAGAATAACTTTTGTTATTACGATTTCACAATATTCCCTAAGGAAATTATATGTACATTTGTTTAAAACAAAGATAACATGAACAAGAAAACAAAAAACAAAAACAAAAACAAAAACAAAATAAATAAATAAATAAAACTACGCAAGTTCTTAACTAAGTAGTCTTTGCTGTAATCTCTATATGTAACTACTTCTCTTCGACATTCCTCTTCACAAAGATTAAGTAAGATACGAGCTCTCGCTGCAACTACTGCATCCACAGCCAACGAAGACCGATCCATGGCTCTTTCGATGCTTTCTCGAACTATTTGAAGGATCACCTCGCGAGAATATGATCATCGAAATGATCAAGAGCCACACGATGATCACAAAATACATCACACTTGCAATTGCATCATGAGCTTCAACTGCCATGGCCACACTCTAGCTTTTAAGCTTGCCCTGGTTTGTGTTTTGTGCTGCCTTGCTCTGTAGAGCATGTACATATATATAATAGGCTGCTGTGATTGTAGGGAGTGGACTTCGTCGCACACTTTGGCTTTCAATCTCATTGTATGAGCGGGTATTTGCTGACGTAAGTGGGTGTATAATAGATTTTGTATTTTATTTATTTTAGAAAAGATTTTATACTTTATCTTGTTTCTGAATATTTGTCGGTATTGCTCGGAAAAAGTCAATTCCTTGTAGCACACAAAGTCAAGTGATAGCTAGGCGCAGCATAAATGTGTGATAAAAGTTCTTGAAAAGAGAAAGTTTTAAAACCGACCATTTTTGACCATTTTTGAAATTTAATGAGCAAAATCGACCTCCAAGAAAAAATATTAGCAAAACCGACCCTTTTCTTCTGAAAAGGGTCGGTTTTGCAGCGGTGGGTCTTCTACGAAGTGCACGGGACTAGTAGTCCCGTGCACTTTGTGTCCACGTTTTTATGCACTTTTTGGCTGCATTTCATGTAGTCCCTGTATAAACTTAAATGCAAAGTCATATACAAATCTAATATCATGAATTTCACCACATACTCACTATAAACTCATTTACAAATCTAAATATCATGAATTTCACCACACACTCATTTACAAATCTAAATATCATGAATTTCACCACATACTCATTTCAAATCAAACAAATCACACCACAAACTCCCACTAACAAATCCAACATAATAACACCACAAACCACTTAGAAATCCAACAAATCACACCATAGTCTCGACTAGAAATCCAAAAACCATGTCACATCCCTAAATAGTTTTGTAATGTATATAACCTGTAGTTTACATATATCCAAGAACTCTCCTCCTCCTCCTTTGTCTTCGTCGTCCTCCATACCGCCCTTCGACGAGTTCGTGATCCGGTTGTGTTTGTGGTTGTGACGGTCCAGCTCCATCGTCAACACGTTGGGAAGGTCCAGCTCCATCGTTATTTCCGCGTCGTTCTCGACTTTGTCGTTGTTGTCGTGTGTATACGAATGGCGTTACCTCCTGTCCATCATGACGATCTTCGTGAGTTCGGTGTAAGGCTTCATTTTTTAGTGTGTAACGTGTTGTCCAGTCTATGCCATCACCATGCCTTTTGTTGAAGTATGCGTTTATTCTATAGAACGTTCTCGCAACCAAAGATTGTATTGGCATAGCTCGTGCTCCTTTAAGAACGCCGTTAAAGCTATCAGAGCAATTAGTTATCATCATGCAAAATCGCACACCCTCATCCTTACATAATACTCACCGATGCTCGAATTAAGGCTTCAAGTTATTTTCAATCCAATTATGTGCATCTATTGACAAAGACTTGAATTTCTCCCTGCAATGTTCATACACTAATGTGTTGTTGGATTCAGTCATTGACACGTGGACCCAGCTCATATACCCCGCACGTGAGCTAAGCTTGCACCGCCAGCAGCACACCACAACGCCCCCCCTCAACTGCCCACCGCGTCACCATCGGGGTTGGTTAGCTCCGCGCCCTTCCTCCATCCGCCACGTGGCACAATCCTTGTATCCCCTCGGATCCCCCCTCAGCCGGCGTCTCCCTCGTGTGCCCTCTTGCCTGGCGTCAAGTGGGCCCCACTCACGTGCGGATCAGTTTCGCACGGCCGAATCCGAATCTCAACGACTTCCGCCGCTCCCCTTCTCATCGGCCGGCCCCCTTCAACTGAAAAAGTTCGTTTTTTTTGTCACGGTATTAGTCCCGTAAATCTTTAATATTTTGAAGTTAGTCAATGTAATACTTGAAACTGCTATTAGGCCTTAGTCGATGTAGTAATTGAAATTGCTATTAGGCCACCTAGTACTTATTCACTCAAATTGAAATTGCTATTAAGCTGATTAATTCTTATAGGTTGTTTCAAACATCCAGTCAAGAGTAACATAAGCAATCTGCTCCTCTATACAAATGGGAGAATCTAAGATTCACTATTTATGCTACAGTTTCTAATTCTATACTCATTTTTCTTTGCTGGTAAAGGCATCATTCACCAAATTTCAGATGCTCACACCCACAACAAAATGGTGTAATTGAGCATAAGCATCGTCATTGCCTAGAAGTTGCCCGTGATTTCATTTTCAGGCCGGTCTACTGATCAAATTTCAGGGAGAATGCGTCTTAATTGTTGCACCTGATAAATTTGTTACCGATGCTCAAGTTATCTGGTAAATATCCATATGAGCTTCTCACTTCAAAATCTCCTCTCTATACTCATTTTTGTACCTTTGGTTGCCTTTGTTACGCTCATGGCACGTTAGCCCCAAAGATAAGTTCTCGACGAGATCTAAACCATGTATATTTGTTGGATACCCTCTAGAACATAAGGGTTATCGGGTATATGATCTTGATTCTCATGCTAACTTATAGGGATGTTATTTTCTATGAATCATATTTTTTCTTTTCTTATGACCAAGCCAACTGACCCCCTTTCTCTAAGTATCATTCCATTAGTTCTAGATGATACTGTTGGATAGCGGATTCCTAATCTATTTTGGTAACATGAGGTTATTAGGATTCCTAATCTATTTTGGTAATAGATTATTAGGATTCCTAATTTGATTTGGCTTTTGGTTTAGAATTCCTAGTATGTTTATGATTTTAGGATTTCTATATATATGGAACAATTGGAAGAGAGAATTTGGAGAATCAAATTGGGGATATTTGGAGCACAAAAAGAGGTATTGGGATATTTGGAGCACAGAAAAGAGGTATTTTCTAAGCTATTTGTTTAGGGTTTGTTTAGAGAGATTAACAGCTTGTTGGTGAGATTAGTTTGTCCATTCGAGTGATTTGTAATCTCAGTTTGTACTCTTTCTCTATTAATGAAAACCCCATCCCCTTTCTTGCCCCGTGGACGTAGGCAACTTGCCGAACCACGTTAAAATTGGTGTTTTGTTTGTGCATTGATATTTAGTTCGTTTGACTCTCTTGGATTGACGTTTGGTTTGGTTCCTCGACACAACTTTTGGCACAAAAATTTGGTATCAGAGCTCGGGCTACGCTTGGGCTATTTGAAGGAGTAGATCGATTTGGGAAGCTCGTCTAGGGTTTCAGTTGGTGAGAAAGGTGGGATCTTTTCGGTAAAGCTTCTTTCTTTTCTCAGTTTTGGATCTATTCTTCGTTTGTTTCCGCATTGGTTGTTGGTGTGTTGAGGATTATGGCCGAGAAAGAGGGAGTTGATGGTAGTTCTTCAGGTGTGAAGACTGTCCAAAGTTTGAGTATCCACTCGATGAAGATTGACGTGGAGAAGTTAAATGGCACTAACAATTTTGGACTTTGGCGATGTGAAGTCTTAGATGCGCTCAATGCGCAGAATTTGGAAGATACGTTGGAGTTGGACATGAAACTGGACGACATTGATGAGAAGGTTTGGAAAAAGATGAATCGGACAACGTGTGGTATGATTAGGTCTTGTCTCACTCAAGATCTAAAATATGATGTGATGAATGAGACTTCTGCGAAGAAGATTTGGGAGGTCCTAGAGAGCAAGTACTTGACGAAGAGCGTTAAAAACCGCTTGCATTTGAAGAGGAGGCTTTATCGCTTCTAATTGAAGAAGGGGACATCCATTAGTGATCACATGAACCACTACACGAAGCTTCTTGCAGATTTGACGAATGTAGATGTCATTGTTGAAGATGAGGACAAGGCGTTGTTATTGTTGAGTTCTTTGCCCGACGAGGAATATAAGACGTTTGTCCTTACTCTTATTAATGGGAAGGCATCTCTTTCATATAGTGAGGTCATCGCTGCATTAGTGAATTACCAACTCAGGAAGAAGGACAATGAGACTTCTATTGAGCCGGTAGTGGGGGCATTGGTTGTAAGAGCAAATGGTCCAAACCGAGGTAGAAGGTCACATTCTAGAGGAGCACATCTTAGAATTCGTAGGAATCAGTGTGCTTTTTGTAAAGAAGATGGACACTGGAAAGCTGAATGCCCAAAGTTGAATGTTCAAATCGGGAAGAATAAGGGGAAAGCTGCACAAGCTTCAGAGGTGAATATTGTCAAGACTAGTGGCAACAATTCAGATTTGGATTCTTCAGGCTACTCATTATCTGCACTACCATCAGTTTGTGTTGCCTACTCTACAGAGTGGATGTTAGATTTGGGCGCTACATACCATATTTGTCCTAGGCGGAATTGGTTCTCCAGCTTTTAGGAGTTGGAAAGAGGGGATTTCGTGCTCATAAGTAATGATCACAAATACTCTATTGGTGGTATCAGTACCGTTCGGATCAGGATGAGTGACAGGGTGATTCGGGAGGTGGTTGGAGTGAGGTTCGTTCCTCAGTTGAAGAAGAACATCATTTTACTTGGAGCTTTGGAGGCAGCAGGCTATAGGGTGACCTTGGCGGATGCATGCTTAAAGGTTACATTTGGGTTCATGATTGTGATGAAGGGCGTCAGAAAGAGTAACTTATACTATTTGCTTGGGAGCACGGTGATTGATAGAGCTCTGACGACTTCATTGGATTTGGCTAGATTGTGGCGTTGTTTGGTGCTGGGGTATTTGATTGGTGATGCCATGCATAGGTTGTTGAGGAGTGCTTTGACCTGCAGATGGAAGTCCTTTGAGCACATTGGGATGAGCAAGACCGAGGTGGAGTTTGGCACTCCTATCCATCGAGCGAGGGGTCTTTTAGGAGGTGTTCAGTTAGGCATTTGGGGGCCTTCCAAGGAGGCATCATTGGGAGGTAATCGTTTTGTAGTTTCCACAGTTAGTGATTGTTCTAGGCATTATTGGGTCGCGACCAGTTCCCGTTGGTGTAAAGTCCTAGAAGTCAACAACAATTAAAAGAAGTGTATTGGCAAAAAGGTAACTCGTTGTTCTAGCTTTGGTAGGGGTCCTTTCTTGCGTTTGTGCCGAGCTCACGGCAATAGGAGACATTTCATTAGTGTGGAGACTTTGGGGCGACAAGATGAGATGACAGTTTCGATGGGTCGTTCCTTTCTGGAGGAGGATCGACATTGGTTGTCGAGCATTGGTTCTAGAGCTTCGACATATTTGGGTCATCTTAGTCATAGGTCGCCGACTGCTGCATTAGGAGTTATTGGATCTGGTGGAGCTGCTTCAGATTTTGGTCGGCATCGGATATTTGGTTACCCAGCATTTGGTCATATCAAGGATGTGAGATTTGATCCGATTACGCGTTTGGGATTCGGAGGCTCATTTGATTATCGTTTGGGAGCTTATGTCACTTTTGACTCTCGGCAGGTGGAGAGTGTTGATCAGGTCGTTTGGATATCGCAGCAGGTGGAGGGTGATGCTACTTCACGTTGGGTGGAACTTATTCTACATACTCCAGATCATACTGCGTCATTTGGGATTCCAGCTGAGGTGACACAGGTTGGGGATTATTTGATTTCGGATGCAGATGATGGATTGATTTTGGATTCGGTTGCAGCTGGTGGACATGATTTGGATACGGCCATCGGTTCACCTCAGATGGAGGTGTTTGATTTGTATCAGTTTGGGGCCGCTATCAGTTACAGATCCATTGGCGATATTGGATAAGAGTTGCAGAATTTTCTATTTGTTTGAGGGCCTTTGGAGGCCGTTTGGGTGAACTACGTGAAGGCTTGATTCCTTGGGCAAGAGGATACGTAGGCAGTCATTTATGATGCAGCCGGTTTGGTGAGTTGATACCGACATTTGGAGTTTGTTCGCATTCTCGTTTGGGTTCTTGACTTATTGTGGATTGAGTTCGTTATCGTGGATTTGTTCCACTTCGTACTGGACGCAATAAGTGAGACGTTTGGTTGGTATTGGTGTCGGCTCATTTGTTCCACTTCGTACTGGACGCAATAAGTGAGACGTTTGGTTGGTATTGGTGTCGGCTCAGTTTTGGGAAAACTTCGCTGAGGTGAAGAATTGTTGGATAGCGGATTCCTAATCTATTTTGGTAACATGAGGTTATTAGGATTCCTAATCTATTTTGGTAACATGAAGTTATTAGGATTCCTAATATATTTTGGTAATAGGTTATTAGGATTCCTAATTTGATTTGGCTTTTGGTTTAGAATTCCTAGTATGTTTATGATTTTAGGATTTCTATATATATGTAATAATTGGAAGAGAGAATTTGGAGAAGCAAATTGGGGATATTTGGAGCACAGAAAAGAGGTATTTTCTGAGCTATTTGTTTAGGGTTTTGTTTGGAGAGATTAAGAGCTTGTTGGTGAGATTAGTTTGTTCCTTCGAGTGAGTTGTAATCTTAGTTTGTACTCTTTCTCTATTAGTGAAAACCCCATCCCCTTTCTTGCCCCGTGGACGTAGGCAACTTGCCGAACCACGTTAAAATTGGTGTTTTGTTTATGCATTGATATTTAGTTTGTTTGGCTCTCTTAGATTGGCGTTTGGTTTGGTTTCTCGACACAGCTTTTGGCACAACAGATACCACTAATGACTTGTAGGTTGCTAACACAACTCAAATCAATTCCAACCTCAGAGACATGATTCTCCTACACTTTTCAACCGTGAGCCTCCTGATTTTTCTCTTCCGCTCATTCAATCCACCTCAGTTTGCCCTCAATGTACTAGGCAATCACCCAGATGTCTAAAGGACTGTGAGTGATGATCTTCCTGATGTAAACTCTATCAGCTCCCCCCGCTTCTCACTCGGTTTCCTGATTTTTCAACCTTGCCTTCCTCACTACCATCTCTAGACAAGATGAGCCTCATTCTCTTACACAGGCTATGAAGGATCTTAATGGGCGTAATGCCATGGCACAAGAAATTGGGACATTGAAGAAGAATCAGACATGGATCTTAGAGCCTCCCCCTCCTAGCTAGTAAATGATCCGTTCGTTCTAAACGGGTGTACAAAATTAAATACCAAGCTGATGGGAGCATCAAGCGATGTAAGGCTCGCCTCGTTGCTAAAGGTTATACACAAGTTTCATCTGTCAATGAAAATATGCCTTTGACGTTCTAACAAAATGCACGTGTGGTATGCTCAGTTCGAAGACTTCTTTGTTTACTATGCCGCAACATAGTTTATGAAGGTTCCTCGTTATGTCAAATCTTCTCCTGGTCAAGGGCTGTTCTTCCCTAGTTAGAGTACTCTCCAACTCCAAGTCAAGATAAATCGACCCCAATTTATCTATCATCCTAATTTTTCTTCTGGGAGCATCATAAGAATTATCATCTATTTGCAATTTGCATTTTTCAGTGGGAGTTATGTTCCAACTTATTCAAGAATGCTCATCAAGATGACTTGAAATTAGCCACACACAAAAAAAAAAACATTATTCACCTTGTCCGATTTCAACATTATTTGCTCAAATTAAAATGAAATAGAACCTCACTCAGCGGACCGGAAAATATAGGATATCAAAACACTATGTCCAAAGAGACGCATGTCCAACAACCATCAAAGTAAATGATGAACCCGGTAGTGAAAATTGTTCGTTCATCGATTCTCGACCTTTCTCTGAGATGATCCCTTCATATTATAATAACTCCCAAAAAGCCCAATTATGCCCAGAACACTCTTAACACAAATGCTTCGAGGCTAAAGGAAACAACGTGTGCAAAATATGAAAGAACGCAAGAAAATTAAAAAAAAAAAAAAAAGAAAAGAAAATCAACCGGCATAGAGAGGCTCGCACAGCCAGCAAAACTACAATATATAGGGGGAGCAACATGCTCTCGTTCGTTCTGCCATCAAGATTCAAGAAAGATATGAAGGTTTTTTTCGGCGGCCAATCCTCGTCGATTCTTTCGACTTGGAGCGCTTTGGGCTGTCGGCGCTTGAGAAGATGGTCATCATGGATGTGATCAAGAGCCACATCATGATGGCATAGAACATTACATCCCCGTTGGTTTGAGCTTCGTCAGCTATTGCCATGGCTTTTGCCTAGCGAGAATGTGCTCTATTGTTTAATTTGAGCAAGAGTTTGTGAACTCTTGTAGGAGGAGGATACAGGTGCTTTGGGAATTCGTTGGTGGCCGGTGTCTTAATTACAAGTCTCGGGGGGTCCAAGTTTGCAGTCAAGCTTTGTGTGCTGATCTGGAAAAGGTATGAAGAAAATTTAAAAGTATGTTTTTATTCCTATTTATTGGTAGGTGAAAGACTAATGAGCATGATCGTTTGACTTGCCAACTGAGTCTTTGCATCGTGAGGACTGAGGAGGGATCTTAGAACGCGCGCGAAGGCGCCCATGTGTTTTACTTGTTGACGTAGTCTAGTGAGTCCGGTCATCATAGTGAGGCCTAAACATAAAAATGCCTTAGAAAAAAAGATTAGGCTTAAATAAGCCCATGAACACGGACAAGATAGGCCATGGGATTAGTTTAGGCCCAGTCCAAAATAAAAAAATCTTAGCCCATGGATAAATGTCCACACAGTGGTTTGACATATTAAAATTATGCAGCTCTCCGTAAATAAGTGCTGAATATCCCTTGACTATGACACGCAAGATTAAAGGATTTTATAATTCAAGCTCAGATGTATCCTCTCAAACTCTCAGATATATAGGTTGCTTGCCTTACCTTTTGGGGTGTCAAAAAATATCAGTGTCCGAGGATTTATCCATATCCGTATCCATTAGGATGCGGATATGTTACTAATACTTATAACCGATAGGATATGGATACAGATGAGGGTATGTTATAAAATATTCGGAACCATATCTGAAATATCTGAATATATATTGATCATACAGCTGTAATTGTTTTTAATCCTTAGAGTAATAGATTTGAGGTTGATTTTGATGATCAAGAGCTCTAATCAAGATTTTCAAATATAACAAGAATAGATTAATGAACTCTATTCTATCATATAAACTATATTCTATTTAGTATTATATGGCTTTCTCATATACTTTTTTTATCAGCATGTATATCCCTAACCTTATCCGAATTCGGTGGATATGAATATAATATTTCCTTACCGATGCATAACCCTGTCCACATTCATATCCGTTACTGGTAAGCAGATATGGATGTGACAAATATCATATTCGAGTCTTCTCCAAACCGATAACACCCCTACTTACCTTATACCAAAACCTACACAAACAAATGGCAAAGTTTGGGTAGAACCA
>NC_033798.1:91805118-91833487 GCF_001876935.1 Asparagus officinalis
AGTTGCATATATACCTCTCAAATCTTTTTTTCCCATTTTTGCAAATTTACCTCTTAAATTTTTTGTATTTGCAGATTTACCTCCAAATTTCAAACATTAGGTTTTTCTACCCATCCCACATCCCACAATGTTGGTTTATAAATGATACAATGTTAAAAATTTTCAATAATTTCCAACAATGTTGCAATGGTTTCCCGTTTAAAAATAAAACTATAGAGTGGGAGGGACATAAAAGCTCAATGTGAGAGAACTAGGGGGTAATTTTGCAAATATCAAGATTTGAGGGGCAAGTTTATAGATAAGAAATGTTTGAAGGGTATATACGTGAACCCCCCCGCACCCAACCAACCAAAAAAAAAAAAAACACTATAGGATAAACTCAAGATTGGTTCGGGTCTCCCCAAATCGGAGGGGATCCAAATCCGTCCAGGTACATACGGACTGGATTCGAGTCCAAATCCATGCCATATAATCTTGTAGACGAAAACTAATTTTGAAGATACGCACTTGAAAAAGAAAAAGGGTAAAAGTAAAAGACATTGCATAATTTGATGTGCGACCCGATTGATGCATAAGAATCTTTTCCATAACAAAAGAACAGTAACATAAATTAAAAAAAAAAGGATTAGCGGCGCAACTTGTTGCCCGCTTGTCATCATCACATGTGTAATATTTTTATATTAATTAAAGTTAGATTAATGAAAAAAAAAGCTTGTAGTAATCATCTCAAGTTCTCAACACGTATTTAAGAGTGTTTATCTGCTAGACAAATAAGGGGGATCAATTTTGAGCCGATTTCAGGTTTCCTATTGGTCCGTCATGATTTTGGACTCGTATCATGATTAGAGAATATAGATTACAGCGTCACAAATCTTGTTTCTTCCATGTACTCGCCTTATGTCACCTTTAAAAAAAAACATTGTTGATATATAGGTTCTTATTAGAATGGTCTCATTAAGCACCACCACCAGTGTTGCCAACACCGCAAGCACCACCACCTGTGCTGATTCCGACTATTTACAGCGAAAACTGCACACATGAAAGATGCAGTGACCAACACCGCAAGCACCATCACCACTACTGCCGGTTCCGACTATTTACAGCAAAAACTGCACGCATGAAAAATGCAGTGACGCAAACCATTTGCAAAATTCTTTGGTCGTTTCCTTGCTTCCATCATTGACATCAAATGAATTATCCAAAGCTCTTCTTATTGTTGAGGTTATTACTATGTGATTATAGCCTCACATTGGATAGGACAAAAAAGAGTGATGAGTTTAAAATCAGAGAGGAGTTAATGCCTAATAGCTGGGATAAAATTGATTTGTAGCTCTGCAATAGCTGTAGTTTTTGGTTAAAAATTGATTCCTACCTCTGTTTAAAGCTCATTTAACTCCTAGATTGGGTCTGATTACTCTTCAAATAATTGTATCGAAGCTAAGAGTATGGTCAAAGTAAATTTAAAAAGAAGTGAAGTCCTGAAGTACTTAAGGGGGGTGTCTAATATCCATTCATTTCTTTCTTTTTTTTCTTTTTTTTCTTTTTTTTGAGAGAAAAACAAAGGATATACCATGTTCATTAAATAACCAAAAGAAGTACACACAATATGTAATTACAAAAATTAGGATACAAACTGTATCCGATTGTTAGAAGATATAAATTAAAATATCTAAAACTAGGGATGCATAACCTTCTTCTTCCAGAAATACATGAAGATGAAGAGTGCGCCTTTCCGTCATTCATCGTTAACATAGATATAAGGAAGAAAAAAGCCAGCTATATATATAATAGATAGAAACCGGATGTTCTATTATCTAACACACAAAATATAAAAACAAAAGACTAAATATCTGTTGTTTAAACAAAACTGATAAAACTTTCGTAACTTTCATAATGCTCCCAAAACCCATGATCCTCTCAGACACCGCTCCTGGGTATAGGTTTTTCCTCTGGAATTGCTGATACACGTTGTGCATTTGATCCACCACCAGCACCTGACCAATCAATTGATCTAGAAATGACATAGTTAATAATAGTAGAGCGGGAGAAACTTGTTTTATCAAACATAAACTTATTTCTTGAAAGCCATAAGCTCCAGCAAACTAATGAGAAAATGGTACGCCATAAACTGTCTTTGATACTATTCAGTTTCTCTAGGTTTTGAAGTAACTCGTCCAGAGACGTAGACTAGCGGAAGGGGAGATAATAATCCCTGAAGTGTCTCCATACGTGAATTGTTAAAGGACAAGAGAAGAAAAGGTGATCTCTTGTTTCTAAGTACAATCCACACAGTGGACATGTTGGATCTCCTGTCCAACCTTTTATAGTGAGGTTATCTTTGATATGCAATCTATCTAAAGACAATAATCAAGTGAAGATCTGAACTTTGCTTGGGAGACTTGAATTTCAAGTAAGCTTAAAATATGGAGATAATATTCCTCTGGAATTTAAGAAGGTATATAAAGACTTGACTGAGTAAACTCTATTTGCTGTAAGAGACCAGTGTGGATTATCTGGTAAATATGAGATACTTCGAAACCAATTAACTTCAAGAGATCTGTTTTAGAGGATATGAATATAGAGGAAATGCTTTTTTTTTCAACGAGGGTCGCCAGTGCCATTGATGATCATGTAGAATGCCTTGACTATGTATGCAAACATTTGAAGAGAATGAAAGCTCGTATAATGAAGGAAAGAGACCAGCTAAAGTGTTGCAACTAAGCCATTTGTCTTCCAAAAATCTTATTTTATCATCTTTACCAAGTGTCCAAGATATATGATGAAAAAGGCATTTTTGATGGAGAGGATTGCATTCCAAAAGAGGGAATGAGTTGCATTACCGAGTTTGGTTTATAGCATGTCACCTCTTTTAAAGTACAGTTGATGGAGCAAGGTGCCTACTAATGATTCTCCGTCCAAACATTTCCATAACCATTTGGACAGTAAGGATATATTGAAAATCTTAATATCCTTAACTCCCTAACCACCTTCAGATTTGCTTATATATACCTTTTTCTAATTAACCAAACATTTGAAAGAGTTAGCCTCTGCTTTACCAAACCAAAGGAAGTTTCTTTGGATTTTATCTACTTCATTGATTACCCATTTTGGAAGCTTATAGGATGACATGAAGTATAGGTATTGTGGAAAGCACTAAATTTAGTAAACGAGCCTTCCTCTAAAATATAGTCAATTACTTTTCCAAGAAGCCAATTTTTTGTGTAGATTGTCCAGAATTGACTGCCAATCAGATTTAGAAAGAGTGCCATATTTCAAAGGTAATCCTAGGTACTTGATAGGATGATTATCCAATTTACAATCAAGAGCAAAAGCTAGGATTTGACATCTGGAAGAAATTTTCCAAAGTAGATAAGGGAGGATTTAGCATAATTAATTCCCAAACCAGACAGTTCTTCAAAGATGTATATGATTATTTTGAGGATGTTTATATCTCTTGGTTAGCTTTTAACAAAGAGCAAGGTATCATTCGCGAACTGAAGGGTCCGAATTTGGTTTAGGGGTTACTTAATGTTTAGATTTGATAGCAAACCTTCCTCCACATTATTCATAATCATTTTAGATAGAACATCAACTGCAATGTTGAAGAGTGTAGGAGATAGGGGATCTCCTTATTTAAGTCCTCTTTTACTAGAAAAGAATTTTAATGGAGAGTTATTTACCAGTATTATGCAATTGGGGGATGAAATGATGTGATGAATCCATGAGCACCATTTTTACCAAAACCTTACTTTGAGAAGGTTGATAAGAAAAGACCAATCTATGGAGTCAAAAGCCTTAGCAAAATCGAGTTTGAGCATAGCAACCTCCCTTTTCCTTTTGGAATAAAAATGGATTATTTCGTTGCCAAAAGAATAGAATTCAGAGTTGATTTCCCAGCTTGAAATGCATATTGTGTTGGTGCGACCAGATCTGACATAAGAGGGGATAACCTATTTGCAAGAACTTTTGTGAAAATTTTGAAGAAACAATTGATTAGGCTGGCTCGAAATCTTTCACTGATGAGCTCTCTCTAAGCTTGGGAATAAGCGTGACAAAGACTTTATTCACTATGTGTAGAGATGATGGGTCCTTCTAAAAATAATTCATAAGAGTAATAAGATCTGATTTGATCAGATCCCAGAAAGATTGATAGAACATCATAGAGTAACCATCAGGGCCAGAAGCTTTATTTGGATTCATGTTAAAAACTGCATGTTTGATTCAGTGAGTGGACCTTCTAGCGCAGAAAGATTTAAATGTTGCTGGGGATAGAGAGAAGACCAATCTATAGATAGGTTGTTGGTGTTTTCTTTGCCAAAAAGAGTGCAATAATAGTCATAGAAAGTCTGAGAGATTTCATGTTCATCCGTTAGATTAGTACCCTGATAGTTAATGAACACAATGTGATTGATTTTCCTATGATAGGAAGCTGTTTTATGAAAAATCTCTCAGAACAATGTGATGGTTAATGGACACAATATCCATTCATTTCATATTGGACCTGATTTCTTCCAACAAATATAGCTATGAAAATATAGCTATGAATAGTGGTACTATGATGTTCATATATGTTGGTTCGCAAGACTTCGACCGCAGTTTTATAGTGAGGGAGACAGCTACATGAAATTTCCCAACAAATGTCATACAAAAAGTCAGACGAAGCGTTTGATGACTTGGTGCGGCGAAGTCTTCGGTCGAAGGAATAGTATAAAGCCTTTTGGCTTTTTCCACTGCAATAATGTATATTACGTGACGACTTGTTTCATGCGTCAATGCGCGATTATCTCCTCCTAACTCCTCTAAGCCGCATGTGAATCTCACAACTCATCAAAGAATTAATAAATCCACCATTTTATCAATCTAAATAAACATTAATAACTTGTTTTTTAATGCAAAACAAACATGTCTAGGTAGAGCTTCCTCTATACAATTTCTACCAGATGATGTAAGCATACATATCTAAAGTTTCATCTATAAATTCCTACCAGATGATACTCCTTAGAAACTGAGATCTCTATTTATTTTTTGAATAACAAGAAACTCGTGTCTATAACTTATGAGGATTAGATATCTTACGTGAAATTGAGTGGTAGTACAAAATGGACTATAGTCCTTAATGAAATTGGAAGAAACATTGTTATGTGGTTAAATATGCATACGTTTGGATTTATTCTCCAATAAAAAATTGCCTAAAACTTGAAGCCTTTAGCACTAATTTAATTAATTTGAAATTTGATACAATTGTGCGGCATCCCGCGCATAATACTTCAAGGTAATCTTTTTGGTCTACGTATTTAGTCAAATCTTTAAAACATAACCATGTGCAAATACACAAATATACAAAGCTTATTTATTTTATTCACGTTTCTTTTCCTCCATGAATATATATGACCTATTTTTTCTTTTACCTGATTTATGAATAAGTTCATTTGATGGAGTGGGAAATATGTATGGATATAGAATTCAATCATATACATATATATGATCGATCGAAAAGAAAACTTCTTATGGGAGTCCCGGGACTATTGGTAATCTACAATGCAACAATAGGTTGGATTAAAACTACAAATTATAAAGTTAATATATGAACTCAGTCGTTCATAGAATGAATAACAAACGGTCTTGGGCATGTTTTTCAATTGGTAAGTAAATAGAAAGTGATTCCAATTTCTTTGATATTTTAAACATTACATGGAAAATAAATAGGAAGTGGAGCGTGTCCCTTTATTTTTTATAACTCATTTAAATTTCTCATAATTTTTGAGAAAGTGAATGGAGAGTGTATTTACACTGAGAAAATAAATATTTTATTCTTTTCTCACCTTTTGCACTTTCCCCTACATCTTGTACATGTAAAGAACACGAATATCACATTATTAATGTCATCTTAATATTCCACATTTTCAATTTCTATTCTCCAAATAAAATTTTCAAATAGAAAATAATAAAGAAGTGTTTTCTCAAGAAAATATTTTTTTCTATCCCTTTTTTACCTTTCAGTTATAAACATGCCCTTACGACAGAGATTGTGGAAATCGTACGTATCCACATTTTGGGTGTGTCTAGTTAGGAGTAGTTGGAAGCCCGTGTTGTTCTAATCGTATCTAAATTTCAAAAAGCCTTGTTCGAATATTAGATGTTGTAACATGAAAAAGTTGTTGCTACAACAAAATAAGTCAAAAATATAGATACTTTGGAGAAGAAGGTTATACATTACTAGTTTTAAGAAATTAAGTTTTCTATCTACCAATTTTTAGTGGATACAGTTCGTATCCTTTTTTTGTAAAGATACTTTTTTATAAATGAACAGGGTATATCCCTTGTTTTTCTCTCAAAAAAAATATAGATACTAGAACAACACTTAAATTCATGAGGGTTGCAAAGGATTTAGATCCTCTCCACTGCAAAAAATGCATCAGAGAGACCACTGCAATATCATAATTGTTGATTTGTTTAGATGAAGGTTATGATTCATTCCATATCTAACGTTTACCATACCATCCATGAATTGCGCTATTTTGCTAATTATACTCAAAGACAAATTAGAAATCACCCACTAAACAAATTAATAGTTGTAATGTTGCAGTCATCTTGTCACTATATTTTTTGTATTGGAGATGATCCGAATGCAAAACGATGAGTTAGATGTCCATATATAATAGGGAAAATTTGGGATTTATTTTTCTACTTAGCCTTATAATAATAAATTATTACAACCATCACCTTTACAGGAGCTAAGCTCATATATTTCAGACGACCAAGCAATTGTAACATTATTCCCAATTTACAGTTTCCATAAATCACTCCAATAAGGTAAATATGGATAGACCATTAGAATGGCCTCACGGACCACAACCACCAAAGTTGCCACCACCACAAACACCACCACCACGGCCACCACCATCCCCTTTTCCGATCACTTACACTGAAAACTGTACAAATGATTAATGCTGTCATGAAAAGCATCAGCATAGTTTCTTTCATCTCCAACATGAAGCAATAATGATGGCTATGGCCTTCAAGGGAATCCAAATCTCTAGCCATTTCCTTATAGCAATATATTTTGCTTTGGTTGAAAAGATTTCTAGCACAAATCTTACTAAGACAGGGGGGGGGGGGGGGGGATGGGGGGGGGGGAAGATAGAGCTAGGAAAGCCAATTCTTATGGAAATTTTCGAATAACATCGTTGTTTGTGGGTATGAAAGCATTAGCTGTTGACTTAGAGTGCAAGTCTTTGATTGGTGCAGTGGTTTTAGACAATTTTTATGTACTATGTACATTTTCTTGTACTTGGAGGAGTATGACGACTTGTTGCTTACATCATTAGGAGATGAGCAACCTCGTCGTAACTTAAGGGGCTTTTTTAGAGTCATAGTTTGAATAGTGTGTCTGTGCGTGTATGGTTGTGAGGTGGTGTTTTATTTAGTAAAATGAACTATCAAAAAATAGTGAAATAAAGTCCACACATTTTAATTTGACTTTTAAGGCTGGCTTCACCATATGGTTATCTTACCCTTCGCTATTTTGAATATTCCTTTTGAATCTTAATTTATTCTAATCATAATTATATCTTATCCTAATCCCAGTTAAACTATCTATAGCTTAACAATATTAAAAAATTAATATAATACATGAAACGGCTCTACAATATTAGTTAGTTATGGTAAAGAAATCATATGTAGCTACCATACTACAATACATGAAGTATTACAAAAAATATCCAAAGAATCTAAAATTGTAAAAAACACCCTGACATTTTAAAACTCAAAACAACAAACATGAAATCTGAAAATTAATAGCAACCTCCAAAGAATCTAAAATTTGCAATTAAAGGCCTCAACATTTTGAAAATTATTAAAATACCCTTAAAAGTACAAATAATAAATAACACTCTGAAATTCTAAAATTTTAAAACTTACAAACAACATAGATGAATTCAATGAGCTACCTTCAGACACCTTGAAAATTTAAAATTTGTAAAAACCAAGGCCAAAGTTATAAAAAATGTAAAAACTCCCTCAAAAGTTAAATATTCTAAAAACCCTAAAATTTTAAAACTTATAACCAGTACACATCAAACTAGGAAGTTATCAGCAAATCACTAAAAATTTTAATTTTACAAAAACAACCTAAAATTTTAATAATTGTAAAAACACCCTCAAAATTTTAGAGTTGCAAAAAATATCCTGATATTTGAAAACTTACCATAACACATGAAAAATAAAAACTACAGACATCCAATTTAAAATCTAAATTTTTTAAAAAACACTCCTAAAATTTCAAAAATTACAAAATACACACTCAAAAGTTTAAAATCATAAAAAGATGACTGAAATTTCAAAACTTGGCAAAGAAAATATTAATTAATTGACGTAGATGGTCGAAATGTATTTTTACTTAGGATAGTTTGGATCCAAGAAGTGAACGCCCATGGGCTAAACACTTCGAATGGGCCTAAAGTAAAGCTCACAAGAAGCAGCAGCGAAGGTCGCCTGACGATTAAAGCGAGCCTCACTAAGCAGCCCACATCGACTCCACCCGACNCCAAGACAAAACACGAGTCGACTCTCACAACACGCTCAAGCCGAGTCAAAAGGTGTCATTAGGCAGCCAAGCCTAGAGTCGATTTCTACGTCAATTTCGAACTCATAGGCGAAGCTTTCCAACCAATAAACTTTGCTCACGTCAAATGGACCAAGTCATCCACTTTTAAAGTGGGCACGCCCATGTCCGCAGCGACCTTCGCCCACATCATCAACGAACCTGGTCAAGTCCACAAAGTTCACCCAAATAAACGTTTCAGAGCTATTTTCAGAGGATAACTGCTCTCCACTAACTCCTACTTTAATGGTCACTTAACCCATAATTAAAGGGGTCATTAACTCTCGCTTTTAGACTACATAAGGAGAGGAGATCATCCATTTTTTAAAAGGGTTTGAAAAGTTTGACAAAAGAATTAGCACATGCATCGCACTTGCGATTCTATTGAGAAATATGGCTAAGAGAAGACTGAGTGTGACGCCCCTGGGTTCACACAAGGCTGCAGTCCGAGGTGAAACCAGAAATGTCAAACCTGCCATGCACCACACCGTGCAATAACATGTTTTACCATCACAATTTCTATCTCTCTAGTGGAATCAACAACAGGTGCAATACAAAACAAGTAAAATGTTATACAAGAATCAACTGATGAAATAATAGAGATCAAATTAATGTTTCACCATCTAATATATTGGAATACAAATAAATGTCTGAAATAAATAAACTGGAGTTCTCAACAAGTCTCAAATACAAAATGTCTGACAAGAGAAAATAAGGCGCACAGCCTTTATAACTTCTAGAATAAAACTCTCAAATGTCTAAACAGAAGTCTACAGTGGAGCTCAAAAGAAAATATAACTAAATAGATGGCTGAAGCTAAAGTGCATCGCCGTCAACCTGCGACTCTCCGGGCTCCTGGCTCGTTACCTGAAAGGGGGAGGGACAACGAGCGTCAAAGCACTAGCGAGCAACATCACAACCAACCCCAAGGGATAGGACTCGTTGTACAAGAAAATACAGTTAATACATAATAATATAAATTATTTACACAAACATTAATGGGTTTTAGTACTTAGGGAAATACAACACGAGCATAGGTACGTCGAGCGAAATAATCCAAACAAGGAAACCCTCATGTATATACCTTGTATCTCAAATTGTAGATCCCTAAATATTTAAACCCGAGGTTGGTCATAAGGAAACAAATAAAGAAAAGAATACATACCCATCTCTACCAATAAAGTGTAAACATGAACAAGCTACAATAGGTGTCATGTACAACCTAGGTAGCTATCATGCCCCAGCCTAATACAATATGTCGCGAACCCAACTTGGTTAAGTAACATGCTCAAGGTTTAGCAAAAGTCTAAAACATGATATATAAAAAGAATGGATTATAGTCCAACACGAGGACTTTAATGGATTAAAGTCCAACACGAGGACTTTAATGGTTTATAGTCCAACACAAGGACTACGTATAAGAAAGTATGCATGTCTTATTCCCGTACATACCCTACTGTACTAACTTAAATTTGTGTCCGAAAGGTCATCTCACATGTATAGGTAAAATCACATTCACTGCAAATAAATACTCAATAAACCAGGCACTCCTCAAGTCCAAACGTGGTAGATAGTACCCTTGAATATGTAAACACTTGTATACATACATATATATATATATATCTACATATATATACATCAGATGATTTAAACAGAAGCACGAACGAAAACAGATAGAAAATACTGCGATGAGTCGACTCGTGCTCAAATATGAGTCGACTCAGCAGAACACATATAATAGCAGGAAAGGGCTTCATGAGTCGACTCATGACAGTCATGGGTCGACTCAACCTGTTGAGTCGACTCATGATGAGCCGTGGGTCGACTCACGGGCTGAACAAAGCATTTCTCCCAACTGTAACTTGTTCAACACGATCCACACTTCCATTTTTCTGATCTACACTTGTATAGCCATCGATTCTCGACTATAATACAGTGAGAAAAACATATTTATTATGAGAAATGATTTTCTTGTAGGTTAAATCTAACATTTAATTTCTATACATGAAAGAAAGCATTTAATCAAAATAAAACTCACATTTTTATTCTTTAAATAAAATTCCAGATCTGGGTTTTCATGAAAAACTTCTTGGTGGGGATTTAAAATCCGAAATACATGATTTCTAGCATTAACCCTAACAAGGATATTGATTTATACTTGAAAATAAGTCTTAGGCTCAATAAAACTTATGGAAAACAGTTATAAACTATTAAAAACATGGGAGAAGGGTTAGGCGAGATGTTACTCGCCTCAAAAGTGATGATGAACAACCCCCTTCGCTGTAATCCACGAAAAGCCGCTGAAAATCCCCAAAAATCACCCAAGAAATCCCAAAAACGAGCTAGGGTTTAGAGGGGGAGAGGAGGCTAGGGTTTCTCTAGGGTTTTCTGATGAACAAGAGTGTTTTCGGGTGGTGGGAAACATATATGAGTGGATAAAACCCGACCCGAAACCCAAACAAACCCGACTCAGAAAACCAGAAAAATATATGAGTGGATAAAACCCGACCCGAAACCCAAACAAACCCGACTCAGAAAACCAGAAAAACCCCGATTAGTCGACTCATGACGGTCATGGGTCGACTCATAATATAATGAGTCGACTCAGCAGAAACTTATGACAAAGGGAGATGATATCATGAGTCGACTCATGATAATCATGGGTCGACTCATGAGCTGAGAACTGAGTTATTCGACTCTGATGCTTGTGACTTGCACGTTTGCAAACTCAACCTCATAACTGATGTATATATACATCCTCATAAGCTCAAAAATGATAGATTTCATGCACAACCATATCGCAAAGATATTTATCATAAATAAATATTATTTCTCACTAAAAGTCACGTATATAAATTATCAAAATTTACGGGGTCTTACATTATTCCCCCTAAAAAGAATTTCGTCCTCGAAATTCAGAAATCATATCTAACTCATAAAGATACTTGAAAAGCATGACAAGGGTTTAATCCAACCCGCACATATACACATTTCACAATACTGAATGCTAGTTAGCACATAGCGATATTCATACTTAACGATCTAAAATGATAATATTCTTACTTAACCCCTAATCTAATGGAACTAGTACGTCAGGCGAAAAATCCAAACAAGGAACCCCCCCATATATATACCATATGTTCCGAAAGATTACGAATTAAGTGAAAACACCCCCATTCTAGTGTTAAATATAAGTATCGATATATAGATATAAATATACAAGTAAGAAGCCACATCATAATTACTATAATTAATTTTACCTGCTCGAACAAGTGTGGGTAGTCGCGTCGCATGTCCTCCTCGCGTTCCCAAGAAGCTTCCTCAACTCCACTTCTGTTCCATTGAACTTTCACCAATGGAATCACCTTGTTCCTGAGTCTCTTGACTTCACTAGCAAGTATGGACACTGGGATCTCAATAGTCGATAAATCATCTCGAAGCTCAATCTCCGGTGTATCCAGCACTCGCTGCCATTCCTCATCATGCAAGTGCTTCTTGAGCATAGAAATATGGAACACATTGTGTATACTAGACATAGAAGCTGGAAGATCTAGTCTGTATGACACAGCTCTAAGGCGCTCCAAAATCCGGAATGGTCCAATGTATCTCGGTGCAAGCTTCCCTCGCCTCCCGAATCGCTGTACGCCTTTCATAGGCGATACCTTCAGCATAACCAAATCCCCAATCTAAAACTCGAGGGGTCTCCGCCTCTTATCTGCATAACTCTTCTGCCGACTCTGAGTGGCTAGAATCCGCTCCCTGATCAACGCTACCTTCTCGGTAGTTTGCCTCACAAGTTCTGGTCCAAGCATCAAACTATCCTCCGGCTCTGCCCAATATATTGGTGATCTACAGGGTCTCCCGTACAATGCCTCATACGGAGCCATACTGATAGTCGCTTGATAACTATTGTTATAAGCGAACTCTATCAGTGGGATATGATCCTCCCAGCTGCCTTGGAAATCAATGACACATGCTCGCAACATGTCCTCCAACACTTGGTTCACCCTCTCCGTCTGACCATCTGTTTGTGGGTGGAATACACTGCTATAAGATAGCCTGCTGCCAAACGAGTCCTGGAAACTCCTCCAAAAATGCGAAGTGAAAACCGATCCTCGATCCGACACGATCGTATCCGGAACTCCGTGAAGTCGAACTATCTCCCGAACGAAAATCCTCGCATACGCCTCAGCTGTATAAGTAGTCCTTACTGGGATAAAATGTGCTGACTTCGTCAACCGGTCCACAATGACCCAAACTGAATCATTCCCCTTCTTCGACTTAGGCAACCCTACAATAAAGTCCATAGAAATGTCCGCCCACTTCCATTCTGGGATAAGCAATGGCTGAAGTGTGCCTGCTGGTCTCTGGTGCTCTGCCTTCACCTGCTGGCAGGTAAAACACTTCGCCACCTACTCTGAGATCTCTCTGCGCATACCAATCCACCAAAAATGCCTCTTCAGGTCCTTGTACATCTTTGTGGTCCCTGGATGTACTGTGTACCGAGTACGGTGTGCCTCATCAAACAACTCCCTCTTCAGCTCTGCATTAGCTGGCATAACCAATCTACCCTTCATCCGTAGACCTCCATCTGTTCCAATGGTCCAATCGGCCTTAAGCTCTTTGGAAATCTCTTCCTTACGGATTTGAATCCAAGAATCCTCCAACTGAGCTTTAACAACTCTGCCGCTCCAAGTTGGTTGCACTGATATAGCTCCCAAAAATGCACTAGTACTACCAAACTCAGGTCTAAAATCAAACTGGCTAAGAGTGAGAAGGTCTCGGTGCAATGAGCACCTCAAAGCCGCAATCTGATGTCGACGCTTCCTACTCAAAGCATCTGCTACGACGTTCGCCTTCCCCGGGTGATACTGAATCGCGAACTCGTAGTCCTTGATGAACTCAATCCACCTCCGCTGCCTCTGGTTGAGTTCCTTCTGAGAGAACAGATATTTCATTCTCTGGTGGTCTGTGAACAGTTCGAACTGCACCCCATACAAGTAGTACCTCCATGACTTCAGTGCAAATACTACTATTGCTAGCTCCAAGTCATGAGTGGGATAGTTCTGCTCATGCACTCTCAACTGCCGTGAGATATAAGCTACTACTCCCTGAGTCTGCATAAGGACGCCTCCTAATCCTGCCAATGATGCATCTGTGTAGACGACGAATGTCCTGTCGTTGTTCGGAATAGTCAAAACTGGTGCTGAGGTCAACTTAGTCTTTAAGATATCAAAGGCCTTCTGACATTCTGTGCCCCAAATAAACTGTACACCCTTCTTCGTAAGGCGTGTAAGTGGCGTCGAAATCTTTGAGAAGTCCTGGATGAACTTCCTGTAGTAGCCTGCTAATCCCAAGAAGCTGCGAATCTCTGTCACTATCTTCGGTGGCTCCCAATCAAGCACTGCTGTAACCTTAGCTGGGTCTACTGATATGCCCTCTCCGCTGATGATGTGGCCAAGAAATCTCACCTCTGAAAGACAAAACTCGCACTTGCTGAACTTGGCGTATAGCTGGTGCTCCCGTAGGGTCTGCAAAGCTAAACGGAGGTGCTGCTCATGATCTGCCTCCGATCTCGAATAAATGAGGATGTCGTCGATAAAAACTGATCTAAGAATGGACGACGAAAAACCCGGTTCATCAAATCCATGAATACCGCGGGTGCATTGGTCAACCCAAATGGCATGACTAAGAACTCAAAAGATCCATAGCGCGTGAGGAAAGCGGTCTTGGGGATATCCATCTCCCAAACCCGCAACTGATGATAACCAGAACGAAGATCAATCTTCAAGAAAAATCACGCTCCCTGCAACTGGTCGAACAAGTCATCAATCCTAGGCAGTGGGTACCTATTCCGGATGGTGACATTGTTCAACTCCCGATAATCTATACATAATCTCATGCTGCCGTCCTTCTTCTTCACGAAGAGGACTGGCGCGCCCCATGGAGAATGACTCCGACGAATAAAACCCTGAGCTAACAACTCGTTCAACTGGGTCTGAAGCTCTCTCATCTCAGCTGGCACCATGCGATAGGGTGCGCGGGATATCGGGGCTGTACCCGGCTGCAACTCAATACAAAACTCAACCTCTCTCACAGGAGGCAACCCAGGTATGTCCTGAAAGAAACCTTGATAATCCGAGACAACTCGAGTCTCTAACAAATCAGAACTCTGATCCCGCAGCATCACCTCGTTGATGAACGCCAGAAATGACTCCGCAAAGCGATTGCCCTGAGAAGTGACCACAATCATCTCGGGCCCATCGGACGCTCATAATCTGACTGTCTTCGCAAAACAGTCAATACTAATATGGTAGGATGATAACTAATCCATACCAAGAATGACATCAAACTCGGACATATGCAACAATATCAGATCGACTATGAACTCTGACTCGTCTAAACTGATGGTACACCTCATACAAACGCTCCCCAGAAGCGATACCTCACCTAAAAAGGGTGGAAACTGATAAAGGGGTGTCTAGAGGCTAAGCTACGAGCTGGAGTCTAGCCATAAATGCATGCGAGATAAAAGAATGCGAAGCTCCCGAATCGAAAAGAATACGGGCGGAAACGGAATTCACAAGGAACGTACCCTCCACAACTGCACCACTGGCACCATGATCACGAGGAACCACTGCATACACTCTGCCTGGTGCTGAAGACTGCTCTACCGCTGGTGTTGGAAGATACGGGACAATCTGCCCCTGGGGAACTTCCTGGACTGCTCGAACCTGCCCCTCCGCCCTCTGCGTCGCCTGCGGTGCCTCAAGTCTGGGCTGCTGACCCTGACCTCTGCCCTGCTGTCACTGCTGCTGGTAGTTTGGGCCCCTGCCCTGCTGGGCTCCTGCTGGTGCACTGCGACACTCTGATGCCTTGTGTCCGACCTTACGACAGTTGAAACAAGACCCCTGGAACTTGCGCTGCTGATGCGCTCTCTGATCCTGCTGGGGTCCCTTCTTATGAGGGCCCTGCTGCTGCTGATGCTGATGCCCTGACAAAGGTCTTTTGTTCTTACCCTTGTCCCCGCTCTGTCCTCCCTTGGCCTTCCCTTCCTTGTCCTTTTGGAACATAGTAGTCTCAACCTCCTGTGAAGTGGCGGCCTCAGCTACCTCCCTAACTGAATAGAACCTCCTCGAGACGAGGTATCGGCGGAGATTAGGGCGTAGCCCTGCTAAGAACATCTGAGCTTGACGCTCTCCTGTCTGCCACATACTCGTGAAATGCAACAACTCCATAAACCGGCTCTCATAATCTGCCACTGTCATGTCCCCCTGAGTCATCCGGGATAACTCAAGCTCCTTCCCAGTCCGGGCTGTAGAAGAAATATATTGCCCATCAAAGTAGTAGATGAAATCCTCCCATGTGAGGATCATCCTCTTCTCTGGAGCAAACTGTAATCGGTACCATCTCTCAGCATCTCCCTTCAGACTGTAGGATGCCAACCTCTGCTTCTGAACTGAATCTACACTGAGTGTGTCAAATATATTGCCCACATCCTCCTTCCACTTGTGCGCTGCAAGAGGATCTGGTGACCCCTGGAACTCTGGTGCCCTTATCTTCTGATACCTCCCTACCATACGGAGCCAAGCTTCCTGCTCCGTGGCTCTATCTGGTACCGCTAGTGGAATAGCTACAGGTGCTACCTCTGGGTCTCTCTCTCTGATCGGGACGGCTGGTATCCCCTGCTGCTGAGCTACCGGTGGTGGTGGTGTCCGTGGTGCTATATGAGTCGTCACCAAGTCCTCAATGGCCGTCATCCTGGCAATGAGAGGAGCCATAAGATCCACCAAGTACTGAGGAGCCTGCTGCGGCTCTGGTGGTGCCTGCTCCCGTTCGGGTGGAGCCTGCTGCGGCTCGGGTGGGGCCTACTGGGGCTCTTCCTGAGCGGCCCTTCGAGTGCGAGGTCTCCCACGTCCTGCCATCTCTCTGATCATAAGAAAACAATAAAGTTCATGAGTCAAAGTAGACGTATATTCCATTCATACATAGTTCATCACAATACTACTTTCACATCTCATAGTATTCACGCATATACTTTAAGCAAAAATAGTTATCATAAAAAAAATTTTCTCAAAATTTTGAGATATACGCATATATCGTCCTCACTCATACTAGGAAATCCTTAGCGGACTCTACACATGAATCATAAAAAACTCTAACCTAGCTCCACGACTCGACACAGGATGATCCTAAGGATACTGGAACTAGAGCTCTGATACCAACTGTGACGCCCCTGGGTTCACACAAGGCTATAGTCTGAGGTGAAACCAGAAATGTCAAACCTGCCTTGCACCACACCGTGCAATAACATATTTCAACATCACAATTTCTATCTCTCTAGTGGAATCAACAACAGGTGCAGTACAAAGCAAGTAAAAGGTTATACAAGAATCAACTGATGAAATAATAGAGATCAAATTAATGTTTCACCATCTAATATATTGGAATACAAATAAATGTCTGAAATAAATAAACTGGAGTTCTCAACAAGTCTCAAATACAAATGTCTGACAAGAGAAAATAAGGCGCACAGCCTTTACAACTTCTAGAATAAAACTCTCAAATGTCTAAACAGAAGTCTACAGTGAAGCTCAAAAGATAATATAACTAAATAGATGGCTGAAGCTAAAGTGCATTGCCGTCAACCTGCGACTCTCCGGGCTCCTGGCTCGTTACCTGAAAGGGGGAGGGACAACGAGCGTCAAAGCGCTAGCGAGCAACATCACAACCAACATAATATAATTCATTTACACAAACATTAATGGGTTTTAGTACTTAGGGAAATACAACACGAGCATAGGTACGTCGAGCGAAATAATCCAAACAAGGAAACCCTCATGTATATACCTTGTATCTCAAATTGTAGATCCCTAAATATTTAAACCCGAGGTTGGTCATAAGAAAACAAATAAAGAAAAGAATACATACCCATCCCTACTAATAAAGTGTAAACATGAACAAGCTACAATAGGTGTCATGTACAACCTAGGTAGCTATCATGCCCCAGCCTAATACAATATGTCGCGAACCCAACTTGGTTAAGTAACATGCTCAAGGTTTAGCAAAAGTCTAAAACATGATATATAAAAAGAATGGATTATAGTCCAACACGAGGACTTTAATGGTTTATAGTCCAACACAAGGACTGCGTATAAGAAAGTATGCATGTCGTATTCCCGTACATACCCTACTGTACTAACTTAAACTTGTGTCCGAAAGGTCATCTAACATGTATAAGTAAAATCACATTCACTGCAAATAAATACTCAATAAACCAGGCACTCCTCAAGTCCAAACGTGGTAGATAGTACCCTTGAATATGTAAACACTGTATACATACATACTTATATATATATATATATATATATATATACAACAGATGTTTTTAAACAGAAGCACGAACGAAACAGAAAGAAAAATACTGCGATGAGTCGACTCGTGCTCAAATTGAGTCGACTCAGCAGAACCCAAATTTTTCTCCCAACTGTAACTTGTTCAAACGATCCACACTTCCATTTTAATGATCTACACTTCTATAGCCATCGATTCTCGACTATGATATAGTGAGAAAAACATATTTATCATGAGAAACGATTTTTCTTGTAGGTTAGACCTAACTTTTAACACCTAAACATGAGAGAAAGCATTTAATCAAAATAAAACTCATATTTTTATTCTTTAAATAAAATTCCAGATCTGGGTTTTCATGAAAAACTTGTTGGTGGGGATTTAAAATCCGAAATACATGATCTCTAGCATTAACCCTAACAAGGATATTGATTTATACTTGAAAATAAGTCTTAGGCTCAATAAAACTTATGGAAAATAGTTATAAACTATTAAAAACATGGGAGAAGGGTTGGGCGAGATGTTACTCGCCTCAAAAGTGATGATAAACAATCCCCTTCGCTGCCATCCACGAAAAGCCGCTGAAAATCCCCAAAAATCGCCCAAGAAATCCCAAAAACAAGCTAGGGTTTAGAGGGGGAGAGGAGGCTAGGGTTTCTCTAGGGTTTTCTAATGAACAAGAGTGTTTTCGGGTGGAGGGAAACATATATGAGTGGATAAAATTCGACCCAAAACCCAAACAAACCCGACTCAGAAAACCAGAAAAACCCCGATGAGTCGACTCATGACAGTCATGGGTCGACTCATGACTCATGGGTCGACTCATAATATAATGAGTTGACTCAGCAGAAACTTATGACAAAGGGAGATGATATCATGAGTCGACTCATTGTAATCATGGGTCGACTCATGAGCTGAGAACTGAGTTCTTCGACTCTGATGCTTGTGACTTGCACGTTTGCAAACTCAACCTCATAACTGATGTATATATACATCCTCATAAGCTCAAAAATGCTCGATTTCATGCACAACCATATCGCAAAGATATTTATCATAAATAAATATTATTTCTCACTAAAAGTCATGTATATAAATTATAAAAATTTACGGGGTCTTACACTTGAAGGATCGCTGCAATGGCACTCAAACACTAGAAGGGGGGGGGGGTTGAATAGTGTTTATGAAATCTAATGCGGAAACTTTAAATTTCAATAAAATAATATCACAAAGTGTAAGAAAGATCAAACCAATGTGTAGACAATCACAGAAAATTGCATACGCAAACACAAGGATTTATACTGGTTCGGTCCTCCAGACCTACATCCAGTCCCCAAGCCTCGCTTGAGATTTCTCCACTATTTCCACTTGCAAAACCGCAAGCACTTGCAACCCGCAAGCAAACAGTACAACCTTGAGAATCTTCAATTGCTAATGCCACAACAATCTCTTCTTTCAAGAGATTATCAAACTAAAACAAAATGGTACAACTCTTTCTCTTCCTATAAGCCTTGATGTGTAGATGTGAGTAACTTGCAATAGGCTATAGAAATGGTTTTTGTTCTAGAGTAATGGAGTTTTAATCAAGAACAAAACTGAAAATAACACTCAGTTTTTCTCTTCAAAAATGGAGTTAAGAACTCAAGAAAAACTCAAGTTTATGGAAAGGAATCTTGTTTTTTTTAACTTCAGAACTTAACACCTATTTATAGGCACAAGTTTAGTTCAAATTATTTCCAAAATAACTGCCAAAACGTTCATAAAACGTTCAAATCATTTTGAAAAAATGACAGTTAGAAATGACTGTATGGTCGACCAGATTGAGGTCTGGTCGACCAGAAAGGCTTCCTGGAACTTGTATGGTCGACCAGATTAACTGTATGGTCGACCAGACAGGCTTTCGACCAGAAAGGCTTCCTGGAACTTGTATGGTCGACCAGATTAACTGTATGGTCGACCAGACAGGCTTCCTGAAAATTGTGTGGTCGAGACTGAAGCCTCTGGTCGACCAGGTCTATATCTGGTCGACCAGACAGAGATTTTTCTGAATCTCTGTTTCTGATTGTTATATCTGGTCGACTAGACATTTCTTTGGTCGGCCAGAAACTATGTTATACATATTTTTAATAGTTTAAAATGTTATTCATTCGTTGATTAGACTTAGGATTATACTTAGAATATTTTCTATGATTTTCTAAGTGATTAGTGAGTTGTGTGTGTGATCAAGGCTTGTACAAAGTTTCTAAAAGAAAAGACAATTGACAGAATTACATCTTTTGAACTTCATCTTTTGATCTTTGAAATCTTGTCTATGAAATAGCCTTAATAACTTGATTGTTGCTTTGAGATGTATATCTTGAATCTGCAGTAAAATATGTTAGATAAACAATGATTTGTTATCATCAAAATACAAGAAATATTGTAACATCAACCATGTTCCCAACAATCTCCCCCTTTTTGATGATGACAAATAATATTGTAAAACTTTAATTAAACATACTTACTCCCCCTACAACAATGCATACATGTTAATTTAACACACAAAAAAAATAGCACTTATTAGTAATCCTAATATTGTATAACAATGCATACATGTCAATATTCAATATTACAATAGTTGTCAATATTTCAATATTCTAATATATCTCCCCCTTTGTCATTAACAAAAAGAAGAATAGAAAGGGAGATAATAATAAATAATGAAACAATTAATACATTTCTTCAATACAACCTAACATTTCTTCAACATGGCCTAAAACTTTAAATAAATCTTCAAGATTTTGCACATAGTCCATTACATCTCTCATCCAAATAGGAAGACATAAGCTTGCAATGAAAATTAAGTTTTCTCCTTTGTCATTAACAAAAAGGAGAATAGAAAGGGAGATAATAAATAATGAAACAATTAATATAAAACTTCTGGTTCAACCCTAGTATTTTTCTTTCTAAAACCGTTGAACAATAAAATTGTCATGTCATTGTTATATATCATGCAATTATCTTTTTCAAACACTATTTTATAATTTTTATCGCATAATTGACTTATACTAAGCAAATAACTAGCAAAAGCAAACATATCAAACATATTATTAATAAGAGTTTTAGAGTTCATACCGACCGTTCTAATTCCTACCACTTGACCCTTGTTGTTGTCACCGAAGGTAACAGTTTCTCCATCTTTAAGTTGTATGGAAGAGAATAAGTCCTTGTTCCCGGTCATGTGATTGGAACAGCCACTATCTAAAATCCATTTTTCCTTTTTATTAGGTACCTGCAAAATAAAAGAAATATGTTTTGGTACCCTTTAACTTTTGGGTCCATGAGATTAGCATTTAGGAAACCAAACCCAATAAGAATTTGGTTTACCTACATTGTATGAAAGATAGTTTTCAGAATCACAAATATCCTTTTTGTAATTTGATAAGTATATCTTTTTATCACTTAAACATGTATTTTTAGGAACCCAAATGTAGTTGGACTTTAAAATATTCTTACATGCAACTTTCTTCATATGCATTTTTCTATCATTATGTGAAAATACCTTAGAACTAGCATGCATAGATGTATCTATTGGCCTTCTTATTTTGATGATGTTTAACAAACAATTTATTACTAATGTTGTTTGTCTAGTGTCTGTGCATTCTCATGTTTTGTAGACAAACAACGTAGTTGGAGGATGGATGGAATAGAGCTTCAACGATCACATCCCAAGGAGGTTGGCGGAATGTCGGTGAAGCCTTGCTATTCAAAGTTCAAGATCCAAGTTCAAGCTTCATCCGCCAGATTACCAAGTCAAGCTTATTGAAGATCAAGATCATTGCTTGGGTAATTTAGTTTAGGAATTTATATTATGTGTGTTAATACTTTAAGCTCAATCATATACACACATACACGTTTTGGATTTTGTATATATATAGTTATATATATACATATATGTTTTGGTTTGATAGTTTTCAAGTTTTACTATGAAACAAATGAATAGAATTGGAAAATACTATTTTGTTTCATGTTTATATGCCTATATATGATTTCACCTTTAACAAGCTTATATTTAATGAAATCATATTTAGTGTTTTGAATATATTGCATAGAATATGCAAATTTATGAAAATATTGTATTTCTAGATTATAGACTTCATAACAACATGTTATATCTTTTATCAAGTCTATACAATCATTTCATAAGGTTTCAAAATGTTGTTTAAGCGACTGGTCCGGTCGACCGAGAGAATTTACGGTCGACCGGATCGGTCGACCGACGCCTGTCCAGTACAGTTCCAACGGCTCTTTTTATGACCGTTGCCTTGGGGCTGTTTTGTCTTTGCTCAGGTTTTTGGCTGAGTTCTTGGGAGGTTATATATACCCCCATTGCACTCTTTTCTAATACATAAGAGAATGGTTTAAAAGATTTTAACAAGGGTTTAAACTTGTTTAGTGTTTGTTTAAAAAGCTTTTAAGCATTTACAAGAGTTTGATTTGTGGAGCAAATTTCACAAGAGCAAGTGGAGATCATCCTTGGTGTTTGAGCACTTGTCATCTTTAGAGAAGTGTTTCTAAACTCATCTAGCAATTTATTATTTTGATTATAATTTCCATAAGCTAGATTTATATTTGAGTTTAGTTTAATTGTTTTATTGATACTCTTTGTTCACACACAACCTATTGAGCTTATTGTATTTACATTCATAGTATAATTTTGGGTTGTGAGATTAGTGACTTAGAGTTGTGCTTAATTGAGTTCTCACCTTGTTTAGAGAACAATCAATTGATTTATATTGTGCTTAATTGTGAGGATTCACTTGTAATACACTTGTACACCGAGAGAAGTGTGTGGTGAGAGACGGGGTCGAATCCAAGAGGAGTGGCGTCGGTTGACGTGCCTAGGGAGAGGTTGTAACCGAGCACTTGAGGAGGAGGACACGGGCTAGGACCAACACTTAGTGTGTGAGGTGTGATTACATAGTGATTGTATTGTGAGGTGTAAACGTTGTTCGGGTGAACGTAGAAAATCCGGTTGAGATAGTGGAGATCTCCTCGAGGTGAGGAGCGGAGACGTAGGTCGTGGAGACCGAACTCCGTAATCATATCGTTTGTTTGTGATTGCATTGGCGTACTTATTTTTATGTTCATATCTTATATCGCCCTTGTATATTGCTTGTTGATCATATTGCCCACTATCTAGTTTAGTTTGTTTTACCCTTGTGTTAGTTTATATATCCTTGCTCATATACTTGTAATATCTCATTGATAGGATATATTCTTTTATTTATATTGTTTATCCTAGTTTACATATCTTGTTATATTTCATACTTGCTAGGATAACTCATTAATTAATTTTAATTAGCATATAATCGGATTAGATTAGCATAAGACCCTAATCACCCCCCCCCCTCTAGGGTCTAACAGTATCACTATGTGCATGATAATTACTTTTCACAAATTTAGAATATAAATAAGCATGATTTTTCTTTTGCATAGAAGAGTATATTTTTCTCATTACTGGGGTTAGAAACATATCCTAATCCTTGTTTACTCTTAGCAGGTAATTGATAAGAAAGTAGATTATCTAGATTCTCTTTTCCTTTGTTAAATTTACCTACATTCATTGATATAGTTTCATATTTGGTTTTAAGACTTTTAACATTATCATCCAAATTTGAAATACGAACTTTAAAGAAATCACATTCTTTTTTAAGAAGTTGATTGTGACTAGATAACTTGTAATTTTCAGAAAATAACTCTTTATTCTTCTCTTTAAGATCTTCTATTTGTGAAGCATAAGGAGAGACTAAAGTGTTATTCAAATTTTCATTTTCATTTTTTAATATTTTAAAAGAAGAATTTAGTTGCTTGTATTTCAAAAATAATTCGTTAAATGCGTCAAGTAACTCATCATGATTACTTACTTGATCATCATCAGATTCATTTGCCATAAAGCACATATTCGCTTGATGATCTTCTTTTTCCTCTTCTTCATCTGAAGATGACTGGTCACTATCATCCCATGTTATCGACAAAGCCTTCTTCTTTTTGTTCTTCACTTGTTCATTCTTGTTCTTTGTGAACCCGTTGAAATTGTTAGAAGACTTCGACTTTAACTTTTGTTGTAGGGGACAATCTTTCTTGTAGTGTCCTGGCTTATTACAACCAAAACAAGTGACTTTGTTAGTATCTTTGAATTTACTAGAAGAGAACTTACCTTTCTTCAAGAATTTTCTGAATTTGCGTGTGATTATTTCAAACTCTTCTTCGTCATCGGAATCCTCATCATCAGTAGATGCTTGGAAAGCAAGAACCTTCTTGTTCTTATCTTCATTATCCTTTTTCCGGTCTTCAAGTTGCACCTCGTATGCCATCAAATTCCTTATCAAATTTTCTACTGTCAATATGGAGAGGTCGTTGGCTTCCTCTATCGTGGTAGTCTTCTTTTCCCAATCCGAAGTAAGAGCCCGGAGGATTTTCCTAACCATCTCCACTTGTGTATAGACCTTTCCTAACGCAATTAGGGAGTTGATGATGTCGGTGAACCTTGTGAACATTTCACCAATTGTCTCGTTGTCGTTCATCTTGAACATTTCAAACCTGTGCACTAAAACAGAAATTTTTGAGTCTTTAACCTTAGAAGTTCCTTCGTGGGTTACCTCAAGTGTGTGCCAGATTTGATGTGCAGTGTTGGAAGTAGACACGCGGTTGAATTCATTCTTATCCATTGCGCAAAACAATGCATTCATTGCCTTGGCGTCAAGATTCGCATTTGTCCTTTCCACCAATGTCCATTCAGAATATGGAGTAGTAGGCTTGTTGTAATCAGACTCCACTATGTTCCAGAGATCAAATCCTATCGATTGAAGGTAGATCTTCATCCTACACTTCCAGTAGTTGTAGTTGGAACCATCGAAAAGTGGTGGTCTTTGAGTAGAATGTCCTTCCTTGAACTGTGATGTAGATGATGTAGCCATTGATATCCTTGATTAACCTGCTCTGATACCAATTGTGGGATCGCTGCAATGGCACTCAAACACTAGAAGGGGGGTTTGAATAGTGTTTATGAAATCTAATGTGGAAACTTTAAATTTTAATAAAATAATATCACAAAGTGTAAGAAAGATCAAACCAATGTGTAGACAATCACAGAAAATTGCATACGCAAACACAAGGATTTATACTGGTTCGGTCCTCCAGACCTACATCCAGTCCCCAAGCCTCGCTTGAGATTTCTCCACTATTTCCACTTGCAAAACCGCAAGCACTTGCAACCCGCAAGCAAACCGTACAACCTTGACAATCTTCAATTGCCAATGCCACAACAATCTCTTCTTTCAAGAGATTATCAAACTGAAACAAAATGGTACAACTCTTTCTCTTCCTATAAGCCTTGATGTGTAGATGTGAGTGACTTGCAATAGGCTATAGGAATGGTTTTTGTTCTAGAGTAATGGAGTTTTAATCAAGAACAAAACTGAAAATAACACTCAGTTTTTCTCTTCAAAAATGGAGTTAAGAACTCAAGAAAAACTCAAGTTTATGGAAAGGAATCTTGTTTTTTTTAACTTCAGAACTTAACACCTATTTATAGGCACACGTTTAGTTCAAATTATTTCAAAAATAACTACCAAAACGTTCATAAAACGTTCAAATCATTTTGAAAAAATGACAGTTAGAAATGACTGTATGGTCGACCAGATTGAGGTCTGGTCGACCAGAAAGGCTTCCTGGAACTTGTATGGTCGACCAGATTAACTGTATGGTCGACCAGACAGGCTTTCGACCAGAAAGGCTTCCTGGAACTTGTATGGTCGACCAGATTAACTGTATGGTCGACCAGACAGGCTTTCTGAAAATTGTGTGGTCGAGACTGAAGCCTCTGGTCGACCAGGTCCATATCTGGTCGACCAGACAAAGATTTTTCTGAATCTCTGTTTCTGGTTGTTATATCTGGTCGACCAGACATTTCTTTGGTCGGCCAGAAACTATGTTATACATATTTTCAATAGTTTAAAATGTTATTCATTCGTTGATTAGACTTAGGATTATACTTAGAATATTTTCTATGATTTTCTAAGTGATTAGTGAGTTGTGTGTGTGATCAAGGCTTGTACAAAGTTTCTAAAAGAAAAGACAGAATTGACAGAATTATATCTTTTGAACTTCATCTTTTGATCTTTGAAATCTTGTCTTTGAAATAGCCTTAATAACTTGATTGTTGCTTTTAGATGTATATCTTGAATCTGCAGTAAAATATGTTAGATAAACAATGATTTGTTATCATCAAAATACAAGAGATATTGTAACATCAACCATGTTCCCAACAACACTGAGTTATCTTCCAAACAATTTTACTCTCATCAATAGCAAAAGACCCATTGTCTTAATCAGTGTGTCATCGGAGTACAAGATCAATGCTCCTCTGATACACAGAAAAGAACCCTAGTAAATAATTTTTTTTGTTTTACTATATATCTTTTATTGTAATCTACGTCAATTGCAACACAAAAGAACCCAAAACAATTGATATACTTTCATTAAGATACATAAATTTAATTAACTTATAATCCCTTTTTAATGTCTAAACGTAGTCTAAGTTGATGCTGGTAAAAAATAAATGATAATAACAATAGATTAAAAATATCTAGTTAAGGAATAAAAATTAGTAAATATATGATAGATTAAAAATTAACGTCACTGTATAAACTAAAGTAACTACATAAAATTCTATTAATAAGTTGGAGCAACAAAATACATAAGTAATATTAATTGAGAGAAGACCGAATCACATGAAACTGATAAAATACTGTAATAAGCTTAGCATTAGTTGATTATAATTTATAAACATTGAACTTGAGTTAATAATATTTTTGGGTAAAAATTACAAAGAGTTATGCATGGAGAAACTATTAGAAAGTTCTGAGATATCCTTCAAAAGAATCAAGTTGTTTCACTTTCAAATGAAAAAGGGAAGAAAATAAACCAAAAATTCAAAAAATGTCCATGAATCACTGAATTGACATTAACATTAGATATACCTATCAAAGAAGCATCGATTGAGTTCCCCTAAAAAAATATTGAATAACTTTGTCCTAATCAAAGAAGCATTCTCTGTGGAAGATACAAGAAAATTAGTAAGTATTTATAAATGTTCATGCTTTATTCTTTAAATACTAAGGAATCATAAATTTATCATAAAATTATATGCAAATAATTTTGCAATAGAAACTAAAGTGAAACAATTTATCAACTACATTATGAGATATAACAAACCAGATAAGATGAGGAAAATCACCATAATGAACAAAAAGTACATATATGATACTTATTTACAATAGTGTATGAAAAAAAATTAAATTTGACCTTTTTCTTTTTCCTATATAGTGGCATGATTTTGCGTGTAATTTTATTTAGGAATATGACTACCGATGAATGATCAATTCTTGAGGACACAAGCTTAACATAAGCATGTAATAACACTATCAGATTTTAAGGTCTCTAAATATGAATGCACCATGTATCATTACTAAAATTCTTATTAAAAGTCACTAAACATAAAGTTCACCATATATCTGTCTCAAATTTGTAGGAGAGATAGTGAATTGCATCAACAATATATATCAACCCAAAGATCTAACTTACTAAAGAAATAAGAGAATGATAAGTAAACCTAAAAAATCAATATAACACAATAAAAAATATTATATTTTAAAGCTAATATGCTTGGTTCATTCGAAACAAACAGCCAAGATAAAAGTATCCATATCAAGGCTATTTATAAATGCAACAAAAATTTAAATTACTAACATATACAACCATCATAATAATCCAAAGAGATATGATCTTATAAAATCTACTCTAAAACTTACACAATTAAATCTAACAATAATTTATAGATTTGTAGACACATGATTGCACCTTTAAGACAAAGATAACTATCATTATAGTAGAGTTGAGCTGTAGTTCTACTTTTACAAAGGCTGCAATAAGAAGGTGGATAAAGACATTAACACGAGTGTCTAAATGATAAATGTTGTAGAACCTTCGATGCTGTAGTACCAAGGTTAAGTAATATCTCTCCTTCATGAAATAAATATATCAAAATTAAATGTTAACATTATAATCTAAGGCAAACTGATAATAAAAATGCATGTATTTAATTCAGATCCTTGTGAAAAATGACACGGACAGAGAAAATATAACATTATTGATCTAGTAAAAACTCTTATTAAACGCACAATAGAAGAATTTATTGCAGAGAAGATAGAGATAGCTCCTAATATTATTTAAGTAATAAATTAGAAGTAAAAAATTTCATATATATCAAATTAATATTTATTCTCATTGAAATAGAAAAAATAATCAAAGTTCTTATTTACAGCAGTTTGTATTGAACATTAGAAATACATTCAACTTCTTTGCGAAGTTAGATGA
>NC_033798.1:91833500-91874440 GCF_001876935.1 Asparagus officinalis
AGAAACCCAACTCTAGCATGATGTCACAATCGATGTGGACAATGAAGGCACTACTCTAGAATTGCCCAAAAAAGATAAAGATGAATGAATGATTGATCTCGACTCAATAAAAAAAATAAATCTGAATAAAATTTTTAGCACATTTTTATGCTTATGTAGATGGTTTTATCAATAAAAGTGTACTAGAGTTATCATAAATTTTTAGTTTATAATTTTTATGAAGTCTGTCAATGTTTAGGAACAAATTCCATTATCTTCTTTTGTGCCATTTTAGTCCACTTTTAATCAATCATCTTGGCTTATTGGATTTAATTATTCGTCTTTCTTTTATAACGCTAATTTATCAAGTATTTTTTTACTTTTATAACATTGTTTTTTCTTAGGTCAAGCTTGAGTTCAAGTTGGACTAAATAATATCAAAATTAAAATTGACTTCGTATTATATTTATTTCTTATCAATTCAATCATCAACATGAAAATTTTAATTGGGTTTAGCCCATTAAAATAAATATTAATAGAAAATAAATAATTACAATGCTAAAGTTTAGGGTCATTAGTGAACAAAAATTATTAAAGTGGAACAATAAAATAAATTTTAGCAAGGAAATAAATTAAAAATACTTAATTATGGTATTTAACCACGTGCATTGCACGTGCACAAAACCTTGTGTGTATCTGTATGTATGTATGCAGATATGTATGTGTGTGTCTATATGCACACACACGCACACACACACACACACACACACATACTCTCTATGTGTGTGAGTGAGTGTGTGTATGTAGAGGAAATAATGGGTATGAAGTGGCAACTCATTTTATAGAGTGAGATACCAATATATAGTCATTTGGTGAGACCCACTTTATTAGTCACATCAAAAGTGTGGACCTCACTACTCTACTCTTGGTAGCTCATTTAGCAAAATGAGCCTCCAACTCTCAATAGCCCATTATAATAATATATATATATATATATATATATATATTATATATATATATATATATATATATATATATATATAATATATATATATATATATATATATATATATATATATACACACACAGATTTTTCTATTTGTGCTTAGTAGTTAGGTGACTCATTTTATCCATTCATTCAAATATGGTACCACATCCACATGAGTTTAGGTAATTAAAAAGTTATTATTTTTAACTGGAGACTATTTGGATTAGTAGATGGAATGAGTCACCTCACTAGCAAACATAAGTTTATGCTTGGTACAAAGTTTCCTTACACACACACACACACACACACACACACACACACACACACACACACACACACACACACACACACACATATAATATATATATATATATATATATATATATATATATATATATATATATATATATATATATTATATATATATATATATATACACATACAAACTTTGATTTTCATTTTTAACCTCTCTATTTATTTATAACCCACAATTACACCACTATTTATAAAACTAAATGATCCATAACATCTCATTAACTATGCATCTCTTTATTTTCTTAAAATATTTAGTCATTCACTAGAATATATTAATAATTTATAATGATAATTAAATTCATAAATATTAATAATTTAGTATAAAGAATTATTAATAATATGCATTGATTCTTTATGTTGTGAAGAATATTACCTTGTTCAAATTAATATCATCTTAATAATAAAAGCTTGGAAATTACGAATTAAAATTACTTTTATTTGGTAAAATTCCTTTATATAAAAATATTGGATCCTTGAAATTTACAAGACATATAGTTTTCTCTTTATTTTCCCAAAATATTTGGTCATTCACTAGAATATATTAATAATATAAAATGATAATAAAATTCATAAATATATTATAATTTATTATAAATAATTATTAATTGGACAAAATAGTAAAATTATGTAACAAAATAGTAAAATTATGTATTTAATAAATTATTATACATATTACTAATTATTATTAATACTATAATATATTATAAGAAATATTACCTTATTCGATGTTATAATATCATCTTAGTAATAAAAAGTGAACGTTATAAATTAAAAATACTTTTATTTAGGAAAATTACTTTTTTAAAAATATTGGATCCTTGAAATTTATGAGACATGTGCTTTTTTTTGGAAAGTAAATGTCTCATAAATTTCAAGGACCTAATATTTTACATATAAAGTATTTCTCTTAAATAAATTGCTTAATAACATTATAATAAGATAATTTAATTTGCTATTAACTATATGTTAATAATAGTTTAAGTACTAATAGTAGTATAACTTTATTTTTTAATGATAGTGTAATAAAATAACTTTATAAAATAATACATATAATTTATTAGATAATATATATTAAATACAAAAAAGATATGTCCACGTGGAAAGCACATGCATTATTCTAGTATATGCAAAGAGAAATTAGTGGAACTTCTAAGAGCACAAACTATCATGTGTGATATCATAAATATCCATGTGCCTTTCTATTCTGTTTGAAAATTCTAGTGTTGCGCTCCCTCCATATGTTATAGATTGAAGATGATAGAGCCATTCTCTTCACTCTTTGCTTGAAACATTTTCCTCTTAACTTGCAGCTAAACCAATCTAACAAAAGATTCTAGTTACAAACCCTCCAACTAAATTGATGTCAATCTATGATACCATTCCAAACTCCATTTGAGAAGCTGCATTAAAAAAAGGTGGTTTCGGGTTTTCAGAACTGCACCAAAATATAAACAACAGTGGCCAGTGTGAATTATCCCTCTCCTGAGTAGTCTATCTCGTGTAAGAAGCCTATTTTGCAAAGCTAACCATAAGATAAAACAATGCTTTGGGTAGCTCAAGTTATCCCAGACTGTATTAAACTATGGCACTTTGTTAGTTTATGGGGAAATAACTGAATACAGCTCAGAGAGATGTACTTTCGAATTTTTCTAACACGAGCTGATATGTTACTTCAAATTATCAACACCTCCACAACTGATAATAGCTTTGTTCCCTGACTTTTAGTAGTTGCTTCCATATCCAAGAATCCCCTGTTTTCACATTTACTTGCCAAATTGTTCTATCTTTTAAATAGGTGCCGTGAACCATTTTATCCACAATAACTCCTTGTTATTATATATGTACCATATAGTTCTTAAGGTAGTGGCAATATTCCATGTAGTTGCAGAGAAAATCCCTAAACCTCCATATTTCTTCTCCTTACAACCTTTTCCCCAAGATACAAGGGGAGACTTAAAGACGTGATCTGATTTACCCCATAGGAAATCCATGCACAAGTCATCAATCTTCTGGAGGACTTTAGCTGGCAGGATGTAGTTAGAAGTCCATAAGATTTGAACACCTAATATGATACTCTTGATGATGTGAAATCTACCAGCATATGATAAGTTCATGTGTTTTATCCAGGTTTAGAATTCATTTGTGATTTTCTTAAAAAGTGGTGTGCAATCAATAAAGGACAGTCTCTTACATATCAGAGGAACACCAAAGTACTTAATTGGCAAGTTTTCTTCATGAAAACCCAGGCACCTATAGATTGAGTTTTTAACAGAGTCCTCTACACCTTCATAGAAAATAGAATATTTTAAAAATTTTGCTTCAAGACCAGATGTGACTCCAAAATTTTTTACACACTGATATAACTTTTAAACTGAATAAAAATCCCCTTTACTGAACAGAAGAATATCATCAAAAAATGTGAGATGAGTGATCTTAAGCTTTGCACACTTTGGATGGAATTTAAACTTTTTATCTTGCTTCAATATATTTAGGTTCCTAGAGAGATACTTCATTGTTTACGGTGAAAGTTGATTTCTTCATTGCTGAATCTATTACACGTTTATCGATTACAGATTCAAAGTAAAATTAGTCTTTTTATAAGACTTTCTTACATAATGAAAAAAATAAAAAAATACAACTCTCTTCAAACAAACGTAACGGATGTTTATCGCCCGCTGCTTGCGTGGGATCTTGGCCTGTGACGGGGACGTTGATATCTGTGGACCATTGTCGATCAGATCTGATTGCTGAAAAATCGGGCAGAGCTTCGTTGATTCACGAAGGAATTAAGAAACCGTAGTACTTATCTCGGCAACGGCGAGATATTTGCTCTTCTTAAGATTATCGCAACGGGATAATCTTAAGGAACGGACCTGGGGAACTGCAGACCTGACGAGCTCTTCTTCTTTATGCCGACGAACTCGATCAGATCTCTACTCCTCCTCCTCTCTAAAATTCGTGCACTTTTGATCTTCAATCCGGCAGGGCTTCGCCAACGCTCGAGAATTCCCGCTCCCAAAAAATGAGGCTCCCGGGGCTGTATTTATAGGCTCCAAGGAAGTCTGGGCGGTTAAAACCGCATAACGGGCTGTTTTTAGGCCTGGAGACACCCTTGGGTGTCTCAGCAAGACCGGGACACCCTTGGGTGTCTCGGCTCAAGCCGAGACACCCTCGGGTGTCTCGGCCTTGGCCAAGACACCTCGAGGTGTCTCAACTCATGCTGAGACGCTTTGTTTTGTATATTTGTCCGTTTCCATCGTAACTTCTTCATCCGAACTCGGATTTGAGTGATTAAAAGTGCGTTGGAAAGACGGCGAGGAGTTCTATAAGCTCCAATGATTAGATCATTCTGGATTAAACTGGGATAGGAGCATCGTTTTGCCTTTTGTAAGCGACGCGGGGCTCCCGATCAGTTTGTGTCTTCGTTATTCTAAAACTCCGTACTTCACGTAGTTCGTCGATTCACTTTAAGCATTTGTCGACATCAATCAAGCTTCTGTAACTTGGATAGTGACGTTCATCGTCTTTTCCTTGCTTTGAGCTGCTCGTGGAGACCTATAGGCAATTTTCGACGCCTACAGATACCCCCTCCAAAGCGTTCCAGACTCGTTTCTTTTATAGAAGAGGTTGGAATACTTTGGATGTGATTGGTCCAGCCTTCGGTCGGTGCAAAGGACCTGTAGTTAGTTTTAATTCTTGACTCCCCTGATTTTCAATCTATTCGATGTTTTGACGAACAGCTGAAGTTCTTCCGGCGTTTTGTTTATCGTCTAGCCGTCATCAGAGTCTCGAATCTAAAACTGATGAGTTGAGCTTAGCTCGTGTCGTTGAGTTGACTTAGAACTCACTGTCTCCGTCACATCGTGCTGACTCAGGGTTTTAGATCACCGTATGTTGACTTTTTGTCGCAACGCGTTGATTGGCGTTGACCTAGGGTTTTAGATCGCTCGGCGTTGACTTTTCATCGCAACGCGTTGACTGGCGTTGACCTAGGGTTACGCATTGACCGAAGTTGACCTTAGGGTCTTAGATCGATTGCCGTTGACACAGTTTATACTCGTACGTCTGCTGGAGTATACACAGTTTAAACTCTTAAGGTATTGGAGTAAGGCGGTCCCAACAGTTGGGGCTGCAGGACCAACTGTTAAAGCTGATTCGTCTGCAGATATAGATCTTATTCTGAAGTTGTTGAATGCTCGAGTCACGAGACCAGTTAATAAAGCTGGTGCGTCAATGGCTTTTGCATATATAGGATTTTTGGCAAACCGTTCTGCATGTAACATTGTGCTAAAAGAGTTAACTCTTTTAGTGATACGATATTGAATACGTAGACTTCGTCTTTTTTCACGGGAATAGACTACCCAGCAACGCGTGTTAGACGCTGACTTAGGATTTTTGGCAAATCCTCAGCCTTCAACGGATTTGACGTGACTTAGGATTTTTGGCAAATCCTCAGCCTTCAACGGATTTGACGTGCCTTTACCGATTACCGTTTGAATCAGGCTTGCATGCGGATTGTTTAAGTCCGTTCCGCATGTGACGTTGTGCTAAAGGAATGAACTCCTTTAGACTTGATGCTACGATATTGAATACGTAGACTTTGTCTTTATCACGGGAATAGACTACCCGGCAACGCGTGTTAGGCGCTGACTTATCCTTACTTATGATTCAGGATAAAAGTCCCCAGAATCGGATTCTGATATCTTCTTCAATCTGTAAAAGACTAAACCGGCAACGCGTATTAGGCGTTGGCTTATCCCTGCTTAGGCTTCGGGATAAAATCCCCGTGCGTGTGAAGTACGGATTTTGGCGTTATGAATAACAACCTGTCATAATATTGAATATGTGGGCTTTTGTCCTTTTTATGGTTAAGGACTAACCGGCAACGCGTATTAGGCGTTGACTTATCCCTACTTAAGTTTTGGGATAAAATTCCCCAGACTGGAATTCTGGTGTCTTCTTCAATCGGTGAAAGACTAAACCGGCAACGCGTGTTAGGCGTTGACTTATCCCTACTCAGGATTCGGGATAAAATTCCCTATGCATAAAAGGCATGGATTTTTATTGCTACGATGCTGAATACGTAGACTTGGTCATTTTTACGGGAACGAACCACCCAGCAACGCGGGTTAGGCGTTGACTTATCCCTACTTAGGCTTCGGGATAAAATACGGTGAAAGACTAAACCGGCAACGTATATTAGGCGTTGGCTTATCCCTGCTTAGGCTTCGGGATAAAATTCCTCGTGCGTGTGAAGCACGGATTTTAGGAGTTGAAAAGTGGTGTCTTCTCTTGGGGCAAAGACGAACCCGATATGGGAGAGGAAGAATTTTATATTCTATCTCCCAACACTGAAAAGAAAGAATTTTATATTCTATCTCCAGTTTGAAAGAAGACTCGAGGTGGGATCTCCACCCCCAGAATCCGGAAAGGTAAAACTAGGAGTGGGATTTCCACTCCAAGAATCGAAAAGATTCGGATAAACCTAACTGTCGGAAGGTTTGATTACCGAACTAAAGATAAATTTCTCGTTTATCGAGAGTGAATTATGGTTTTGGTCCTAACTGTAGGAAGGTTTGACCAAGCGGGAATTTAAGATGACCCTAACTGTAGGAAGGTTTGATCACTCGATTTGAAAGTGGACCTCTCGTTCATTGGAGGAATCGAAAGAGGATTTTGGTTTTGGCCATAACCATAGGAAGGTTTCACCGAATGGGAGGTTTGAGACGATCCTCACTGTGGGAAGGTTTGATCGCTTGATTTGAAAATGGGCCTCTCGTTCATTGAAGGAATCGAGAGGGAATTTTGAATGTGGTTCTAACTGTAGGAAGGTTTGACCAAGTGAGAGTGGGAGTGTGAGATGACCCTAACTTTTATAGGTTCGATCTAACTGTAGGAAGGTTTGACCAAGTGAGAGTGGGAGTGTGAGATGACCCTAACTTTTATAGGTTCGATCACTTGATTTGTGGACCTCTCATTCATTGAAGGAATCGAGAGGGGATTTTGATTATGGTCCTAACTGTAGGAAGGTTTGACCAAGTGAAAAGTGAGAGTGGGAGTACAAATTACTATAGGAGTGTTGATTCGTACAAATCACTCAAATGGGGTTCCTGGTATTAAGTGATAAGGACTTAACACGAAGGGGTTTGACAATTCGTCAAGGATTGATAGATCAAACTTTTAAGCATTATATCCGGACTCTAAACATGAAAGTGTTGAGTGCACGAACATAGCGGAAGTTTGAATGGATTAAACATGAAAGAATTTTGGTGGTCCCGCCGTCAATTAGTCTGATCGGTGGGGGATTCTGTGGTGAGAGACTATGAGTCGTCAAACACCAATGAGAGTTTTGTGAGGGAAAATTGATCCAATGAAGTGATCGAATCCCATCTCAGTAAAAGAGTGTTCGGAAATCATAATAGGAGTTTAGTGTTTATCACTTTGATTGTAATGATCGGGTTATTCCTAAGAAAATTACATATAGTATTCTTTCGGGAACTTCCCGTTACATGAATCATCCACCCCCAGCTTCTTCATGAAACTGGGTTTATCATTGCATTCGGTTACATGATCGGGTTATCCTTAAGAATATTACATATAAAAATTCTCCAGGAACTTCCCGTCAACGGTAGAAAACAGTTTAGACTCATATACCTATTGGAGTATCAGGGAGCAGTTTAACCTCTTATACCGATTGGAGGATTGAGAAGCAGTTTATACTCGTATACTCTTCAGAGTGTTAAGAAGCAGTTTATACTTGTATACTTGTCGGAGTGTTAAGAAGCAGTTTATACTCGTATACTTGTCGGAGTGTTAAGAAGCAATTTATACTCGTATACTTGTCGGAGTGTTGCCGTTCTCGTTTGGCTTATCCTAACGTTATGACGCTAGCTTCAACCAAGGTCTGGATGCTATTCTTTAAAGTAAAGCAAGCCTTGGTGGGATGAAGGATCCTCCTGTGGTACGCGCAGTACTTTGGATCCGCAGTATTGTCAGCTTCCTCCTGATTCGTGATGGGTGGTAGCTTGATCTTGTTGTTTTCAAGAAGGGTTTCGAGGATGGCTGGAACGTCTTCGTCTTTGAATGAGTACTCTTTTTGGAGCCTCGGATCTGAATTCTTCTGCTGTCTTCGGAGCTGCTGTTGTGACGTAAGATTAACGTCAACAACTGTTGTAGGTGCCTTCCCTTCATCATGGGAAACGAGACCCGGATTCAGAGAGTTAGCCATCGGTTGGCTTCTTTCGACCTTCTTCCTTTTGAGGAAGCGTTCGGCCTGTTCTCCGCGCACCTTCAATTCCTTCCAGGTATTGAGCGGCTCTACTCCCATAACGTCCAAGATGTTAATAGACAAGTTGTTATGACAAGTCTGCAAGACGAATTCCTCCGTGACAGGATCCTTACAGTTCATTGCCTGATTGCGGAATCGTTTGATGAAGGTATCCACCGACTCTCCATCTTTTTGTTTCTCATCGAAGAGTGTCCTGATTGACACTTCGGCGTCATCATCAAAGAAATGAGCGAGGAACATGCTCTCCAAGTCTTCCCAGCTGTTGACGCTTCCAGGCTTGAGACGGCGGTACCAATCGAAGGCAGGCCCACGAAGGGTGTCAACGAATGACCGACCCATCAAGACTTCATTGCCGGAGATCGTGCCCAAGTGGGACTTGAAGTAGATTAGATGCTGAGTGGGAGAGCCCATCCCGTCGAATGGCGTGAAGTTGATCAGGTTAAACTTCGCCGGATACGGGATTGAATCCCATTCTTTCGGGTAAGGACACGGAATGCCGGTCTTCTCTACCTCTTGAGCAGACATTAAAGCGTTAATTTTGCTCTCGAGGTCCTTCATCTTTTCGTCCTCATCTATATCCTGTTTTGGACAATTTTCGAGAGGAATAATACGGCCACCCCAAGTGTTATCATCATTGGTAGGTCCACCCCCAGCGTCGTTATTTTTAGTGGGGCCACCCCCAGCGTTGTGTTCATCCACATCTGAATCGCTACGTGCTTGGTTAGCAGTGCTGCGACGGCTGGACTCACCTAGTTGATTCGACAAAGCTCGGATTTGTTGGTCATGCATTTGTCTCATCTCTTGCATAGACATTTCCATTTCGATTTTGAATGCTTCTTTCTGCTTGGCTAGAGAATCCTCAATGATTTTGGCTATTTGTTCGGTGTTGATCATGAACACTTCCCGAGTTTGTCCTATGCTAGATGTTGTATCGTCAGAGGCGATTGCGGAATAAGAATCCGAGAGTTCGTCATCAGAATGGATTCATTCACGGACTCCCTGGTAATCATTATGTCCAACGGCTTCTAGCTGAAGCTGAGATATTCGTTGGGTTATTCCCGAACTGACTTCTCTTCCTGGAGAAAAATTGGGGTTGGATCTATTTGAACTAATCGGAGACTTTCCCTTATCGACCACGTTGATAGTAACCATTGGGAGTTCGTCATCTCGAACAACCGATCGTCTTTTGCAAAACGCCTTGATTTGGGCTTTGATGCTTCTGTGGAGATCCTCTCAAATACCGAGACCCTCTGCGGAGCGGTCTTAGGGCAGCTATACGCTGATAATACTGCCCTGATAATTTTGGTACACAGACAGTGAAAATCCGTTTCCCGGGTACTTCTCTTTCGAGATTTATTCGTACCCCCAGCCCGATAGTACAACTCATCGACGTTGCGGTCAGAGCAACCTATCGTCTGTTTACATGAATTCTTAGGTATAACGTATTCTTCTGTCTGAAGCATTTTCATCTGAGTAAACATCGCCTTGTTGGCGTCTACAGGAGTCACACGCTTGGAATCACACCTTTGTGAGGGTGAAACCTTAACGGGCTCCTGGTTTTCTACACGTACCCCCAAGCGGGCTGTTGTAGAAATTAATTTGTTAGGAGGTCGCATACGACCCCCAGCCCAGATATTTGCTCGAAGCTCCTTCAACGGTTTCAAGCTTTCCTTAACAGGTGCTTTTCCTTGATCCTCGGGTAGAGAACCGATGCGATCCTTCAAAGGGATTCTAGGTTTGGAGAGATCCACGCTGTCATAAGGCTTCACCGGAGGTGCGGGAGCAACAGGAGCGGGATTTGGAGTTGACGAAGATCGGAGAATAGCCTCGGATGCTTTTGCCTTGGGCGCTGATTTGGCCTTTGGTATCCAAACTTGCTTAGATTTTAGTGGCTTTTTGGCCACATTTTCCTTCTGCAACTCCTGTGTCTTCCGTACAAGGATCCTCGTCTGCGCTAGCAGTGCGCGGCGCTTGTGGATATGCTCCTCAAGAGTTGAACGACTTTGTTTGACACGAACCCATTCGTTAGTAGGTGGTTAGGAGGAGGTTCCCAAAGATGGTTGCTGGAACACTTTGCGCCTTCTGAGTTTCAGATCCGTATCATAATAGATCTCGTCAACAGGCTCCAAAGCCTGGGCAAATTGACGCGCGAGACGTTGACGGCGCCTTTGACGAGCCCTCTTCGTCAGCACTGGTGCACTTTCAATGGGCAACTCCTTGACTTTCGAGGAGTTGTCACGAACGTTGGATCTAGTTTCTTTGGAAGCCGGAGAGGAATCTTCCACTGCATTCGGGTTCAGATCATTAGTCTTGGTTTTTGGATCTGAAGTCACGTTCTTCGCGGCAGCGGTTTTCCTGCGTTTGCAAGAAAAAGATCTGGAGGAGGAGGAGGAAATATATTCCTCGAATTTCTGTTGGTCGAATTCGTATTCGACCTCTTCGAACATCGGGATCTTGATCGTCGGCTACGTCACGACAGCCTCGGCAGCGAGGCTGTTGGCTCCCACTTTCATTGCTGAATCTATTACACGTTTATCGATTACAGATTCAAAGTAAAATTAGTCTTTTTATAAGACTTTCTTACACAATGAAAAAAATAAAAAAATACAACTCTCTTCAAAAAAACGCAATGGGTGTTTATCGCCCGCTGCTTGCGTGGGATCTTGGCCTATGACGGGGACGTTGATATCCGTGGACCATCGCCGATCAGATCTGATTGCTAAAAAATCGGGCAGAGCTTCGTTGATTCGCGAAGGAATCAAGAAACCGTAGCGCTTATCTCAGCAACGGCGAGATAATTGCTCTTCTTAAGATTATCGTAATGGGATAATCTTAAGGAACGGATCCGGGGAACTGCAGATCTGACGAGCTCTTCTTCTTTATGTCGACGAACTCGATCAGATCTCTACTCCTCCTCCTCTCTGAAATTCGTGCACTTTTGATCTTCAATCCGGCAGGGCTTCGCCAACGCTCGAGAATTCTCGCTCCCGAAAAATGAGTCTCTCGGGGCTGTATTTATAGGCTCCAAGGAAGTCTGGGCGGTTAAAACCGCATAACGGGCTGTTTTTAGGCCTGGAGACACCCTTGGGTGTCTCGGCTCAAGCCTGGAGACACCCTTGTGTTGACCCAATAGTTTTGATGACGATTTGTCAAATAATTTATCGCTAATATATTCTCTAGCTTCTGTGTTTATGTTTCTCTTTTCAGGTATTTCAACACATGTCAATCAAGCGTTAAAGATTCAAGTTCATATATATGGATTTGCCAAGGTATATGTTTGGTTTACTTAAATATATTGTATGATTATATCTAAGCTCGATATATGTACACTTAACACGATTTTTTGACGTTTTCTATCATATAAATGATTTTTCATTGAACGTTGTTACAATAACTTTTATCTCATGTTTACAGCTCTTTCATACTTCATTATATACATATAATACATGCTCAATATATATACATATTTACAAGCTTCATGTCAATTTTCATATTCACGAAAAACAGGTTTTTTGAACACTTTTCAAAAATAGGAAGTTTTCACAAACGAAAATTGATTTTCAAAAAATTCCTCTTCAAACATGTTTATTTCATCATTTAGAAACTTTCCCCAAAGTTTCACTATTTTTGGATTTGATTTGATATTTTTAATGAATTTTCAAAACAGCCCCAAAACATGTCAATATGCTTATATCAGTTTTCGGTCGACCGGTGCGGTCGACCGCCAGTTGTATTTTCCTAAGCTCAGTTGTGTTGTGCTCGCGGTCGACCGGACCGGTCGACCGAGAGAACATCCAGAGAGTTTTTCGGTCGACCGACCCGGTCGACTGCCAGCCTTGATTTCTCATTCTCTGTGCTTTTGAGCTTCGCGGTCGACCGGACCGATCGACCGCCGAACTGTCAGAACTTTACAACGGCTAGTTTTTCCAGCTGTTTTCAAATTGGGTTTTTGGTCTTTTACTTATGTTTTTTGCTGTTGTATTGGGGTGTTATATATACCCCATTGCTGCTCTTCTTCAACATATCCAAAAAATCCAAGTTTGGTGTTTAACAAAATATTAATTGTGTTTAAGAGCTGTTTAATAGTTGATTTCATAAATCCAAGTTTGGTGTTTAACAAAATATTAATTGTGTTTAAGAGCTGTTTAATAGTTGATTTCATCAATTAGTTTTCAAGAGAAGTTTTTCAAAATATTAATTGTGTTTAAGAGCTGTTTAATAGTTGATTTCATCAATTAGTTTTCAAGAGAAGTTTTTCTACAACAAGAAGTGACTTTCAAATCCTATTGGAATCATCTCTACTGTTCTTGTTGTTTGAGAAGTCCTCTAAACTCTTATATAGCTTATTATTTCATTTAGCTATATTTATTGAGTTTCATTCACTGTTATCACACACACTTATTGAGCTTAATATTTTCATACCATATAGTGTGGGTTGTGGGGTGTGATTTAGTGAGTGTTAGCTTCATTGTGTTCTCACTTGTTATTTGAGAACAAATCATTGTATTTAACTTTTATTTGTGAGAATCACTTGTAATACACTTGTACACCGAGAGAAGTGTGAGGCAAGATACGGGGTTGAATCCAATAGCAGTGGCGTCGATTGACGAACCTAGGGAGAGGTTGTAATCGAGCACTTGAGGAGGAGGACACGGGGTAGGTTCCTACACTTAGTGTGTAAAGTGTGATTGCATAATGTTTGTGTAGTGTGATAGTTTTCGGTGATCTTGTAAACCGAGTGTGTAGAAGTTTCGGCTTCCAAACCGGATTGTGATAGTGGATATCTCCTCGAGGTGAGGAGCGGGGACGTAGGTCGTGGTGACCGAACCTCGTAAACATATCGTGTGTTTGTGTTTTGCTTAGCGTATATTTTATTCATCATTATTGTTCATATCCATATCATATTTCTTCTTGCAAGATCAAATTGATCAACATAATTTTAATTAGCTTTTAATTGGGATTAGATTAGTGTAGGCGTCAAAAAATGCTGAAAGATATCCAAATACAGCTCAAGAGGAAATCATCCAAAAAGGCAGAAGAACACAAGTCTTTACTGTCTCGCACGCGAGACAGACTTGACTGTCTCGCCGTGCGAGACAGTCTTTACTGTCTCGCCGGCAAAGACAGTCTTTAACTGTCTCCGCGGCGAGACAGACTTTTACTGTCTCCCCACGGCGGCACAAGTCCTTCCTTGCTGGTCTCGCCGTACGCGAGACAGTCTTGCTGTCTCGCCGATGCCGAGACAGAATTTACTGTCTCGGCACGTGAGACAGCTTTCAGATGGTCAAAACTCGCTTTGCAACTGTCCTACACGTGCCACTACACTGTTCAAGCCGAACGGTGGCAAACTCTGGCAGAGAATCACTGGGATAAATGCAAAATAACGGAGTTTAAGACGTGGGAAAGGCCAGTTAAATGACAAAACTTCCTGCGGTTACTGTTCATGAGACAGCTATTCCTACTGTCTCGTGGGTCGAGACAGCAAACACTGTCTCGCCCGTCGAGACAGCAAAAGCTGTCTCGCGAACCTGTTTTCTGCCAACTGTTCTTGGAGGTTATAAATACCCTCCTAAGGCCATTTTTCCAGAGGCTGATCATTGTGAGTACTTCAGAGCAATCCAGAGCAATCCAGAGCAGAGAGAGAGCAGAGGTGCTGATCTTACGGCCAATCCTTGATAATCAGGCTTTGACTTGATTTCAAGAAGAACGACTATCTTACATCGATAAGATATCGTTTCAATTTCTCACTTCGATAAACGAAGTCAGAATCATAAACCCCTCACGGTTCAATCAGAATCTGTGATTTGGTGGTCCACGAGTCAAAGCGCTCCCGGCACAGGCAAAGATCCCACGAAAGCAGTGATCCAAACAACGATCCTGCGTTTATTTTCTCAAGAGTTGTAGTTTTCTTTTTGTTGTGTAAAAGAGTCTTATAAAAAGGCTGTTTTCTTTGAATTTATTGTAATCGACCGAAGATATAATGAATTCGACAACAAATTTAACTTTTGGCGAAAACAAACTGGCGACCGTGACCACAGTGGGAGCCAACGGTCTCGCTGCCGAGACCGTCGTGTCGCAGCCGATCAAGATTCCAGTTGAATCCATGGTCGAATACGAATTCGACCAAACCAAGTTTGAGGAATATCTCTCATCATCCTCTTCAAGATCTTCATTATCTCGCAAGTACAAGAGGATCTCACAATTGAGGAAGACTTACATGCCAAAGAAGGCACAAAATGAAGACTCTCGCTTGATTGTTGCTGAGAATTTCACTCGCAACACCTCTGCTCACAATGGCTCTTATCTAGTTAAAGAGTCATCGAATCAAAGCCCGCCGGCATTAACGAAAAGAGCTCGTCGGAGACAACGTCAACGCCGTGCTCGCCAAATGGCTAAAGCCTTGGAACAAACCGACGGGGTTCGTTACCACGCGAACCTAGAGTCGAGGAGACATCGAGTGGTTCAGTTGTCTCAACAACCAATCACTCGTATCTCTGCTAAAACAACGACGGAGGAATGGACTATTGTCAAAAAGACTCGTTCGACCCTCAAAGAACGCATACAAAAACATCGTGCAAACGCTGCTCTTGCTCGTGCTCTATCACAACAAAGACGAGAAAGGAGGAAGGGAACGGTGACCAAAGAACCACCGAAACTCCGCCAAGTTTGGATTCCAAAGTCTGGACTTATGCAAAATCAGCATTCGGAGCCCGTTAAGACCCCATACCCGCAAATGGGTGGTTTTAGACGTGCGACTCCCAACATAACCTTGGATCGCTCAAAGACAAAAATAAATTGTCCTGAGAATGCCAACAAGGTTTTATACCCCCAGAAGAAGACGCATTCACCAAATGATATCGTCATACCTGGGAGATCATGCCAACAGACGATACGATTTTTTGGCAATCATACCGATGAATCGTATTATCAAGTTGGGGTTGTGAATAATTTTCGAAAGAGAGTTATTCGAGAGATAAACTCTCGTTGTTCCTGTGCGCGACTCGTTAAAACAACATTATCAGAATGTGACTGTTTCAAACGAGAAGTCATCCCACGAAAAGTCTCTGTATTATCGAAGCCTAAACCGAGACATTTCCGCAAAAGAAAATCAGCTGTCCAAGATGATGAATTCCCTGAAGTCACCATCAACGTGGCTGATAAGAGAAAGTCTAAGTGGCACTCGAGTGAATCAAGACCCGATTTTTCCTCGGGAGGAAAAGTCAATTCAAGAATTGCCCGACGGAAGTCTCGACTCCGGCCAGGAGCTATCAGGAGAATGCATGAAGAGATGTCATCAGAGGATGAACTCTCGGACACTTGTTCTGCAATCGCTTCGGATGATACAATATCTAGCACAGGACAAATCAGAGAAGTATTCACAATCACTGCTGATCAGTTCACTCAAATACTTCAGGAAGCTCTAGCCAAACAACGTGAAGAAATTAGAGCTGAAGTGAAGACAGAAATGAAGTTGGCTATCCAACAAATGAGAGAACTGTTAACTCAACAGCCTCAACCTCCTGAGTCCAATCAGCGATTTGAATCCAGCCACCACACTCGGAATGTTGTAGATGACAGTGATCCAGAGGTGGATGAAGTCATTATGGCTGATACACCTCCCAATGGCAATAACGCTGGGGGTGGTTTAACGGATCCTCCCAATAACGATATTGGGGGTGGTTCAATAGCACCTCTCAAAAGGGGTGGCCTAACTCATTCTCCTCAACGCCCTTCGAATGAAGAAAGAGACGATAACGAGAAAATGCAAAAGCTTGAAGACAAAATCAATGCTTTGATGACGGCTCAAGAAGTTAAGAAGACGGGTATTCCATGTCCTTATCCGAGGGAATGGGATTCAATACCATACCCGACCAAATTCAATCTGATTAACTTCACACCGTTTGAAGGGAAGAGTTCGCCGATTCAACACTTGATTTATTTCAAGTCTCATTTGGGCATAATCTCTGGAAACGAGGCCTTAATGATCCGGTCATTCGTTGGCACCCTTCGTGGGCCCGCCTTCGATTGGTATCGACGGCTCAAGCCAGGGAGTATCAATTGCTGGGATGACATAGAAAGTTTGTTCCTCAGCAACTTCTTTGATGATGACGCCGAAGTGTCAATCGGAACCCTTCTAGATGAGAAGCAAAAAGACGGAGAGTCAGTTGACAACTTTGTCAAACGTTTCCGTAACAAAGCAATGAATTGCAGAGATCCTATCACGAAGGAGTTCATCCTGCAAACATGCCACAATAACCTCTCCATCGATGTCCTGGAAGCTCTGGGGGTCGTGCCATCCACAACTTGGAAGGAGTTAAAATCTCGGGGTGAACAAGCTGAGCACTTTCTTAAAAGAAAGAAAGCTGAGAGAGGCCAACCAATGACATCTGCAATCATTGAGAATGCGACTCTCGATCCGAGGTTTCAAAAGGAATATTCTTTCGAAGATGATGAAGCTCCAGCCATCTTGGAATACCTCCTCGCTAATGACAAAATCGAGCTACCACCTATTAAAGATCAGGATGGTGCTAAAATGATTATGGATCCAAATTACTGTGCGTACCACAGAAGGGTTCTTCATCCCACTGAGATTTGCTTTGGACTCAAAAACAAGATCCAAGCCCTAATTGACTCCGGCGTCATAACGACGAAAGAAGTCGAGTAAAGACGACCATAAAACTCCATTGGGTACACGAGTATAAACTGTTTCCCCTCACTCCGAAAAGTATACGAGTATAAACTGCTCCTCGATACTCCAAAAGGTATATGAGTCTAAACTATTTCCTTTCCTTAACGGGAAGTTCCTGGAGAATCCTATATTCTTAAGGATAACCCGAACATATGACTGAGGTTAACGTACTCCTCGTTATACCCAGTTTTACAAAGAAAGCTGGGGGTCGATAATTCATGTAATGGGAAGTTCCTGGAAGAATGTTAAATATAATATTCTTAGGGATAACCCGATTATTATGGACAGAATGATAAATACTAAGCTCCTATTATGATTTTCGAACACTCTTTTGCTGAGATGAGATTCGATCACTTCGTTAGATCAATCTTCCCTCACAAAACCCATTTGGTCAAACCTTTAAACAGTTAGGACCGAAGCCAAAATCCCCTCTCGATTCGTTCCATGAACGAGAGGTCCACAAATTGAACGATCAAACCTTTAAACAGTTAGGATCGTCTCAAATTCTCATTTTGGTCAAACCTTTAAACAGTTAGGACCAAAGCCAAAATCCCCTCTCGATTCGTTCCATGAACGAGAGGTCCACAAATTGAACGATCAAACCTTTAAACAGTTAGGATCGTCTCAAATTCCCATTTGGTCAAACCTTTAAACAGTTAGGACCAAAGCCAAAATCCCCTCTCGATTCGTTCCATGAACGAGAGGTCCACAAATTGAACGATCAAACCTTTAAACAGTTAGGATCGTCTCAAATTCCCATTTGGTCAAACCTTTAAACAGTTAGGACCAAAGCCAAAATCCCCTCTCGATTCGTTCCATGAACGAGAGGTCCACAAATTGAACGATCAAACCTTTAAACAGTTAGGATCGTCTCAAATTCCCATTTTGGTCAAACCTTTAAACAGTTAGGACCAAAGCCAAAATCCCCTCTCGATTCGTTCCATGAACGAGAGGTCCACAAATTGAACGATCAAACCTTTAAACAGTTAGGATCGTCTCAAATTCCCATCTTGGTCAAACCTTTAAACAGTTAGGACCAAAGCCAAAATCCCCTCTCGATTCGTTCCATGAACGAGAGGTCCACAAATTGAACGATCAAACCTTTAAACAGTTAGGATCGTCTCAAATTCCCATCTTGGTCAAACCTTTAAACAGTTAGGACCAAAGCCAAAATCCCCTCTCGATTCGTTCCATGAACGAGAGGTCCACAAATTGAACGATCAAACCTTTAAACAGTTAGGATCGTCTCAAATTCCCATCTTGGTCAAACCTTTAAACAGTTAGGACCAAAGCCAAAATCCCCTCTCGATTCGTTCCATGAACGAGAGGTCCACAAATTGAACGATCAAACCTTTAAACAGTTAGGATCGTCTCAAATTCCCATCTTGGTCAAACCTTTAAACAGTTAGGACCAAAGCCAAAATCCCCTCTCGATTCGTTCCATGAACGAGAGGTCCACAAATTGAACGATCAAACCTTTAAACAGTTAGGATCGTCTCAAATTCCCATCTTGGTCAAACCTTTAAACAGTTAGGACCAAAGCCAAAATCCCCTCTCGATTCGTTCCATGAACGAGAGGTCCACAAATTGAACGATCAAACCTTTAAACAGTTAGGATCGTCTCAAATTCCCATCTTGGTCAAACCTTTAAACAGTTAGGACCAAAGCCAAAATCCCCTCTCGATTCGTTCCATGAACGAGAGGTCCACAAATTGAACGATCAAACCTTTAAACAGTTAGGATCGTCTCAAATTCCCATCTTGGTCAAACCTTTAAACAGTTAGGACCAAAGCCAAAATCCCCTCTCGATTCGTTCCATGAACGAGAGGTCCACAAATTGAACGATCAAACCTTTAAACAGTTAGGATCGTCTCAAATTCCCATCTTGGTCAAACCTTTAAACAGTTAGGACCAAAGCCAAAATCCCCTCTCGATTCGTTCCATGAACGAGAGGTCCACAAATTGAACGATCAAACCTTTAAACAGTTAGGATCGTCTCAAATTCCCATCTTGGTCAAACCTTTAAACAGTTAGGACCAAAGCCAAAATCCCCTCTCGATTCGTTCCATGAACGAGAGGTCCACAAATTGAACGATCAAACCTTTAAACAGTTAGGATCGTCTCAAATTCCCATCTTGGTCAAACCTTTAAACAGTTAGGACCAAAGCCAAAATCCCCTCTCGATTCGTTCCATGAACGAGAGGTCCACAAATTGAACGATCAAACCTTTAAACAGTTAGGATCGTCTCAAATTCCCATCTTGGTCAAACCTTTAAACAGTTAGGCGAGACAGCAAACACTGTCTCGCCCAGCGAGACAGCAAATGCTGTCTCGCGAGCCTGTTTTCTGCCAACTGTTCTCGGAGGTTATAAATACCCTCCTAAGGCCATTTTTCTAAGGGGGCTGATCATTTTGAGCACTTCAGAGCAATCCAGAGCAGAGAGAGAGCAGAGGTCTTGAACTTTCGGCCAATCCTTGATATTCAGGCTTTGACTTGATTTCAAGAAGAACGACTATCTTACTTCGATAAGATATCGTTTCAATTTCTAACTTCGATAACGAAGGAAGAATCAGTAAACCCCTCTTCACGATTTGTGATTCGGTGGTCCACGAGCTAACGCGCTCCCGGCACAGGCAAAGAACCCACGAAAGCAGTGATCCAAACAACGATCCTGCGTTTATTTTCTCAAGAGTTGTAGTTTTCTTTTTGTTGTGTAAAAGAGTCTTATAAAAAGGCTGTTTTCTTTGAATTTATTGTAATCGACCGAAGATATAATGAATTCGACAACAAATTCAACTTTTGGTGAAAACAATTAGCATAAGACCCTAATCACCCCCCTCTAGGGTCTAACACCTTGGGTGTCTCGGCCTTGGCTGAGACACCCTCGGGTTTCTCGGCCTTGGCCGAGACACCTCAGGGTGTCTCAACTCATGCTGAGACGCTTTGTTTTGTATATTTGTCTGTTTTCGCCATAACTTCTTCATCCGAACTCGGATTTGAGTGATTCAAAGTGCGTTGGAAAGCCGGTGAGGAGTTCTATAAGCTCCGATGATTAGATCATTCTGGATTAAACTGGGATAGGAGCGTCGTTTCGCCTTTTGTAAGCGACGCGGGGCTCCCGATCAGTTCGTGTCTTCGTTATTCTGAAACTCAATACTTCACATAGTTTGTCGATTCACTTTAAGCGTTCGTCGACGTCAATCAAGCTTCTGTAACTTGGATAGTGACGTTCATCGTCTTTTCCTAGCTTTGAGCTGCTCGTGGAGACCTATAGGTAATTTTCGACGCCTACATTCATGCCAATAATAAATAAGTATGGGAGAAAGGGTCTCCCTACCTTAAGCCTCTTGCTCCCTTGAAGTAGTCATGAAGAGAACCATTGAGGGAAATGGAATATTTAGGGGATGAAATGCATGTCATAATCCATTTAGTAAACACCTTAGAGAACCCCAAACCTTTGAGCATATTTTCCAGAAAATCCCAACTGATAGTGTCAAAAGCTTTTCTTATATATATGTTTAGCATGGCCCTCGGAGATAAATGCTTTCTGCCATAGTTCTTCACAAGCTCGTGTGCTAGTAAGATATTATTAGAAATTTATCTACCCTTTATAAAAGCACTTTGAGCTTCACTGATGATTGAACTAATAACAAATTGAATTCTATTTGCTAGAATTTTAGATATAAACTTGTACAGATAGTTGCCACATGAAATTGGTCTAAAATTAGCAGGGTTTTATGGACATTGTACCTTTGAAATGAGGGTGATAGATGTATAATTTACTGCACCCAAAAGCTTTTCAGTTTTGAAGAACTCTTCAATAGATAATGAGACTTCATCCCCAACAATAGACCATGAAGATTTGTAGAAGGAAACGCTATAACCATCTGGACCTGGGGCCTTATTGTCAGGCATTGAGAATACAATCTTTCTGGTTTCCTCCTTGGTAACTAGGCTTGATAAGCTTCTGGCTAGATTCTCAGTAAGGTAGGAACCACTCTAAATTATGTTAATGTCAGGAATGGAGGTAGTAATAGATGTACCCATCAAATTCTTATAAAAGGAGATTAGTTCCTTAGCAATATCTTCTTCATCAGTGATTTTATCTCTCATGTTATTATAGAGGACCATCACTCTATTATGATGCATGTTTTTCTTGATAATAGAGTGGAAAATTTTAGTGCATCTATCTTGAAGACACCAGGTAATTCTAGTTTTTTTGTTGATAGAAGGATAATTCACACTCCAAGAGCTTATTGTAAGAAGTAATGCACTCTTTTTCCTGACTTATGAATAGGGAATTTAAAGGGTCAAGTTAAAGTAAATTTTGAACATTCTCCAGCTCAATTTTGGCTCTAAGAACTTGCTCACTAGTATTGTAGAAATTTCTTTTATTAGGATCTTTCAGAGCATTCCTCAATAGTTTCAGCTTGGTATGAACTTTGAACATTGCATGTCTATCAACGGGGGATTTCCATATAGAGGAAACTGTAGAGAGAAAATTTTCATGCTTGGTTCACATTTTGAAGAACTTGAAAGACTTTTTACCTTAGACACTATCCTCATAAATTGACTGATCAGAGAAGCTAGGGGACAAGAACTCAACATGACTAGAATTGTATTATTGTATCCAGGAATCATTTACTAATGTCCTGTCCAGCCTACTCCAAACCCTTATGATAGTGTCTTGTTTATTATTCCAAGTAAAAAAAGCATCCAATAGTTTTAAGATGTGATAGATAACAGTCTTCAATAAACTGATTAAAACCCCTAGTATCTGCATCAGTAAGCATTGCACCCCGTAACTTTTCCTCTAGTCAAGGAATTGAAATCTCCACATAGAAGCCAATGTACATTCCCTATGATTTGTTGAATCTGAGATAAATCTGATCACAAAACTTTTCTTGCTTCTAGATGGTTGTATCCATAGACTGAAGACATGATACAACTTAATCTTCCATCAGAGGACATGACAGCACAAGTAATTTGCTATGCTGAAAAACTGATAATTTGGAATGTCCAGAATGTTTGGATCCCATAAGATCACTATCCTAGCTTTTCTGAACTATTCACATTAGAGAACCTTTTCCAGTTATTAGCAATCCTCTTAGCAATAGAATGTACATTGTCATCTTTAATTTTGGTTTCAAGAAGAGCAAGGAAATTTAGATGATACTGCATTAGGTGTAGCTTTACCAAATGTTATTTATGGGAATTTATTTAATCCCCTAACATTCCAAAAAGATAGGTTCATAGATTTAAACCCCCTCTATCAATTGTAGAGGGATCAATTCCACTAGCCAAATTTATCAGAGGATAGAAAGCGTTTATAGGCAAAGAGTTACTCTTCATTTTCCTTCTTTGATTTGGAGTCCAAGAGGTATCATCATGAAAGGGTACTTTGCTTTTTTCCAGTTTCTGACTGTTGAACATGCACAACATGCACAAAATAGTGCAAGGCTTCCTGAATAGCTTCAGATTCTTTCCCCTGCACATGCACTGAACATTGGCCATCAGTACTGAGGTTACCTTGGACTAATTGGACATGTGAGCTCATTTCATCCTGATTTCTCCGATTACCCATATTACTGTCATGTACAGCTTGGTTTACAACTTTGTTTTGTTAAGGAATCCATCTTTGAATCACTAGGTTCCTTTTGTAGAATTTAGTAGCATGCCCCAATTGATTGCAGCGATCACGCCAACTTAGTTTTAACTCATAAATCACCTTCTGGTAATAATTTTTTCCATTTGGGCCTTGTATTAGAATCTGATCGAGAGAAGAAGACATTTAACTTTAATTAGAACTCTAGCATAAGCCAATCTTTTTCTACTAACCGAGTTTATCAGTGGTAATAGGTCGACCAATAACACTTGCTATTTTGCTTTTACCTTTTTTATTCTATAAATTGAGCCTTAGAGCAGGTAGTTGAATCCACATAGGATAGATACAATAATTAACCTTTTCTAGATCTTCACCAATAGACCATGGCTTCAACAACATAGGTCTAGAGCTAAAAAACCATGGTCCATTAACAATGATATCATTCATTTCATCTTTATTTTTAAACTTGAAGAGGAACAACCCTGTTTTAAGAAGACAAACCTCAGGAATGACAAATTGAGACCAAACTTTTTGAACAAAATTTTCATAGCCTTGAATTTGACATTTAATCCCAACACATGACCAACAAAGGAGAATTGTCATAAGGATATCCCTTTATTCCATTCATCATCATTAAAAATAACTCAAACATTTGCTTCAGAAGGGACATAGCTCAAATCCAAACCACATCCAGGTTTTCTATTATCTGAGAAGAAACTAACCCAAATTCGACTAGTATTCTTAGTATTCTTAGCATGAGAAGAATTATGAACATCATTTGCAGGCTCACCAGGAGGAAATCCGGATTTCTCATTTGTTAATATCTCAACATTAGAGTTTTTAGTAGAGTCCAATCTAACAAAATTGTTCAAGTCCTCAGTTGAAATTAATGGAACAGTAGCTAAATCAGGATTCAAAGAAGAAATAACTGAAACAGTAGAATTCAATAGAACAGTAGCATTCAGTGAAGAATTAGCTGAATCAGTAGAATTCAAAGGAACAGTAGCATTCAAAGAAGAAATAACTAAATCTAAATCAAGAACTTGAGATGAATTAGAGATTTGAATCTGAGAATTTTCCAATTCGATCTCATCAGCCCAAGACACCCTATCAGAGCTACCGACACCAATTTGGGAGAGGGGAGACTTAGTTGACGAATTTGAACCCCTCTCAAAAGTGGAGTCTCCTGAGGAAACGTGGATTCAAGGATTTTTGCCATGGATTTCTTCATCTTCTCCCCACGAGGACCAGTTGACCCCATTACATCTGAGGTAGATCCTTCTTCATCCTCAACAAAATTTGTATCAAATTGATCTCCATGATAAACCAAACTCGGAATTGTAGCTCTAAAACCTATATTAAAGATCTTTTACCACTATTTTTCTTCTTTTTTGCTATCTAGATCTCGACAGAGGTGTAAGTTAGCAACCCCAAGATCGCACGCTAACGTACACCATCAGAGCTGCCCCAATAGTTTCTCTGAAATACAATTCGTTTGTGCGTTTATAATATGACAAATATTAATTTTTATGCTTTTACGAATTCCACCTATTTCTCTTTATATAATATATATTGGTAAGTAAGTTATTTCGTTATTTCCAAACAAGCGATGAAGCATAACATCCATACGTCCAAATTCCAGAGCAGCTCAAGGATACAAAACTGAGACCTCAACCAAAAAGAAAAACAAAACTTCAGACCCAACCAATCCCTCGACCACTCTAAAATACATCAAGTAAACTGTATGCTTGCCTATCTTCGAGCTTGATAAGTTTGCTGCAAATAATTTTCACCTCATAAGTCACAAGCTCCATGACCTCCTCTTTTGTTCTCCTTTTCTGCTGACATATTACAGAATTTCTGTATATGGCCAAACCTGGTAAAGGCAAGATGCAGCAGGGGCCTTCTTTATACTAGTTAGAGCTGAGTTTCCTTTCCAATATTTCTTCACCATCCACTCCATGATATCCCTCCATTCTCCTTGGATCGATAATCTTGTACCTGCATCAGCTTCATGGCCTCGTTCCAGATTTGAAACGAAACGTCACAATCAAATAGGAGATGTTCTCTAGTTTCAACAGCAGCTTCACAGATAGGGCACATATCCTCATCAATTATCCCCACTGTCTTCAGCCGCCATCTAGTGGGGATAGAATATTATTCTATATTATTATTTTTATAGAATAAATATATTGTTTTCTACTATATAAATTAAGGACTTGAGTCTACTCCTCAGCATCTTTTCCTTGATTTGGAATTTGTCCAATAATTTGACTTATACACAAGTATTTTGCCCGTGTTCGTACGGGTGAGTCTTACAAATAAAATGTCATTTATTCCTAGAATAATCTTAAACACTCATTAGAAATTTAATATAATTATTAGGAAATATCAAATAGCAAGGAGAATTTTAGACAAATGTTTTAGGTAATTTGTGTGAATAATTTGTTTATTTTTTCGGATTGCATGTAATATTTTTTTAATAGAAAAGTTTTTAATTTTATAAATCTTTACAAGTTCTCGAATTAATAAATAACAATAAGTTGACAAATTCATCATTAATATTTTAAGAGGAAGACTAATTCATCAACTTTAAATATATTTTAACATAGGTCTAATTTTGCATATATGCTTTTAGGGATAATTTTGGAAGAACCTCTCTACTAGCTATATTAATTGAGAAAACCACCCTCAAGTTCGGGCATATTATACATAACCCTACTAAACTTTAAAAATCAGAGAAAACCCCATTAGCTATAGGGTGTCCCCTAATCATTCATACTTTTCTTAGCAAACCCCTAGACTTTATTTCAAAGTGTAAAATAACTAAATAAACTTTTAAAAATCAACATGTTTAGTTACAAAAAAAACCCCAACCTGTAAAAGAAATAACTATTTTCAATTTAGAATGCTTTTTGCCCTATTTCTCCTCTCTTTATCTTATCCTACAAACTCAGAGTATTTTTTTTATGATTAAGGTATATTTTGATCTTTTCTCTATCATTTATTTTTCATGTCACATGCTAGACCTAAGAATGTTAGTTTCTAGAATGTAAAGTAAGAAGTGTTGATGGAGATTTATTGAATTATCAAACTTAATGGGATTTCTCAAATTAAAATATTTGAGAGATAATAGACACCCAAATTTTTTTTTTTTTTTTTTTGGGGGGGGGGGGGGGGAAGAAAATTTTAGGGGGTTATCTCAAATTTTCATAGTTGAGGGGTTGTCTACAATAATATGCTCAAACTTGAGAGAAGTTTTCTCAAATAAAAATAGTTGAGGGAGGTTTTCTAAAATTAATTCATGATTTTATGTAGAGAGGCTCTTTACATTAGTTTTTTTCTTTAAATTCTATATCTTAATATATGATAATTATGAGGCTTTTTTAATTATGGATAGTTATAATCTGAGAAGGATTATAAAATATTAAAAATTTGATTATTAAAAATTTCTAATAATATGTAATTTTAATTTGATGAGAATTCTAATTAGGTGAATATATGATTAGGTGTTCACATGTTATCTTTTAATAAGATAGAGAGACATGTGGATTTTGACCAACCCTCAACTATTTTAACTTGAGAAAACCACCCTAAAGTTTGTGCATATTATAGATAGCCCAACTAAACTTTAAAAATTAAAGAAAATCCCCTTAACTATAGGGATTTCACAAACCCCCTCCCCCCTGACCTTTCACACTTTTCTCACTAAATCCCCTGACATTATTTGAAATATAAAATAACTAAAATACCCATTTCAAAATCATTAAATTAAATGAAACCCCCAACTAGTAAAAAACCTATTTTAAATTTACATTTTTTTTGCTCCTTCTCTCCTCTCTTTTTCTTGTCCTAAAAAAACAAAGTAATTTTTATGGCTGAGTGATATTTTGGTCTTTTCATAGTCACCTTCTTGTCATGTCATATGTTAGACCTAAATGTTAGCTTTTAGGAATTAAAGTGAGAAGAGTTAGGTTTGAAACACACCCCATATTTGAGAGGGGCTTAAGTGAGGAAAATTTAAGGAGTAATCTTAAATTTTCATTGTTTAGAGGGGGGGATCTATAATATGCTCAAGCTTGAGTGGGTTACTAAAATTAATCTATGATTTTATGTAGAGAGCTGAGGCTCTTTACGTGAATTATTTACTTTAGCTTCTATATTTAAATATACTAGTTAAGATGCACATGGTTGAATATCATGATTATTTAAATTAATAAAAATAGTATAAAAAAAGAATAAAGTATTTTGTAGGAATGATTATCAACTCAATGATCTTTCTCTCAAATAAAATATTATCATTGTTTCCTTCAACCCAGACTGTGACCACGTGATCTACTATTTGTGAGTTATAAACACATTAATCTAGTATAATATCTCTATTTATTAGTATCTTAAAGTCTTCAAAAGATGGATGATCATTCAATTCGTAAATGAATTTGCATATGAATTTACTTGCAATATGTTCATTAAACTTTTAGTTGTTGTTTGACTCATATTCACGTTAACTTTTAGTTATTGTTATACTCATATTTATATTATCTAATGTTCTCATTCAATTTTATAGCTCGTTCTCTATATCATAGAAGTAAAACTAAAAGTATAAAAAATTATTTTATTACAAAATTAGAGCATGGAGATTATGATATATTTCGTCATGTGCTCTAAATATAATTTTTTTTATTTGATGAAAGGTCCCTATCAAATCTTATCCCAAATGGTATGAATAAAAAATACTATTATAACTCACTTGCCTAAGACAATTGTGTTGTATATAGGACACATAACTCATCTGGAATTTCCATATCTACTAAGTGGATTTTGCTATTATGAGAGCAACATGTTAGAGGTTTGTATTCAAATTTTTTTGGCTCTATAAAAGATGCAAGAATTTAGAGTGCATAGCTTATATATCGTAAAGAACATATTGATTCATGAAGAATTTTTTCTAATAACGATATTACTATTCAGTATTAGATCAATTTTATTATATAAGATTATATGACCCTTTTTAATAAATTATAATATATATATATATATATATAATTAAAATACCTCACCTTTAAAACTCAACCAATGTGATTGAACTAAAAATAATATTATGATAATAATTATAATATATATATATATATTAATATAAATAAATATATATATTAAATATATATGATAATTATATATATATTATATATAATATATATATAAATATATAATAATATAATATATAATATATATATATCAAATATATATATATATATATAATAATATATATATATATTATTTGCCTTGTGCCAGGCCAACAAGTCGTGGCAGTAAACTTTTTGTAATTTTGCTATTTTATGGACTGTTGTCTAGCGGTTCCTGGCCTATTATCCTTTAGGCGTTGGCCGTTAGCGTTGTCGCGAATCCCCACTAAGGTAGCAGTTTGTGCCTCTATTTTCCACTCATCCTTCTGTAATCGTCTTATTTTTATATATCAGATTTATGAGTAGGGTACCGTCACGCCTACTTCTTGTTTCAAAAAAATGTTCTAACTGAAACACTACACAAAGTACACTTGCTGGAAACATAACTTTTAGCGACGGAAACAAATCCGTCGCTAAAGTCGAAAATCCGTTCGGCTAATACCCTTTAGCGACGGAAATTGATAAATTACTCGCTAAAAAAGATCGCGTATAGAAAGGTAGCTGAAATTTGTTTTAAAGCGAGCGATATTCCGTGCGGCTAAATTCTAAGGGCGACTGAACAAATTACGGACAGGATAATCCGTCGCATTACTTTATTTAAAAATTAAAAAAAAACTTTAGCGACCGGATATTTTCCGTACTAAAAATTCTTTTAGCTACGGAAAAGTCTCGCTAAGTAAAACTATTAGCTGACTGGAAAATCCGTCGCTATAACTTATTTTTGAAAAATAAAAAAATAAAAAAACGAATATTCCGTCTGCTAATTAACTCGACTTTAGGCTGACGGAGAAATCCGTCGGTTAATATTAATCTATTCCGTCGGCTAAAGTGTATTATTAGGCGACCGGATAAAATGCCGTTGCTTTAAAATCTTCCATATTTTTTTAAAAAAAAATATTTGAAAATTGAAAAGAACCTGTACAGATAATATAATAAATTTTAAAATCCTGTTCAATCGCAGTATATATTCATTCTCGACGCAATATATAACGCATAATTTTAATTAAACTATCCCAACATAGTAAGGCGTTTTTATACAGTATCACTACTCATGATAAGTATTGTTTATATCAAACACATAACACATCATTCATTGTTTTCAAGGTAAAAAACAATCAGTCCTCGTTGATCATCCATCCTCATCACCAGCCAGCCTTGTCTAGAAGTCCGGCCTGCATTGATAAATCAAAAACTATAAAACTAACATGCCATGACATTCAAAGTATAAGGCAAATAAGAGAGTATCAATGTGCATGAATTCTAATATGTTTTTTTTTTAAAAAAAAGTTTAAACTTTTACCGCACCGCACATCACCAATTTTTACAACAACGGCATGAAACACAGAATCACCACTAACAACGCATGCCTACGAACATAATTTTTTACAACAATAAACGCCGACACACAGCACAATTTCTCTCACCGATATGCGCGTATTGGTACGCTAGTACAATAGGCTCATGACCGTGTATCATGCACGATACGCGTATACTGCACGCACGCACACATACACGCGTGCACGCATGCACGCATGAGCAACACAAACTCCACACGCCCAGCACGACCGCCACCCCACCCCTCCCCTCACCACTACCTCACCACCACCACCAAATCCAGCACTTCCATTACCCCTCCACAACCATGACCAAATCAACCCCCCAAGCAATCACCATAACCAAACCATCAATCTGCCACGTACAGCACCACAACAAACACAGTTGGACCACGACTTAACTAACCAATTCACCAACCAATTACTATGCCATCACTGTACGCATGCACGCACCATCAACACCACCGATCATCATAAAAATATTAATAACGCATGCACGCGATGGCACCGGCAACGCATCGGGCACAACCCCACATACATGCATTGCACCGCACACTCCACCACAGCGCCCACCCCACCGCCCTCCCGCCCTACATCACGCACCAACCACCAAACTCCACACTCCTTCCCGCTCCCCCACCTACGACCAATCACCACCAAGCGATCACAATAACTAACCATCAACGCACGCAGCGGCACCACAACAACACAACACAAGCCAACTACCACCGGCAATTCACATCAACCAAATATTATCATCCTACGCACGCAACCGCAACCATCAACCACGACCATCACATAAAAAATTATACTAAGTATTTTGGTCTTTGTGTTAGGTTTAGAGTTAGGGTTTGTTATGTAAAAGTGCGTTATCGATGTGGTGCTAATCTATAATGATGATATGATGATTACACAGTCTAATAGTTAAAGAAGAAATTATTATAAAGGGAAAGTAATTTAATATGTTAAATTAAGAACTAATTTATAAAATATACATGGACAGTACAAATAGCTATAGAAAGTAAGATATATATCTTCATTAAAATTTTATAGTGAGTGACCAACTATAATCATCCTAATTTAAAACATAAATAATTATTATTTTAGTTACTAATTTGATACACGTAACTATGGAATAAATCTCTAGCAAAAAAATAGGATCTGAGATTATATTATGCTATAGGTAAATAAATAAATGTTATTAGAGCTTCTCTTTATATTAAATTTAAAAGTAATAATTTAAATTATTAAGCACCAAATATTAATTCATGTGAGAAAGTATAGTAATCTATGGTCTATATGCGTATATAGTCAATCAATCAAACGTAATAAAATTATGATGACCACAGTCAAAATTACATGGTGGGTTCACATTAAATATAATTTATAGAAATTAGTACATTAAAGTCAAAAAAAATTAACCACTATATAGATTGTCTAAAAATTTTTGCATATATAAACTATACTAACTAGGAATAGTTATATGCATACTTAACTATGGTCTAATAATCTTAAGAACGACTTACTCTTTAATATCATCATTAATTGATATATCTGTGCATTACACTGAAAACACAATTAAAATTTAGAAAACTACAAAATAAACACCCTCAAAAGTAAACGTGCACAGACTCAAGCTGATACTATAACTCAGCTACCTACATCTGAAGTTGGTGAAAAAACAGGTATATTTGGCTTTGTCACTCAAGGTCCTGCTGGTATATCAAGAGGTTCATCTAATTTAGCTGCTCAGTCAAGAAGTATGGCTGGAAGTCATTACTCTCCCACTATCAATACTACTGGTTTCACTAGTGTTACCAGAGCTAATGCAGCTAAGAGAATTAATTTTAATGAGACAGGTAATTCAATCTTTCCATCAAAATTCTCAAGTTTGGAGCACCAGATACTTGATTTAGACCCCTATAGTAATGAAATGGGTGGTCTCTTCCAATAAATGCATTTGGCTTTTTGGAACATTAGAGGATTTAACAAATCCTCTAAGCACTTGATAGTCAAGCAGTTCATTCAGGATTATAAAATCTCCTTTCTTGCTCTTCTAGAAACCAAAATGTCCATGGAGAAAATGAAGATCATTGCTAAAAAAGTTATCAAAGATTGGAATTGGATTTCTAATGTGCATCATACTGCTAACAAGGCTAGAATATGGCTTCTTTGGGATAGTAACTTTTTAACTGTACAGAATATCAATAGTTCTGATCAGTATATTACATGCAAAGTGGAATCAAAAGATGGAAGGCTAAAGTGTTTAATCACAGCCATATATGCTCTCAATCATCCAGAAGGCAGGAAAATTCTCTGGAATGATCTTATGGTTTTCAAAAGGAATGTTTCAGATCCCTGGTTAGTAGGAGGGGACTACAATGCCATTCTTAGTAGTGAAGAGAAGATAGGAGGGGCTCAAATTACAGATACAGAGGTTGAAGACTTTCAGAATTTTATTGATACAAGCCAATTAAAGCATATTAAATCCACTGGTTGTTTTTTCACCTGGAGTAACAAACAGGATGCTTCTACAAGAGTATGGAGTAGGTTGGATAGAATTCTAGTAAATGATGACTGGATTTTCCAATATACATCAAGCCAGGTTGAATATCTGATGCCACACTGCTCTGATCACTCCCCTGGGTTGCTAACAACAGGTGATGAAGTGAATTGTGAAGGCAAGAGACCTTTTAAATTCTTTGCTATGTGGACTAAACACCCTGACTTTCTACCAGCAGTCAGGTCAGTCTGGAATCAGCATATTCCTGGATATTATATGTACAAGGTTCAAAGCAAGCTCAATAATCTCAAGCCTGTGCTAAAGAGCTGAATAAAAGACATTTTATGTGCATTAGTAATCATGTATCAAGGGCAAAAGCAGAGCTGTATGATATTCAAGTTCAACTGAATTCTGACCTCTTTAATCCAGGTCTGATTGTTAGGGAAAAGGAGCACATCAGGAAATATACAAAATTACTTGATTGTGAAAATTCTTTCTACAGGCAAAAAGCCAATATTAAATGGGGATTGCAAGGTGACAAGAGTACCCAGTACTTTCATGCTGTCATGAAAAACAAAAGACACCACAATAGGGTGATGTCTATATATACTGAAAATGGTATTAGGATTACAAAAACCCAAGGAATCATTTCTGAATTTATCCAATACTACAAAAAATTGCTTGGAACTACAATTCACACTTCACCTCCTGACCCTGAGGTTATCTCTAAATGACCAATTCTATCCTCTATTCAACGTGATGAGCTTAGCAAACCTGTCACCAGAGATGAAATTAGACAAGCTGTCTTTACTATGCCAAATGGTAAGGCCCCAGGTCCAGATGGCTTTAGTGCCTCATTCTTCAAGGCTGCATGGGAAATCATTAATGAAGATATATACAAGGCAATTGAGGAATTCTTTAGTACAGGTAAATTACTTGGTGCTTTAAACTCTACAGCCATCACCTTGGTCCCTAAAACCCTCAATCCAAATTCAGCATCTGACTTCAGACCAATAGCATGCTGCAACATCATATACAAAATCATCACAAAGATTATTGCTAACAGGATCCAGAATATCATGGGGTTCTTGGTTAATGATGCACAGAGTGCATTTGTTAAAGGTAGACTCATCTCAAGCAATTTCCTCCTAGCCCATAAACTCATCAAGCACTATGGAAGAAAACATATATCTCTCAGAGTCATTATAAATGTGGATTTAAGGAAAGCTTTTGATACTATGAATTGGGGGTTCATTAAGGCCATGCTTGAGGGTTTAGGATTCCCTGGAAAAATGATAGGCTGGATCTGGGAGTGTATCACCTCTCCTAAATTTTCTCTATCCCTTAATGGATCTTTGCATGGCTACTTCCATGGTGCTAGAGGGCTGAGACAGGGAGACCCTCTCTCCCCCCCATCTCTTTGTGATAGGCATGGAATACCTGTCAAGAAGATTAGAGATGCTCAAGGAAGACAGAAGATTCAAATTTCATCCAAAATGTTCTAAAATGAAGCTAACACATCTGATTTTTGCAGATGACTTACTAATGTTTGGTAAAGCTGATATGAGCTCAATCATCAGTCTAAACACTTGCTTGCAAGAATTCTGTCAAGTTTCAGGTCTGGAAGCAAACCCCAGTAAGTGTGCAGTCTACCTGTGTGGTATTGAAGATAACTTAAAGACCCAAATATGCACATATTTGAGCTTTTCAGAGGGAACACTACCAATGAGATATCTGGGTCTGCCTTTGACAACAAGAAGGATAACCCACTTTGAATGTTCTTCTCTTATAAGCAAAATTACCAATCAATTTCAAAGATGGGAGCAGAATAGAAGCTTATCCTATGCGGGGAGAATTCAAATGATTAAATCAGTCATACTGGGGATACAAACCTTTTGGTTCAGCAATTATATTCTCCGACTAAGATCCTTGAAAAAATTGACAGGCTCTGCTTAGCATTTCTATGGGGACAGAAAATTCATCTAATATCCTGGGATTCAGTATGTCTGAGTAAGAAACAGGGGGGCTTGGGACTGTTTTCAGCCAAAGTATGGAACCAAGCATCTGCTGTGAAGCTACTATGGATGATTTATCAAAAGAAAGGCATTCTCTGGATAAAATGGATCCATGGTCATTATCTAAAAAATTCAAATGTTTGGCAAGTTCAGCAGAGGGATAATGACTCTTGGATGTGGAAGCAACTCCTCAAAACTAGAAACATGATCATAGAAAAATATGGCAATGCAGATGATGTGCTGAACATTCTTAACAGCTGCAGTAGCAATGGTAAACTTCGGCTATCTTTGGTATATAATATCTTAACCAATTCCTCTACTACAATAAACTGGACTGAAACTACTTGGGGGAGGCTGAATTACCCTAAACATTCAATAATTCTTTGGTTAGCCTTCCATTCTAGGCTTCTCACACAAGAAAGGTTGTGTCGATTTAGAATTCTCAGCACAAATTGCTGTGTTCTGTGTTCTAGACAACCTGAAAATTGCAAGCATCTGTTCTTTGATTGTCAATATTTGGCTGAAGTGTGGAACAATGTTATGGATTGGTTGGGATATACATGGAGAACTTGTACTTGGGATCAGCTGGTTGGGATATACATGGAGAACTTGTACTTGGGATCAGCTCAGCAGATGGTATTCTAGCTGCTTGAAAGGAAAAGGATTCAAGAAGGATTTGAAGCGAATGGCTCTATCTGTGGCTGTCTACTTTATCTGGCAAGAGCGGAATGTCAGGATCTTTCAGGGGATTACAAGAACTTCTGATACTCTCTTACGTGCTATCAAATTATCCATCTTTACTAGAATTTTGAATGATGATTTTCCTGCACATATAAAGGAAATGATAGTGAAGTTGTAACTATACATTTTCTCTTGTTTACCAGGTTATTAATCCTGGTTTTTGATGTACAGCACTTTACACACTTGGAAGATGAATAAAGCATTAATTCATTGACCAAAAAAAACACCCTCAAAAGTTTTAAAATTTGTAAAAAAACACCCTAAATTTTATAATTTATAAATACACAAAACTATTAAACATTACATTGAAATTAAAGAATTATAAAAAATCATTAAAAAATTTCAAACTTTGGAGGGGTAATTTGTAATGTACTAAATTTTAATAAATTTTAGTTAGTAATGTTCTTTTTAAAAAAGTTATGGGTAATATTTACCATAAAAAGTTTTTTCTAAACCTATACTTTTAAAAAGTGTATGATATTTTATATAAAATTTTAATTTTCTAGGAGTTGTTAGAAATTTTGTATATTTATTTTAATGTCTATAAGTAAGAAAATCTCATGGTGTTTTTTTTATAATTTTTGAAATACTTTTTATAATTTTTTAAACTTATAGGTCTTTTCTACAAATTATAAATTATTTGCAAACTATTTATAATTTATATACTTTCAATTTACTAATGAATTTGAAATTCTTAGGGTGTTTTTTGTAAATTTTGAATTTTAAAGGTTTGTTTGTAATTTTTGAAACTTTAAGGGTATTTTTTATATATTATAAATTATGTAGGGAATATTTATAATTCCTATATTTTCAATGTACTATTAGCTAGGTTAAAAATTATCAGGATTTTTATAAATTTTATAATTTTAAGGATTTTATTTTGCAATTTATAAAAAGTTTAGAGTGTGTATTGCAAATTTCATAAAATATTGGGGTTGTTTCTGTTATTTGTAGGTTTTTAGTGTGTTTATAGGTTTAAAATTTTTAAGGTGTTTTTTATAAATTTTAAATTTTAGGGGTGTTTTTAATATTTCAAAACTTATAAGATCTTTTCTCCGAAGTAAAAAGCCTTTTAGTTTCTAGCTAGCATATGTTTTTTAAATTTCTCACTAAATTAAAATAAATAAAATTTATAATTTTTAATATGCTTTAATAAATTTTTTATATTTGTAGAGACGTTTTTGTAATTAAAAAAAATCTTAAAGAATGTTTTTTACAAAGTCTAAAAACTTTTAGGTGTTGCTTAGCATATATTTTTTAGATTTCTCTACAAACTAAAATAAGTAAAGGATTTAAATTATATGAAACATATCTCTTTTATTCAATAACATGTTAAGTCTTATTATGAATAGAATAAATTATTTAGTTACTAATTCAAAGAAGATATGATAATTAGAATAGATTAGGATAACATTGTAATATTCAAAAAAAGCTAAGGGTAATATTGACCATAAAAAGATTTTCTTGAACTCATATTTTTAAAGGAAGTATGATAATTATGAGATTTTTTAATTATAGATAGTTTAATATGCTAGTGATTAAAAATATTTGATTATTAGAAATTTTTTTAATTATGTGTAGTTTTAATTTGAGGAGAATATGTGTCCACGTGTCATTTTCTGATAGAATAAAGAGACATGTGGAGCTTGTGATATAACACATGTTAATTTTTTATGTTTATAATATTATACACGTCAAGTTTCTATATCTTTAGAAATTCCACTAGAGGAATTAAAAAAATAATGCATATTGCTTTGCCAAGTCTGCGAAAGAGTTTATTTGCAAAATGCTTGCAAGTTTCGTTGCAGATGCATTAAAATTTCGCTTGACTACGATAGTCGTAGCTTTGCTTTGGAGCGGGGGAAAAGGAAGTTAATCCTGATACAGATATAAAATCATGCATATTGCTTTGCCAAGTCTGCGCAAGATTTTCTTTACATTCTGCTTGCAAGTTTCGTTGAAGATGCGTTAAATTTTCGCTTGAGTACGATAGCTGCTTTGTTTTGGGAGGGGAAAAAGGAACAATAAGTTAATCCTTGTACAGATATAGGATAAGCAGATGATGCAAGTTAGAGAGGATTTAGAATTTGTCCAAATACGAGCATTGATCTTTATCCAGCAATAGCTCCACAACCTAATGCGTAGATAGATGAAATCAAAGCGACCACATGAACAAGTTCGGCTTTTTGTGATCGCTGCAAAGAGACAAAAAAAATAGCGAATATATACAATGAGACCGAAAACTAGTTCATGCCTGTACATATTATTTTATACCCCTAAAACAGACTATCACTAAACAATTGAAGGGGAAAAAAACTTATCACCGCAAATTGCTACAAGATAGCAGGGGCGGCACGATACTAACCACCCGAACGATATGCTAACACCACGATAAAACTCCAAAAAAAAAAAAAATTAAAAATCCCCAGCTTAAATTAGCCGTGGCCACTGGCTCATTACCCTCCGCCCACACGCCTCCTCCGCCGCAACCGCGCCACCTCCACCACATCTCCTCCGCCACATCGCGCCACCTCCACCACATCGCCGCCGCCGCCCCTCCACATCCACCACCGCAACCTCACTACAACAGCCAGAGTTCATAACGACGCGGCAGCAGCACCAGCAACGAAGTCGCCGCCCCGTCCCTGAACTCCCCCCGGAAGCCTTCTTTCTTACGCACCTCCGGCGGAGTACCTAACTAACGTTCACGATTGTCTTTCGGCCTTCTTCTTCTTCTTCCTCCCTTCGGCACAGTTGAAGACGATCATGCTCACAACAGTGACGGCAACGCAGAGAACGAACAGAGTTGCCGCGAACTGCGAGGTCGAAATGGGCACAGAGCCATTGCCAACTGCCGCTGCGGCTAATAATCTCGCCATCTCTTGTTGTATAGAACTGGGGAGTGATGAATTTGTGCGTAAATATATAGCAAGGGGCTATTGTAAAGATAGAGAGTTTAAATATGAAATATAGTTCTCGTTGAGATTCAGTTATTAATTTGCAAGCAAAGGCAACTAAATTTGTGGATAATTTAACTGTTTAGAAAAGTCTAGTCATCCCTTTTTAATGATGATTGAATCAGCCCTTTCAAATGAGTTTCTTGACACGCCACGCGTTTCTTGCGCTTGGAAGTAGTTGACTCATGGCGGGACTCATGATAAGTCTTTTGATAATTACGGAGGAAGTATCGTCAGTCAAATAATTTCATATTCATAAATAATAGAATATTAAATTAAATAAATTTGTACTATTATATTAAATTATAAAGGGTTTGTACTGTTATTCGTATTTAACTCTGATTTAATTTGGATTCAAATATTTTGGATGAACACAGATATAATTATATCCATACCCAATTCTGTGCAATGTCTATTTCTTTATGAGAAAATTGCTCTTCAATTTTGTGTTGGTGGTTCGTTTCAACAGAGTAGTTTGTTGGATTGGCTTTCCAAATTTCCATTTCAATGAAAATACTTGACTATAAATACAGCCTTTTCAAATGATAAAACTGAAATAAAAAGATGTATTTATTAGAGTAAAGATACGCTACAATTAAGAGGACTGCCGGACTGGCATAGTGCACGTGCAATGCACGTATAAGTATTTGTTCTATAGTATGATTTTTTTTGTCTAAGTTCAGTATATGGATGTAATTTGAGGATTTATTTGTAATTTTAATCATTAGTCCTATAGTAAATATAAATTATTTATACAGTTCAGAAGTTTCTATTGGTTGATATGTAAATTTTATAAAATTTTAGGGTTTATTCTTGCAATTTTATAAAAGCTCAGGTACTTTCTACAAGTTTATGGTTTATTAATAAATTCCATCTGTAAGAGCTAAAAGACATAAGCGTATTTATTTTATAATTTAGATGTACGGCATTTAGAATTTTTTGAGATTTTACAGTAACGTGTATCATTATTTTGCACTAACGATACTTTTAGTTGAAACCAATAACCCACATGAAAAATTTTGAGGATTTATTTCCAAGGAGTAATACCTAAGAAGTAGATGTATGTACTTCTTAAACATACAGTGGCGCTAAAATTTTATAACTCCATATATCCTGTAGTTATATGTACAACTAATTAAATGAATACCACCCTTAAACAAACACTCTCTAAACTAAGACAAATATCCAAGATAACGAAAAACATGAAGCACTGTGGTAAGCATACAAAATCCTTCTATAAACTTAGATAATAAAATTCTTATTCTTCACTCATTATTTTGTAAACCAATATATTTTTCACCCGCTCATAATGTTGCCACGCCACCGTCTTGGCGAGCATCAACAGTTACTGGTGTGTGACGGACGGCTCATAATGCACTAGCAATCAAGGCTGAGGTGTAATCTGTCATTTACGAAGAAAAGTACGATCTCATTAGAGCAAGACTAAAACCGCGACATCATCGTTCAGCAACCCATCAGGCCAACACAAGCATCCGTGAGAGGGGTGGAAGGCAAGACTGAAGGGTGTTAGGGTTTGTTGGGCGTGGTCGCAAAATTTGAATGAGAGAGGAGATGAGGGAGAGTGTCAGGAGTGGTTTAGCAGAAGAGGCATTTTTGTATTTGATGGTGTAGAGACTGGTAAGAGGAGAGAAGGAAGGTGGGGCGTTTATAGATGGTTTAGGATTTGTTTCAGTTGAATTGAGAGGAGGAAGAGAGAAGGGAGATGAAAAGAATTAATCTCATAGCATTACCTTAGTTACTCTGATTAGCAAATATTTTACTCAATAATGTTGGTTTTAGTAGGAGCTAAGAGGTAATTTTATGTTAGTAAGGAAGTTGAAAGGTTATGCCCCGTTTGGCAAAGGGTTAATGAAGAGGGGTTAAATAAAAGGATTAATGTTCTTAGCTCATTCGATAATATGAATGACTAAATTATTAACCCGTTAAATAAGTTTTATTTTAGCCCTTGTGATCAGTTTTAGTGCTTGGGAATAGCAATGATTTTGACTATTTTCTTTATAATTAGAAGGGTTAACTCTTAATCCTTCTAAATAGGAGTTTTAGTAAACTCCTCATTTTGAGGGGTTAACTCATTTTAACCTCTAGAGGGATTAGCTTAACCCTTCTATATTTTTTATGTTTAGCAAATTATAGAGGGTTAACTCACTTTAACTTTTGTATAGATTTTTTATGTTTGGCGGGTTAAGAAGGGGTTAAGTCTTCTTAATCCCTCACTTAACCATTTGCCAAACGGTACCTAAGCCCAGCTTTAGTATACATCTCAAAGGTACCGTTTGGCAAAGGGTTAAGTGATGGGTTAAGGAGACTTAACCACTTCTTAACCTGCCAAACACAACAAATCTATATAAGGGTTAAAGTGAGTTAACCCTCCATAATTTGTCAAACATAAAAAATATAGAAGGGTTAAGTTAACCCCTCTAGAGGGGTTAAAATGAGTTAACCCCTCAAAATGAGGGGTTTACTAATACTCCTATTTAGATGGAATAAGAGTTAACCCTTCTAATTATAAAGAAAATAGTCAAAATCATTGTTATTCCCAAACACTAAAACTGGTCATAAGGGCTAAAATAAAACTTATTTAACGGGTTAATAATTTAGTCATTCGGATTATCAAATGGGCTAAGTACATTAATCCTTCTCTTTAACCCTTCTTCATTAACCCTTTGTCAAACGGGGTGTTTAATAATAATGTTTTAATTAGTCTCCTAATAGTTGTTAGTTAAGGAGTCAAAAGGTTGTGCTTATGTTGTATTAAATAACTTTAAGTAGAGGGTATTAATAGGTTATAATAATCATCGTTATGCGAATTATCTTATGTTAACATTGAGAATTATAAATGTTAAGTAAACATTGGGGGTTATAAGCGTTGAGAGGGACAAATAGGAATTCAAAAGTTTTGATATTTACATTCTCTTTTATAAGTAATATAGATTGTAATAAGTATCTACCATCTAGAGATATATATATCCAAATTCATATTTTGAATATCTGAAGATATTTAGCAATAGACGTTATGGAGTACGTCCATGTTATCTAGAAATATACTTTTCAGTTATTTTAAGATATGTTTTAAGCATGTATAAGGTATAAAAAAATATTTCATTCTAAAAATTTTGGTACAATTGTTTTCAAGAATAGGACGCATATGGTTAAATCACGTGATGAATTCATATGATCAAATTTTATTCCTAAATTTTCGAGTAGATCACATCTTGTGGTGGCATGGTGCAGATTTTAAATTTAGAAATCTGAATGTTAAATTTGGCACTGTAATATTTGGATTTTGAATACTGTAGATAGTATTCTAAGGGCTTGTCTGTA
>NC_033798.1:91874450-91884101 GCF_001876935.1 Asparagus officinalis
CTTGCTTGGGAAATGAATGCTAGGTAATGGGGAAGAAATTAAGGTAAAGGATGAGAGAAAAATTAAGTTTTTGTTCTCTCAATTTGAGGTGTAATGGGAGTGAGAGAGTGAAGGGAACTTCTAAAATAAAAACAATTATAGAGAGATTATTTTAACATTTATTTAATTTTTAACAATAAAATTACTTAATAGCATGTGAGGTTATTGTCATAGTTTTACATATATTCCATTTTCTTTCCTTTTATTTTATTAAACTTTCCAAACGAAGTGAAATAAGTTCCCATTGATTCACTTTACTAATTTTTTAAATAAGTTTTACATATTCCATTACATTCCCTCAACTTAACTTTTCCTATGTTCTCTTATCTTCTCTTCACTGGGCTCAAATCCAAACAAGCCCTAACTCAAGTTTCTAAACAAGAGAACTTCCACATATTCTTTGAGGTAGGTTGTCAAGTAAACTGAGCAAGTAGGTTCTCACTTGAACAACTAAATCATGTGAATCTAATACAAATTTGGACCCTTCAGATCATCTCTCCCACACTTTTAGCCTGTAGGTCCTGAATAGTTCTTTTTTTGGTCAATGAAAGAATTTTATTCATCCACCAAATATGAAGACTGATACACATCAAGTTTTCTCAGCTTAATAATCTGAGAATACTACTACATTTTCCAAATGCAAACAACAAAAAACAAAGACCTCTAATCACAGAGATAAGTAATCTCTGTTAACACCTGGCTTGTTGAGGATTGTGATCCAAATTAATTTTAGTCTTAATTTCCCTAACCAAATGCTATGAATTCTTGAATTTTTTGCTGAAAAGTTCTTGCATTGTGTTCCTTCCAAATATAGTAAATGGTAGTAGTCAAAGCCATTATTTTCAACTTTTGTTTGAGACCCTTACCTCGCAATTGGACAGTGTACTATTGCATGACTTGGTGGCAGTAGTAGGACCTTCAATTGAACCCCATCCAATTCATAATGCTATTCTACACCTCACAGGAAAATGCACACTCAAAGAACAAGTGGTTCCTAGATTCACAATTAGATCCCGCACATAGACAACAACTATTTGAGTCGATGATTCCTCTTCTAAGGAGCCCGTCTTGGGTGAGGATTCTATCTTGTAAGACTAACCAGCACACAAAAGAATATTTAGGTACATTCAATCCCTCCTAAACTATCTTGTACTATGACACCTTTTGAGTAACAGGGGATAATGCATTATACAGGGAAGAGAGCTTTAGCTTAGCATTTCCGTGACATGAGTTAATGAGCAGCTTCAGGTTATCTTCACCTCCACACAAAGCCATTGCTAAATCTCTAGTTCTAATCAATTGTTTCCACATCCAAGAATCCCGAGCTTTTGATTTTACTTTCCAAATGTCCCTGTGTTGTTTTAAATAGATTTCATGAAGCCACTTAATCCATAAAAACTCCTTGTTGATGTGTATATGTCAGATACATCTCAAAGCTGAAGCAACATTCCACCTATGTGCAGAAAATATACCCAAGCCTCCTTGCTTTTTACTCATGCACACTTTCTCACATGACACAAGCGGAGCCTTGAAAGCTTGGTCAGTTTTACCCATAAGAACTTCCTGCATAGTTCATCAATTTTCTTTAACACACTAACAGGTAAGATGTAGTTAGAGGTCCAGAGTATTTGAATTCCAAGATTCACACTCTTGATAACTTGTATCCTTCCAGCATATGAGAGATTCTTGTGCTTAAGCCAATTTTGAAATTGACCAATTATCCTTGTGAAGAGAGGATTGGCATTGTTCCTACAGAGAATCCCAGGAGATTGTGAATGGAAGACTTAACATTATCATCAACACCCCCATAGAAAATAAATCTCTTATCTGGATTAGCCTCTAGGCCTGAAATCTCACTGAATTCCCTGATACACTGATATATCTTAGACACAGAGTGCATATCACCCTTAGTGGGGGTTAGTCACCTAGAACTTAAAATTGGAACTGGGATAATTTGTGGGATAAATTTTTAAGTTGTTAGTCACATAAAATTAGGAAATAGGATATATTTTTTTTTATAGTGTTAGTCAAGTAGAACTTTTGTAGAACTAGAACTGTATTATTTTTTTTGGTACGTTAGTCAAGTAGAATTCTACTAGAATTAGAATTTGGATAATTGATCATAATTATCCCACTAATTATACTACCTATATATATAACCATAAGTTCTCCTCTCTCAAATTATCCTACAGATTGAAAAGAAAACAATTGGGAAAAAAGTGAAATACCTAGAACAGCACTTCCGCCTCCCTTTCGTTAAATTTCTCCGCCTCTTTTCGAAGAACAACACTTCATCTCCTCCGACTTTGTATCTCGGCTTTGCATCTCCTCCAGCTTCATCAACTTCGAAGAACATAGCTTCATTGTCTCGGCTTTGCATTTCTTCCGACTTCATCAACCCCTCCGGCGCTATCCACGAACTCAGGTATTCTTTGTATGAAAGTTTGTCGTACTATTGTTTCATGATCGCAAGTACATATATTGATCATATATTAGTTTGATCATATATTAGTTCTGTGTACATATATTGATCATATATTAGTTTCTAAATATATGATGAAACTTTTATCCATGATACTGCTTAAAAATTTATGTGATTTGGAGTCGGATGGGAAAATTTTTATGTGGTTGGCCCGATTTCATGATTGCAAGTACTATTGTAGGTAATTAAGTGAAACTAATATATGATTTTGATAACATTAATTTCAATGAAATTAGGGTTTATGTTAGATCAAAAAATCGTTGCCTTTTTCTAATTAGAACTTGATACGCAAGCTTTTATGATTAGGGTTTATATGAAATTAGGGTTTATGCTACAATCGACAAAAAATTCAGGGTTAATAATATTTTTAAATTAATTTTGTAAGGTTTTCTAGGGTTAATAATAGTTAATTTCTAATGATGAAGCATTTATCATTTTTCTTTACTACTCTTATTATATTTGTTTTCTTCCTAACAAATCACCAATGCAATTATTATGTACACACATCTGGTAATAATTCAAAGCATGATTTGGTTTGTATAAAGGAACATGTAATTTGTAATTTGGATAATAGATGCTATTCTACCATTTTAATCAACAATTTTTCTTTTGGTTTAAATCAACTATTTTTCATTGCCAGATTATAAGGATATTTGATTTATAATACATTTCAATCATATATTGGACTAAAGAAACTCCACTTATATTTTCTTTCTCTTTTAGGATGGTCCACTTTTGTTATAAGCCCTAATTTCATAAACCCTAATTTCACAAAAAATTGCAGTGAATGTATCATTTACATATTATTATTAGGTAGGCTAAAACACCAATTTGGATCATGTACATATTATTAAAATATGTTCACCTTATATGCCTATCATATATTACAACTATGGATAGTTGGCCCATCTCCTAACGCTAATCAGTTTTGAGTAAGTATAGCGTTGATCTAATCTTAGATCTCATATCCTTCAAGGCACATTTAGTCTCTCATCCCTTAGGTTAGCCTCTAATTCATTCCAATCATAAAAGGGGAGCACAATGTCACTTCTGTTAATGAAGTATTTTTATTATTCATTTTATTATTATTGTTATTATTATTATTATATAAGTGCTTGTTCTTTTTATATCAGATGCATTTATATTTTAATCCAATTCTATATTTGAGATTATGAAAAATTATTTTTGAATTTGTTATAGGATGGACATAAGATCACAAAGTCAAGATCAAGAAGAAATATTTCGAGGTCTAGGAAGTGAGGGACAGAAAAGAGCAAGGATGGATTATATGATATGGACTAAAGCAGAGGCTAATGAATTGCTTAGACTGTTAGTAGAGGAAGTTAAGAATGGAAATAAACACGCAAATGGCTCCCTAGGCAATATGAGTGGTTAAAAACTTTGATGGACACACTATTCCCTATCCACTTAAGTTGACACAAGTTTTCACACACACACACACACACACACACACACACACACACACACACACACACACACACACACACACACACACACACACACACACACACACACACACACACACACACACACACACACACACACACACACACACACACACACACACACACACACACACACACACACACACACACACACACACATAGATATATATATACATATACATATACACACCATTATCTAGTTCTGGATCATCCACTCTGAATAATGGTAAACGAAGGCGTAGGTCAATAAGTACTGCAGCCACATTCTCTACATCTTCCTAGTTATCGTTACAAGAGGTAGGAGATGGAGTTGTCACTGTAGGTAAAGCTTTTCATCAGTTAGTTGATGAGTTGAGAAAGATAAGAAAAGGTCGGAATAAAGAATGGGTTGATGCTGTTATGTCTACTTCTGAATTGACTAAGCCACAAAAATGGAATATCCTCAGTGACAATATCTCACAGGACATGAAGGATGCCTTTATTGACATGGATGCAAAAGACCGCTATGAGTTTCTACAATTTAGGTTGACCGATGAGATAATGAATGATGGTAATGATGGGACTCAAGCTAATTCTGATCCAAATGGTGAACATTATGATTCTGATTTCTTTGGAGATGTTTAGAGGCAGTAATTCAGAAATTCTGATCCAAATGGTGAACATTATGATTCTGATTTCTTTGGAGATGTTTAGAGGCAGTAATTCAGAATTTGAGGATCTTTCTATGTTTTTTAAGATTTGTTATGGTGTTAGGATTATGTGGAATTTCATATTGTCAAACTATTTTTCATTGAATAGGTGGAACTTGGGATAATGTCATTTTTTTTTGAGATTTGGAAAGTATTTTTGGGATCAATTTCATTTCAATTTGTCAAAGCTATTTATTTTTAGGATATTGCTATGTTTTTGTTTATTTATTTATATTATGTTCTTATGTTATTTGACTTATCAGCTATCTTAGTTTGTTGCATTTAATGGATGAAGTTTCTATATGTATCATCCTAACAAATGATGCTTGTATGTTGTGTAGATGAGAGTAGTGCAATATTATGTTTTCTTCTATTTTTCAATAGTTTGGTGATTTAACGATTAGCATACATGTCAACATTTTAATTGATTACTACTTTGTGATCGGTGCAGACGTGTGCTAATAATAGAGTGCTTTATTTATTTCCTATGCACTTAAGTTTCAAGTAAATTGATTCTATTTCATTGGTTATATTATTTAATAGGATGGAGGAATATCAAAATTTGCCCATTTTATATCACCTAGAACTTTTTAAGTAGAACTGAGATAATTGGTAAAGTGGGATAATTTTTTGACACTGGGATAATTTAGTGGAACAATGATGGATAATTCATAATGTGAGATAATTTGGTGGGATAATGTGGATAATATTATGAAGTAGGATAATTTGGTAGGATAATTTGATGGTGGGTAATGGTGGGTATAAATTATTATTGTTAATGATTGTATATTAAAAATAATATAAGATGATAAGCAATTGATTAGTCTAGTAATAACTATAAAATGTAATGCAATAAAGCATCACTATTCATCTCAAATAATAAAATATTTTATAAGTAAATAAAAATCTAAATCCCTAGAGTGACTCGACTTCTATCATCCCACATGGCCTCTGTCATAGAATTTCTCCAAGCTCTTGCAGCTGCTCGTTGAGTCTGTTGAGTCTGTAACTCATCTTCTTCATCGGAGTCATCATCTGCATCAGCAACATTTCGTGGAGCTTCTAGTCGAAGATCATAAATGTTGAAGTCATCATTTGTATTCTCTAATCTTAAAAAGTTATGCAATCCTACGCATGCAACAGACATCTTTATTTGTGTGGCATATGGAAAACCTGGAGGTTGGCTCTTGAAAATAGTGAATCTAGACTTAAAAACTCCAAAGATGCGCTCGACACAATTTCTAAGAGACGCATGCCGATGGTTGAAAACTTCTTTTGAATTTTGTGGTCGTTGTCGATTATTAGCAGGGCCAAAATCTGAAAGATGGTACCTTTGACCTCGGTATGGAGAAAGAAATTATAGCCTATTTGGATAACCGCAATCAACTAGATAAAATTTATCAGCAAACAAGAATAAACATATGAATGAGAAAAAATATTATAAAACTAAAAAATATTCTTTAATTGATAGAATATTATGTAAAGATTATTACTCTGTGGAAGTGGAAGTCCATAAGGTCTACTCATTGCATCCTTCAAGACTCTTGCATCATTAGCATAACCCTCCCACCCAGCTAAGACATAAATGAATTTAAGATCAAATGTGCAAGCTGCCAAGATGTTCTGAGAGAGAAAACCATGTCTATTTCAATAGGGCGTCTGATCGATGTTATACACCATGCACGGTATATGAGTCTCATCTATTGCACCGATATAGTCCTAAATAATCAATGTGTCAGACCATCTCAAGTGATGTGTGTGTGGAAGCGCACGCATGTGTGCACGTGTGTGTGTCTGCGTGTGTGAAAAATCTAAAGCAATAAGAATTACCTTGAAATAAGGCAAAAAGTGAGATTCTGATTTAATCTTATCAGGTGGATTAGTAAGGGTTGATGCCATCAAGCATTATGCTAAAGATATCAAGGCCTGTAATGCTTCATTAAAACATACACTGATGGTCCATTTTGAACGATCAAATCGATCAGTTGTAACAGAGTATCGTTGATTCTGACTAACCGTGAGAAGAAAAATAGCAATTATCTCCTCAACACTAATGTGGTATGTGTCTTGTATATGGCCCCGCTCTCTCAAGATATTGCATAACTTCATGAAGCAATCTGGATATATGCGGTAAATTCTACGAAAATCTTGTGGATGATTATCCATCTTGGACTGTAAGTATGTGAGACCAAGATCTATAATACCACGACGAGGACTTCGAAAACTAAGTGTATTTGTTACGAACTTCTATGATAGAAGTCCTGATACCTTTGTGATCAGATCTGCAGCCTCAGCAGCTAATTCGCTTATGCGAATGAAAAGATTATCATCGAAGTCTTCATGATGAAAATATAAAATGGGCTAATTTTGATCTTCCTCCATCCTATTAAATAATATAATCAATGAAATAGAATCAATTTACTTAAAACTTAAGTGCATAGGAAATAAATAAAGCACTCTATTATTAGCACACGTCCACACCGATCACAAAGTAGTAATCAATTAAAATGTTGACATGTATGCTAATCGTTAATCACCAAACTATTGAAAAATAGAAGAAAACATAATATTGCACTACTCTCATCTACATAACATACAAGCATCATTTGTTAGGATGATACATATAGAAACTTCATCCATTAAATGCATCAAACTAAGATAGCTGATAAGTCAAATAACATAAGAACATAATATAAACAAATAAACAAAAACATAGCAATATCCTAAAAATAAATAGCTTTGACAAATTGAAATGAAATTGATCCCAAAAATACTTTCCAAATCTAAAAAAAAAGACATTATCCCAAGTTCCACCTATTCAATGAAAAATAGTTTGATAATATGAAATTCCACATAATCCTAACACCATAACAAATCTTAAAAAACATAGAAAGATCCTCAACTTCTGAATTACTGCCTCTAAACATCTCCAAAGAAATCAGAATCATAATGTTCACCATTTGGATCAGAATTAGCTTGAGTCCCATCATTACCATCATTCATTATCTCAGAATCATAATGTTCACCATTTGGATCAGAATTAGCTTGAGTCCCATCATTACCATCATTCATTATCTCACCGGTCAACCTAAATTGTAGAAACTCATAGCAGTCTTTTGCATCCATGTCAATAAAGGCATCCTTCATGTCATGTGAGATATTGTCACTGAGGATATTCCATTTTTGTGGCTTAGTCAATTCAGAAGTAGACATAACAGCATCAACCCATTATTTATTCCGACCTTTTCTTATCTTCCTCAACTCATCAACTAACTCATGAAAAGCTTTACCTACAGTGACAACTCCATCTCCTACCTCTTGTAACGATAACTAGGAAGATGTAGAGAATGTGGCTGCAGTACTTATTGACCTACGCCTTCGTTTACCATTATTCAGAGTGGATGGTCCAGAACTAGATAATGGCATGTCACGCCCCGCTTCCCAAAATACACGGGAACCGGAACGTGAACAAGCCCGCAACGTATTAGACTGAGGAGAGATAAGTGCTAGACCCCGTCTTCTCAATCTAATACGCTAAGCGTCTGGAAATAAAAACAATACGAAGTCACAGGTCCCCGATCACAATCAGCAAGAATATAATAGACAAACTCAGAACAGAAAATATACATATAGGTGTACGTCAGGTGCATGGCGCACGGCAAGACCCGACCCCACAAAGAAAAATAGAACGAACGGAAATCCAATGCGAAAAACGATACGATAACAGAAACAACAAAAGAACGTACAATTGAAATCCACAAATCAACATGAAAACACTACTAAAACATGATAACATAAAGCATCCAAAAATCGATCAGGTAACGAGATCATGCAGCTAGCGGTCAGTCTAATCATCCAAATCACAAGGGCATACACTAGATAGAATTAATATTTAAAAATCTACAACAAGAGACGTAGTACGTCGAGCGAAATAATCCAAACAAGGAAACCCTCATGTATATACCATATGTCTCGAATTGTAAATAATTAAATATTAATCCCGATCTATGTGTGAAAAGAAGTATAACCAGCCTACATCTCACAAGAATCATACTTAGCCAAGAATCAAGGTCATGTAACTAACCATCACATCACTCATCCGATCCTTGTTTAGTTTCGTTCCGCGTTCTTATATTTATTGTAGATCATTTATGTGCAAGATTCCGCTCTCCTGTTTCGTAGTTTTATTTATTTTTTATGAATTATTTGCATAGTTTTAATTGTGTCGTATTTATCTGCGTGGGTTGTTTGGGAACAATATTGATTCCATAATGGATATGTGATAAATGACATTTTTAGAAAATTATAATGAATTAAAAGAATTTAGTTTGGGCAAAGAATCATTTTATGATAATTATAATAATTTAAAAGAATTTATTTTGAAAAATGAATTAGTTTAGTTTAATTGTTAAGAGAAATAATTTAAATGAGTTAATTTAGAAAAATATTATTTCTGATTATGTAGCTGCTGTTTATGATTTATAATTCTTATTTTGATTATCTGATATGCTATGATATTGTTGCACAATGATTTGTTGCATTGATTGTTTCATTGTTGTGATGAGAATCATTAGGAGTTTATGACATAGTGGGGAACGTATGACACAGTTAGATCTAGAACACCGTGTGTTGTTGACTAGAATACAAAATTGGGATGAGAAGCTCTGGTCCATTGTGAGCGGTTGTGATTGTTGAGTATAATCNCATGTGCAACAATATCATAGCATATCAGATAATCAAAATAAGAATTATAAATCATAAACAGCAGCTACATAATCAGAAAATAATATTTTTCTAAATTAACTCATTTAAATTATTTCTCTTAACAATTAAACTAAACTAATTCATTTTTCAAAATAAATTCTTTTAAATTATTATAATTATCTAAAAATGATTCTTTTGCCGAACTAAATTCTTTTAATCCCTTATAATTATTCTGAAAATGTCATTTATCACATATCCATTATGTAAATCA
>NC_033798.1:91886829-91908463 GCF_001876935.1 Asparagus officinalis
GGAATATACATCAACAATATCATATCACAACTCCTCGGACCCACCCCGGTGACTACACAAACTTCACCAGCGCGAGCCCGGAATATACATCAACAATCACAACCGCTCACATGGACCAAGACTTCTCATCCCAATTTTTGTAATTGATTATACTCAACAATCACAACCGCTCACAATGGACCAGAGCTTCTCATCCCAATTTTGTATTCTAGTCAACAACACACGGTGTTCTAGATCTAACTGTGTCATACGGTTCCCCCACTATAGTCATAAACTCCTAATGATTCTCATCACAACAATGAAACAATCAATGCAACAAATCATTGTGCAACAATATCATAGCATATCAGATAATCAAAATAAGAATTATAAATCATAAACAGCAGCTACATAATCAGAAATAATATTTTTCTAAATTAACTCATTTAAATTATTTCTCTTAACAATTAAACTAAACTAATTCATTTTTCAAAATAAATTCTTTTAAATTATTATAATTATCTAAAATGATTCTTTCCAAACTAAATTCTTTTAATTCATTATAATTTTCTAAAAATGTCATTTATCACATATCCATTATGGAATCAATATTGTTCCCAAACAACCCACGCAGATAAATACGACACAATTAAAAACTATGCAAATAATTCATAAAAATATTAAATAAAACTACGAAACAGGAGAGCGGAATCTTGCACATAAATGATCTACAATAAATATAAGAACGCGAACGAAACTAAACAAGGATCGGGGATCTTGCCTCGGGGTTTCGTCGAACGGATCGACGACTGACGGCGAAGGCCAGGCGGCGAGCTCGGGTAGGGGTCGCTGGTTGGCGGGGACAGCGGCGGTGAGGTGCTGGAGGAGCTGGGGTCGCCGGAGGAGAATAACGGAGAGAGGTGGGCGGCGGTCTTGGGCTGACGGTGGCGGGTCGGAGCTCGTCGGAACTCAGGGAGGTGAGGCGGTGGAGTGGTGATGGATCTGGAGGAGTCGTCGGGGCGGTGAGGCGAGATTGGACCTGGACGGTGGAGCTTCGAGCAGCGACTTGTAGGAGGCGAGCTCGAGTGGATCTGGGGGTTGGCGTCGGAGCAGGCGGTTGTGGCTGAGGTGGGACGCCGGTCGGATCTCAAGACGAGCTGGAGGGGGCGGAATGAGGACAAAGCGGCGAGGGTTGCCGGAGGACGGGGAAGGAAAGCGGCGGTTTGAGGGAGATGAGTGGAGAGATGGAGAAAGAGAGAGAGAATGGGAGTGGGTTCTCTGGCTAGGTAGCACGAAAAAAAAAAGATGGAGAGGGTACAGAGAGAGATGGTGATGAGGGAGAGAGAGAGAGAGGAGTGCTGGGAAAAAAATGAAGAGAGATAAGACGTAGGGGACATGATTGAGGGTTATGCGGAATTTAAGGGGAAATGACTAGGTATGAATTAAACGGAATTAAAGAGGTGATTGGAGTCAGTTATGGAGGGAATTTCAATTAGAGAGAGAATGTCGGTTATGGAAAGAAATCAAGAGATAATAATGTGATTATGGGAATTGATTGGGGAGTTTATGGAAAGAATTCAAATGAGAGAAAATTTAGGGGAGAGAATTAGGGAGGAAATTAGGGGAAACAATTAGTGAGAGAATTACGGAAAAAATACAAGGAGAATAATCAGGATAAAATTAGTATAAAATAATAATAACAACAACAACAACAACAACAACAACAACAACAAGAGTAAAAATTCAAATATTAATTTAAAAAGTTTTTTCGCAACAATTAAATTTATAATTAGCAAAACTATATAAAACCGGATTTTTAAATTATAGAAAATTCTAGAAGGCCGAGAAAATACAAATACTCTTTTAAAAATCATAATTAAATATTTAAAAATACTAGAAAATTATTTTAACTAGTATCAAAACTTCACGGTCCTTACATGGCACATTACCAGTGAGAACATTGGTAGCATGTTGCATATCTACAGTAGCATTTCCTCTATCCGGAGATTCCATCTCAGCATCAGCACCAAGTATGCCCTCCCCAACCACTTCCTCTAAGCGTGCTTCATCCAAGCCATAAGGACCTAAACCTATAGCTCCTCTGCCAGAAGCGCCATGGTCTCCACATACCATAAGTATATTCTCAAAATTCTCAAAAAGTTTATCCTTGAGATTTGGAGTATTTGGACGTGCCTAAAACATGACATATGAATATAATTAATATTATGTTTGAATTAATATATATATATATATATCATACTCCCTTTAAAAGCACGAGTTCGGAAAATCTTTTTTAGAAAAATATACCCCTTTATAGTTTGAACTATCTTATCTATAATCAAATTCTAATTTTCAATGGTCAATATTACCCTTCACTATTTTAAATATTTTATTTATATCTTAATCTATCATAATCATAATCATATCTTATCCTAATCCTATGTGAACCATGTTTAGCTTAATAATTTAAAAAACTAATATTAATAAAATATATAAAACATAAAATTGATATTAGTTTGTTAAGATAAAGAAACTACAAGTAGTTAACATATTATAATACATGAAGTATTGCAAAAAAAAACCATAAAAAGTTTTAAAATTGTAGAAAAGAACCTAAAAAATTTAAAATTATAAAACTCATCCAAATGTCTCAAAACTTAAAATAAAAAACATGAAATTAAAAAATTAACATCAGTTTGTAAAGAATTTAAAATTTACAGTTAACACCTCAATGTCTCAAAAATTATAGAAACACCCTCAAAAGTTTAAATTACAGACAAGCACATTAAAATTCTAAAATTTTAAAACTTACAAACAACACAGATGAATTCAAGAGATTACCATGATACACCTAAAATTTTTGACATTTAAATTTAAATTTTTTAATTAACACCCTCAATATCTCAAAAATTATAGAAACACCTTTAAAAGTTCAAATTATAAAAAGCCACCCTAAAATTCTAAAATTTGTAAATAAAATAAGATGAATTCAAGATATTATCCTTAGACACCTAAAAAATTAAAATTTGCCAAAATTAACATCAAAATTTTTATAAAACTCCTTCAACATTTAAAAATCACAAAAAAAACTCTAAATTTTCAAAATTTTTAACTAGCACACATCAAATTCGTCGATTGGTAGACCGCTAAAATTTAATATTTTTCAAAATTAATCTATAGTTTTAATAATTGCAAAAGACACCCTTAAAATTTTAGAGTTACAAGAAATATACTAACATTTAAAAAATTACCACCAATACATGAAACATAGAATTTACAACTACCAAACTTAAAAGTAAATTATTTTAAAAAACTCTTTCAAAATTTTAAAATTATAAATCACACCCTCAAAGTTCAAAACCACAAAAATGGGCTAAAATTTTAAAACTTGGCAAAGAAAAGTGTAATTGTTTGGTATTTTTCATATATATATATATTAAAATTTCTAATTTAGGGATTTACTATCCATTTTCAACATCTAAGAATAGTCTAAGTTGATACTGGTAAACAAAAACAATAAGAATTGATTAAAAACATCCGGTTAATGGATAAAATTTTTAAAAATATTATAGATTAAAAATTATCGGCACTGTATAAATTAAAGTAATTTCATATAATTTTAGTAATAAGTTGGGGTAGCCAAAATACATTCGTAACATTAATTATATATATATATATATATATATATATATATTAAAATTTCTAATTTAGGGATTTACAATTTATTTTCAGCATCTAAGAATAGTCTAAGTTAATACTGGTAAACAAAAACAATAAGAATTGATTAAAAACATCCGGTTAATGGATAAAATTTAATATTATAGATTAAAAATTATCGCCACTATATAAATTAAAGTAATTTCATATAATTTTAGTAATAAGTTGGGGTAGCCAAAGTACATTCGTAACATTAATTGATATGTTTAAATCCATAGAAATAATAAAACACTATAATATTATACCTTAGCATTAATTGATATTAATTTAGAAACTTTAATCTTTGACGTTAATAATATTTATAGGGTAAAAGAATACAAGGAATTACATATGGAAAAACTATTAGAATATTTAGAGATAACTTTAAAAGAATTGAGTTATTTCCATTGCAAATGAGAAAGTGATGGAAATAAATCTAAAATTCAGAAAATGTCAATGAATCACTTGAGTTGGCATTAACATAAGACATATCTATTAATGAAGCACTGAATGAGTTACATTAAAAAATAATTTAATAACTTTATCCTAATCAAAGAAAAAATCTCCATGGAAGACATAAGAAAAATTAGTAAGTATTCATAAATTCCATACTGTGTTCTTCAAATTAAATATTAATATTATAATCTAAGAGAAATTGGTAATGAATAATGCAGGTATTTAGTTTAGATCTTTATGAAAAATGACAGTGATAGAGTAAAGGTAATATTATTGAAATAACAGAAATTCTTATTGGATGCACATCAGAAGAATTCATTTTAGAGGAAAATAAAGAGATAGCTTCTAATTTATTTAAGTAATAAATTAGGAAACCAAAGAATTTTATATATATGAAATTAATATTTATTCTCATTGAAATAGAAAAAAAATCAAAGTCTATATTTTGAGCAGTTTGTGTTGAACATCATAAGTACATTTGACTTCTTTGTAAAGTTAAATGAGATGATAAAAAATTAACGAGCCCAGGAAAGATAATAGCATAAAAAATATAAAATTAACCTGATGTCACAATTGATGTAGATGATGAAGGCAATATTCTAGAATTGTCCGAGAAATGATAAATGATAAACCTGAAGAATGATTGATCTTAACTAAATAAAAAATAAAATAGAAGAAATAAAAATAATATTTTATGAATATTTTATAGAATAGTTTAATTATTTTGAGTGAAATTAGGAATCTTTAGAAGGGAGTTTCATGAATTTTTTTCAGTACTTTTATATTCTTATGTGGATGTTTTTATCATATAAAAATATACTAGAGTTAGTGTTAATCTTTAATTTATATTTTTTTATGAAGTCTATCAATGATTAGGAATAAACTTCATATTCTCTTTTGCATCGTTTTGACATACTTTAAATTAATCATTTTACCATATTTGTTTTAAATATTCATCTTCCTTGTATAACACTATTTTAATATTTTTCGCTTTGCAGTGCTATACTTTCTCAAATAAAGCTTAGTTTCATATCGATCAAAAATAATATAAAAATTCAAATTATTTTTAAATTATATTTGTTTTTTTGTTAATTCAAATATCAACATGAAAATTTAAATTGGGTATATCTCATTTAAACAAACATAAAAAAATAATTGGGATGTAAGAGTTTAAAAAAAAATGAGCACAAACTGCCAAAAATACTTAATCATGATATTAAATCACGTGCATTGCACGTGTTTAAAAACTAGTAATAATAAAAAAGTTAGTAGTATATAAAATAAATACTTTCCGGAATAATAATAATAACAACGAATAACTGAAGATTTAAAGTAGGCGTTACTTGTCATTCCTACAACCGCTAGTACGTAGTTGTTTTTAGTATACGTCGCAAATAGACATCCGTACATGCAAATGATTTTATGTAATATATATATATATATTAAATAAAATGACATAAACCAACCTCTAAAATGTCATTCCACACTTCATCGGGACAAGTAAATTTCTGTTTGCTAGGGTCCCAACCAAAACCAGAGTTATTTTTCATCAGGATCTCAACAGGTGCAATATTTCTCTTCCATTGCTTTATCTTGTTCATTACATGATTATACTTAAAATCTTTTCCAAACTTTTCAATCAGAGGGGGTATCACATTCCTCATAATCACATGTTTTTTAAAACTACCATTTGCTTGTTTATTTCCATTCTTAACTTCCTCTACTAACAGTCTAAGCAATTCATTAGCCTCTGCTTCCGTCCATATCATATAATTCATCCTTGCTCTTTTCTGTCCCTCACTTCCTAGACCTCGAAATATTTCTTCTTGATCCTGACTTTGTGATCATATGTCCATCCTATAACAAATTCAAAAATAATTTTTCATAATCTCAAATATGGAATTGGATTAAAATATAAATGCATCTGATGTAAAAAGAACAAGCACATATATAATAATAATAATAACAATAATAATAAAATGAATAATAAAAATACTTCATTAACAGAAGTAACATTGTGCTCCCCTTTTATGATTGGAATGAATTAGAGGCTAACCTTAAGGGATGAGAGACTAAATGTGCCTTGAAGGATAGGAGATCTAAGATTAGATCAACGCTATACTTACTCAAAACTGATTAGCATTAGGAGATGGGCCAACTATCCATAGTTGTAATATATGATAGGCATATAAGGTGAACATATATATTTAAAGGGAAAATCTTCTTTTAACCCAAAGTTTTACTCCAACTTATTTTTAAACCCACCTTCTTTCATTATGATCCATACACCCAAAATACAACACCCACTTATTTATAAACCCAAAGTATCACTTATTTATAAACCCAAAGTATCAAATACACCATATTTCTGGTGCTCCTCCCACTCAAAAAAACCCTAAAACACTCAAAAACACTCGACTACTGACGCATCGTGTTTATTGGCCGATTATCCACCGCATCGGGCCGTCCTCGTTGAATTTCGAAGCTTCAGGCAAAGTATAGCACTTTACGGGAAAGTATAGCACCTTATGGCCAAAGTATAGCACCTTATGATAAAGTATAGCACCTTATGGGCAAAGTATAGCACCTTAAGGTCAAAGTATAGCATCTTATGCTCTCTAAAAATTCTGCACATCAAGTTGTCGAGAACCATTTTAGTTTTTTTCCCCGCAACGAAAACATTCGACGATCGACGCATCGTATTTATTAGCCAATCATCTACCGCGTCGGGCGGTCATCGCTGAATTTCGAAGCTTCAGGCAAAGTATAGCACTTTACGGGAAAGTATAGCACTTTATGGCCAAAGTATAGCATCTTATGACAAAGTATAGCACCTTATGAGAAAAGTATAGCACCTTATGCCCAAAGTATAGCACCTTATGCTCTCTGGAAATTCTGCAACTTTGAAATTTAGCGAGGACCGCCTGAGAGATAAGGTGCTATACTTTGGGTATAAGGTGCTATACTTTGCCTATAAGGTGCTATATTTTGCCATAAGGTGCTATATTTTGCCATAATGTGCTATACTTTGGTCATAAGGTGTTATATTTCCCTATAAAGTGCTATACTTTGCCTGAAGTTTCGAAATTCAGCGAGGACCGCCCGACACGATAGATGATTGGCCAATAAATACGATGCGTCGATCGTCGAATGTTTTCGTTGCGGGGAAAAAAACTAAAATGGTTCTCGACAACTTGATGTGCAGAATTTTTAGAGAGCATAAGGTGCTATATTTTGACTTTAAGGTGCTATACTTTGCCCATAAGATGCTATACTTTGCCATAAGGTGCTATACTTTGGCCATAAGGTGCTATACTTTCCCGTAAAGTGCTATACTTTGCCTGAAGCTTCGAAATTCAACGAGGACAGCCCGACGCGGTGGATAATCAGCCAATAAACACGATGCGTCAGTAGTCGAGTGTTTTTGAGTGTTTTAGGGTTTTTTTGAGTGGGAGGAGCACCAGAAATATGGTGTATTTGATACTTTGGGTTTATAAATAAGTGATACTTTGGGTTTATAAATAAGTGGGTGTTGTATTTTGGGTGTATGGATCATAATGAAAGAAGATGGGTTTAAAAATAAGTTGAAGTAAAACTTTGGGTTAAAAAAAGATTTTCCCATATTTTAATAATATGTACATGATCCAAATTGGTGTTTTAGCCTACCTAATAATAATATGTAAATGATCCATTCACTGCAATTTTTTGTGAAATTAGGGTTTATGAAATTAGGGCTTATATCAAAAGTGGACCATACTAAAAGAGAAAGAAAAATATAAGTGGAGTTTCTTTAGTTCAATATATGATTGAAACGTATTATAAATCAAATATCCTTATAATCTGGCAATGAAAAATAGTTGATTTAAACCAAATGAAAAATTGTTGATTAAAATGGTAGAATAGCATCTATTATCCAAATTACAAATTACATGTTCCTTTATACAAACCAAATCATGCTTTGAATTATTACCAGATGTGTGTACATAATAATTGCATTGGTGATTTATTAGGAAGAAAACAAATAAAATAAGAGTAGTAAAGAAAACTGATAACTGCTTCATCATTAGAAATTAACTATTATTAACCCTAGAAAACCTTACAAAATTAATTTAAAAATATTATTAACCCTGAATTTTTTGTCGATTGTAACATAAATCCTAATTTCATATAAACCCTAATCATAAAAGCTTGCGTATTAAGTTCTAATTAGAAAAATGGATCGATTTTTTGATCTAACATAAACCCTAATTTCATAGAAATTAATCTTATCAAAATCATATATTAGTTTCACTTAATTACCTACAATAGTACTTGCAATCATGAAATCAGGCCAACCACATAAAAATTTTATCCATCCGACTCCAAATCACATAAATTTTTAAGCAGTATCATGGATAAAAGTTTCATCATATATTTAGAAACTAATATATGATCAATATATGTAAACAGAACTAATATTATATGATCAAACTAATATATGATCAATATATGTACTTGCGATCATGAAACAATAGTACGACAAACTTTCATACAAAGAATACCTGAGTTCATGGATAGCGCCGGAGGGGTTGATGAAGTCAGAAGAGATGCAAAGCCGAGACAATGAAGCTCTGTTCTTCGAAGTTGATGAAGCCGGAGGAGATGCAAAGCCGAGATACAAAGTCGGAGGAGATGAAGTGTTGTTCTTCGAAAAGAGGCGGAGAAATTTAACGAAAGGGAGGCGGAAGTGTTGTTCTAGGTATTTCACTTTTTTCCCAATTGTTTTCTTTTCAATCTGTAGGATAATTTGAGAGAGGAGAACTTATGATTATATATATAGGTAGCATAATTAGTGGAATAATTATGATCAATTATCCCAATTCTAATTCTAGTAGAATTCTACTTGACTAACGCACCAAAAAAATAATACAGTTCTAGTTTTACAAAAGTTCTACTTGACTAACACTATAAAAAAATATCATATTTCCTAATTCTATGTGACTAACACCTTAAAAATTTATCCCACAAATTATCTCAGTTCCAATTTTAAGTTTTAGGTGACTAACCCTCCCTTAGAGAATAATAGTAGGTCATCAGCAAAGATAAGATGTGTGATTTTTAGCTTTGCACATTTAGGATGATACTTGAATGACCTATCATTCTTCAAAAGATCCAAGCTCCTTGATAAGTACTCCATGCCCAGAATAAACAAATAAGGGGAGAGAGGATCCCCTTGCCTAAGACCACGTTCTCCTTTGAAATATCCATGAAAAGAGCCATTATCCAATTTCAGTCCTGAATAGTTCTTAATCAAGAAAAATGAGAAACGCTTTCCCTCTCTTGCCTTTTTGTCTTCCCCTTTATTTTTATTCTTTAAGAAATGAATGAGAAGTACTTTCGTGAGATTGCTCTTAATTTGATACAACCGTAGAAATGACTATGTAATTGGTTCGTACTCTCTAATTCACCTTACATATATGAGAATTCAGGAAAAAAGCATACACAGCATGATGAATAATACCAACCTCAAATAGGGGTGAAGCAGTTGATTCAAATCAGGCTTTAGAGATTTTAATAAAATCTTACCGAACCATTTTATATTTACAACATTACCAATACAATTGAAATTAACTCGATTGTTTGATTTGGTTTATTCAGTTTGGACTTGAACTAGTTAATTAGGGGGCAAAAATCTATTTAGATACCAAAAAAAAAAATATGTATATCAAGAAATCAGCGAAAGGAAATATGAATTAAATGATAATCAATAAAAGAACAATACAAATTAATTAAACAATAAACAATTTAAAGTAAAACAAGAAAGAAATTTGTGGACTAATGAAAAGAAAGTAAGAATGGGTGTCAGACAATTGAGAGAGCGGTCAGCTTAGTTTTTTTTTTTGGTAAATGAAAATTTTTATTCACAAACCAAAAACTGTGAAGTTAAGTACATCAAATTTACACAGATATCCATGGGATCTGGTAACTAGAAAAACAAATCAAGAAAGCAAAAGTATAAAAAATTTGTAAAAAGCTCTACAGGGAGAGGAAACACTCCCTGTCTTCATTCGGCATTAGAGGATTGTTGAGGATGACAGAGTATATGCCAATTTTTATGTCTCTAACTATCTGCTCTGGAGCTCTTTTCTTTTGGTTGAAGATCCTATTGTTTCGTTCTTTCCAGATGTTATATACCACTGCTGCCAGCGCCATTCTCTTCACTTTCAATTTGAAGCCTCTCCCTCTTAATCTATTGCAATACCAATCAAGAAGCATCCTCCAGTTACATGTCCTCCACTTGAACTTGAGCCAACTCATCACCTCATTCCAAACTGTCATAGAGAAATGACATTCAAAAAACAGATGCGTATGGCTTTCAGCATCTCTATCACACAGGGAACAAAGATTTGATTGAATGATCCCTCTTCTGATCAATCTATCCATTGTGAGTAGCCTGTTTTGAATAGTTAGCCACAAAATAAAAGAGTGTTTAGGAAGATTAAAAACCTCCCAGACAGTATCCGACCAAGGAACACTGATGTTTACTGGGGATAAAAGCTTTTACAGGCCAGAAAGGTGAATCCTGGAGTTAATATAACACGACCTGATGTTCTAAATGAGGTTATCAGTCCCACCAAAAAGATTTGCAGCTTTATCCCTTGCTTTTAATAACTGTTTCCATAGCCATGAGTCACTAGCTTTACTTTCAACTTGCCAAATGGTTGAGGTTTTTAAATAAGTGCCATGAACCCACTTAATCCACAGAAGTTCCTTGTTAGAATGCACATACCATAGAGTTCTCATAGCAGTAGCCAAGTTCCAGTTTGTGGCTGAAAAAATACCAAGGCCTCCTTGCTTCTTCCCTGTGCAGATTTTATCCCAAGAGACTAGCGGAGCTTTGAACTTATGATCAGCCTTGCCCCAAAGAAAATCCCTGCAGAGATCATCAATTTTTTGAAGGACTTTAGAAGGCAATATATAGCAGGAAGTCCAGAAAATTTGCACTCCAAGAATGACACTCTTTATTATTTGCAGTCTGCCAGCATAGGAGAGGGTCCTGTGTTTCAACCAAATCTGAAATTGGTTTGAGATTTTCATGAATAAGGGACTGCAATCAACATAAGACAATCTTTTTGAAATCAGTGGTAAACCAAGATATTTGAAAGGTAAAATCCCCTCAGGAAAACCAATGAGACTGAAAATATCATTCTTTGTTCTGTCATCAACTCCTCCATAGAAGATGGAACATTTAGTGAGATTTGCTTCAAGCCCTGAGACAGAACCAAAACTCCTGACACACTGGTAGATCTTCATGACAGATTTAACATCTCCCTTACTGAATAATAACAGATCATCAGCAAAGATTAGATGGGATATCCTAAGACTTTTGCATTTGGGGTGGAATTTGAATTCTCTGTCTTTGTTCAGTTTGCACAAATCCCTTGATAGATATTCCATACCAATGATAAACAAGTAAGGGGAGAGAGGATCTCCTTGCCGCAATCCCCTAGCTCCCTTGAAATACCCATGATAGGTGCCATTGAGAGATATGGTGTATTTAGGAGATGATATACAAGTCATAATCCAGTTAACAAAAGTATTGGGAAAGCCCAGGCCCCTGAGCATATTATCCAGAAAATCCCAGTTTATTGTGTCAAATGCCTTCCTAATATCAATATTAAGCATGGCTCTGGGAGACAGATGCTTCCTTCCATAGTTCTTTACTAGCTCATGAGCCAATAAAATGTTGTTCTGGATTTGCCTGCCTTTTACAAAGGCACACTGAGCTTCACTGATGATAAACCCCAGAACTGATTGTAATCTGTTAGCTAGAATCTTGGAGATGAATTTATAGATACAATTGCAACATGAGATAGGTCTAAAATCAGCAGGAGTTGAGGGACATTGTATCTTGGGGATAAGAGTAATAGCAGTTGAATTTATTGTACCCAAAAGCTTACCAGACTTGAAAAAATCCACTATAGCTTTTGTGGTTTCATCTCCTATAATGGACCAAGCAGATTTGTAAAATGAAGCATTGAAACCATCAGGGCCTGGTGCCTTTTCATCTGACATAGAGAAGATTACATTCCTGATTTCCTCTTTTGTGACTGGCTTAGCTAATTCCCTGGCTTGGAGGTCATTGAGACATGGGCCATTTTTGATTATATCTGTATCAGGAGGGACAATAGGAACTGATGATCCTAACAGGGTCTTATAGTAAGAAATTAGCTCCTGGATAATCATATCACCCTCAGTAATTCTAATGCCATTGTTGTCGTACAGGACCATGACTCTATTCTTGTGCCTGTTGCTTTTGACAATAGAGTGGAAAAAATTTGTGCATCTATCCCCTTGGAGATTCCAATTTATTCTAGCTTTTTGTTGGTAGAAAGATAGCTCACAATCTAACAGCTTATTGAAAGAAGAGATATAATCCTTTTCTTGCCTTATGAGAGCATCATTAAGAGGGTCTAATGATAAGGCCTTTTGAACATTTTCCAGATTTGCTTTTGCTCTCAAAACCTGCTCACTGATATTATTAAAGTGCCTTCTATTAAGATCCTTCAGAGCTGTTTTCAGGAGTTTAAGCTTTGAAACAACAGAAAACATGGAGTGACCATCAATTGAAGTATTCCAGATGGAAGACACTGTAGGCAGATAGTCTGAATGTTTGGTCCACATTTTAAAAAATCTAAATGGCTTTTTACCATGCACTTGATCCTCAAAAATTGTAACAAGTGCAGGTGAATGATCAGAGAAATTGGGTAAAAGGAATTCTGCTTGACTAGAATTATTAGTTTGTTTGGGTTGAAATTTCTAAATCGAACTGATAGATACATATTCTAAAACAAATTGAATTGTCAAAATTCATTTAGCTCAATTGATTTCTTCAAACTGGGTAATGCTCATCCCTAGCCTCAAGCATAAATTTAGAAGACCGGATCCTTTCTCATTAAGAAAAAGATATCACAATAATTGTAGTAGATAAAACAGAATAATACTTTGTAATTTAGTAGGAGATAGAAAATAATTACGATCTCCTAATTCTTTGGGAAGAATTAATTGTTATGACAGAAGTAAAATAGGGCACAAAAGATTTGAATCAACGGGAAATGGAGTTAGAACAGAAACCGGATATAATGCATATTTACCGTAAATGCACAGTATACAAAACTAACAAACAAGAAACTAACAAACAAGGGCCTGACATACAAACAAACAAACGAGGACCCAATAAACTACACATGTACCAAGCTACCCCTAGTAATTACTCTATGAACAGAGTATACTAAGCTAATACTATCAAGCAGAAGCGTGCTGCAGCTCTACCCGCTGCAGCCCGCTCGCCCGCCCACTCCGGCCCGCCTCACAACCGCCACCACGTCCTCCTCCTCCGCGCCACCAACCGGCCGTGGTGGTGGTGGTGGCGCCGCCGCCGCCGTGGGTGGTGGTGGCGCGGCCCGGCGCGCCCGTGGGTGGTCGGTGGTGGTGGCCAGTGGTGGTGGTGGTGGTGTGGCCGCCGCGTCGCTGGTGGGCGGTGGTGGGTGGTGGGGGGGGGGGGGGGGGGGGGGGGGCGCGGTGGACGTCCCCGCCCCGCGGCGCCGCCGCTGTGCGCCCGCCATCATTACCTGGTCGTCGCCGCCGTCTGCGCCGCGTCGCCAGCCGTTGCCGCCGGTGCCGTCGTCGCCCCGCTGAGTCGGGCCGGCCGCGGAACCCTCCGCCGACCCTCTTTTCTCTGGGCACTGTGTGCGGCGCGAGGAATGACTGATCATGCTCAGGAAAAAAGTCAGAGAACGAATACCTTTAAAAATAATGGCAAGACCAGGTGGGCGCACCGCTGGCGCTTGGCATCTTGTTTCAGAACTGGGGATGCATGGAATAGGGGCCCTATGGATCTAGGGTGCAAATAATGGAGATTTTAAACAGGAAAGAGAATTCACAATTATTTTGTAAGCAAGCGAGTAATCTCTTTGGAAAAATCTAGTCCACCGATTTGGTTTTTCCCCGTCTTCGTTCGTGTCCATGGAAATAGTTGACGGACCAACTGATTATCTAAATTTTTTTAAAGATATTTGTCCCTTAAAGCTTAAGTCTTCAGTAATTACATTTTAGTCCCTCAAATATGGAAGTTGCATATCCGTTCCCTTAATAGTCTTCAATTATTTCATATTACCCCACCCCCCCCCCCCGGCGGCCCCCTGCATCGTTCGAAATTGCATATATAGTTCTTCAAGAACTATATAGCGTGTTTTCGGGTCGCCGAATTATGGTTCCTTGCCAACAACAGGAAGATATCTCCCGTCACGCACCATTCAGTCAACTTGACACATGGGACAGCCAGAGTTCCAACCTAGCCGACTCGTTGAGTCGACATCTCGCTAGGTCGGCTCGAATGGAGGTACCCGTCGGTCCTCTCATCAAAAAGACAACTTGCTGCAAGTCCACTCAATTAGTTAATTAGCAAACATCTTGTTGGGTCGACTCGCAAAGTGGTATTTCTTGACACCCCCGATACAAGTCAAAAGGCGACTTTGACCTCGAACCCCCCACTAATAGTGCGTCGATATCATATTAAATGCTTGACAAGTGTCATCATTTCTCCATCCCTAGCACTATTTATGACACATCAGATCACGCCAGCTTCGTACGCCGCCTATCCCATCTCATTAATACTGAAATGACCGCGCACATTCCGTGATCACTCCACAGCTGATACTTGTAAAGTCGACGCTGACTTAGCCGCCGGGTCAGACCCGGCCGAATAAAACTAAAATGCCCCTCGTGCATGGCTATAAGAGGGTAAAGTATTCCCAATGCAAGGGTGAACAGTCTCTCGGAATTTTTCTTCACTCCACTACACTTGAGAACTCACACAATTCACCACTTTCCCACTTAAGTACATCATTGACTTGATTGTCAGAGGGCAACAGAGGAACTAGTCCTCATCCGCTTACGAGTTGCTATTTGTGCAAGAAAGAGCAGCTCAACTCAAAACTAGATATTCAGAGAAGTTAACAGCCCCTAATCAACCTCACCCCCATTACATTATCTGTGCGATTATTAACATCAACAAAATCCTATAGTGTCTTGCAAAATGGTCTCTCAGTTAGTATTTTAGTTAAAAAAAATTTAATTATATGGTTGGGTTAATTCTTAACCTAAAATTTACAATCACCAGACTACCCCTCTCTTTGATGTTCGTGAAGCTCAACTAGGGTTTTTTTGTTTTTGCTAACCATTAGAGGAGAATTCAAGTCAACTTAGATTTATTTTAAGTAGATACTGGTTGGGGAACATTATAAAGGGGTTAAAAAGTTACTTTGTCTTCAAATGTTAGATTTGACCGAATATTCTCCTCAAATCTAATGTGATTTAACCTGAAAGGTCATTTTGTAAGATCCTATAGGATTTGAGGGACTAATATGTAATTTTTAAGATTTGAGACTAATATGCAATTATTGAAGAATAAGGGATTCAGATGCAATTTCAAGATTTAAGGAACTAATATGTAATTATTAAATATTTAAGGGAGTAATACCTAAAAACCCCTTTGTGATTAAATAGTAATGGAATTGTTTTCCAATTATTCTCTAATTAGGGGCTGTTTGGTTCGCTATTATAAGGGGTGGAAAACTCAGAAAACCCCTCCACGTCAGATTTTTAGCCCTCCACGTCAGCTTTTTTGTTTCCGTCCATTTCTTTGTGCTGCTTTGGTTCGCTCGAATGGAAGAGGGAAAACTCTGCTGAAATCGCCGCCAACTAAGATTTTTTTCCCTCTCCGATTTCCTTCCCCAACCAAGTGAAATTGATGAAAACTCTGCCACGTCAGATTTTTTCCTTCTCTGCTTTGTTTACAAAAGTTTTCCTTTTTTTTTCTATGCGAACCAAACACAAGAAAAATAAATACATTGGTTTTCCACTATTTTTTATGTGCGAACCAAAGCAAAACAATCTATTTCTTGGAAAAGTTTGGAAAACTCAAAACTTGTGTTTCTTTACATGGAATTGCATTTCTCTATATCAAGGAAACGAACCAAACAGCCCCTTACTCGAAATGGAAACCAAATATTTTTTGTATTCGTATATGATATGAATCTAAATATGTGTAGTCATCTAATTAATTTTGCATTTAATATCTTATATATTATTATATACAAGATATAAAAGGATATTAATTTAAATACTATCGAAAGAATCAAACGTTTCTAAGGGGCTGTTTGGTTCGTTTCCTAGATATAGGGAAATGCAATTCCATGCAAAGAAACACAAGTTTTGAGTTTTCCAAACTTTTCCAAGAAATAGATTGTTTCGGTTTGGTTCGCACATAAAAAATGGTGGGAAACCAATGTATTTACTTTTTTTATGTTTGGTTCGCATGGAAAAAAAGGGAAAACTTTTGTTGGTTTGACATTTCCCACTTTTCTTGTGTTTGGTTGGGTTTTGAAATTTGTAAGGAAAAGTATTTATGATCACCATGGTAAGATTACCCCCATTATATACAAACTTATTTGTGCTCGTTATATGAGGTAATCTTAATCATATAGTTCAAATGTAACATGAACAAATAATAATATCCCCAATGAATTATAAATTTCTGTTTGTATTAATGAAATCATACGAAACCTGAAATAACATGAATCAATTTGTATGAACTGCGTACCTGATTTGACTTGAAATATACATAATTGAGATTGAAAAAATCACACAAAACCTGTAATAACCTGATTATTCATAAATTTATGTAGTACATACCTTTATGTGCAAATCGCATCAAATCTAATAATTTGTGCGTGTTGATGACCTTTATGTGCAAAAAATCATGCTTTAAAATAATTCTTGACATCATGTCAAATAAATCAGTCACATGTATATGCGAATTATGGCTGTCATGCTTTAAAATAATTCTTGACATCATGTCAAATAAATCAGTCACATGTATATGCGAATTATGGCTGTGGGCTCAGAACTTGTTCAATATCATCATTGTTAGCCTTCAGTGCAATATCAACAGATATTGCAGGTTGCTAATCTCAGAAAAATTGACCATCATCATAGCCTAAATTGAACACAAATATAACTCCAAGTGACTGAACACAAACATAGCACAAAGCAAAGCATCAGGAAATCTGGTGAGTCCATCAACCTGAAAAAAAGGGCATGCTCATGTGGACTGTTTTGAACAAATAAGAATAGAACCTGCTGATAATGACAAAACCGACGTGGTCACAAACTGAACACAACTAGGCATGGTATAGCATCAACAATATATGCACAAAAACTGGTCGAGAACTAAAGCACAACACAACCAGACTCCACAACACAACACAAAAACTGGCCGAAAACAAAAGTACAACACAACCAGTCTCCACAACACAACCAGGCTCCACAACACAACACAAAAACTGACCGAGAACAAAAGCACAACACAACCAGGCTCCACAACACAACCAGTGCAAACACATATATGAACTTTTAATGTATAAATTTTACTAAACAACATGAAGACACATGCTAACTATTGTTTTCACACTCAGAGAAGTCTGTATACATACGCATATATATCACAATATGAAAAAAAGAAATTGGACCAATTGGATGCAATTTCTGATAACAACAGGTTTATGAAAATCCTTGAAATATCACAATATGAATTTACGTACCGTGGGGCGCTTTGTCCTTGAATAAACTCTTTCAAGAGTCTCAACATGAACTTTTTTCAATCTCTTTTGCATGGACCATCTTGTTTGTTTGATATGCACAGGTTGCTTAACATCAGGCTCATGTTCATGAACTTTTTTCAGTTGTCAATTTTTCAGCTTTGGCCGTATTTCTTCTTCATCAGTGTCTTCATTGTCACCAGTGCTACCAGAATTCAAAAGATAAACCTTCTGAAGCTCATCAAGTCAACATCAGCCAATCTTCTCCAACTCCTTTTCAAGACTTTAGCCAAACTCTTCAGTTTACTTCATCGTCACCACATCAACATGCAGACGAGTCATCCTTTAGATCTTCTCAAGCAGATTAAAAGTGCCTCAAAAAGCATCTTCATCTATACAGCTTCCTCCTCCTTATCATTGGCTGTGTTTTCTCAAAAGGAAAATATACAAAAGAACTAAAGGGATACATTTAAACAATTCTTTAACCATCAAAGTTATCAGACAATAATCAAAATAAAGGAGAACAAAAGGAAGCCAAGGGAGTAAACGTAGACAACTTAAGAGAAAAAACTTTGATGCAAAAATTTGCATTGACAAAGAGCATGTCTCATTACGCGCAATGTATTTTGCTCTTAAATAAGTTGTAGGAAAAAAGAAAAGAGAAAGATGGCAAGTAAACAAATTAAATATCTCTCATCTATAAAGTATTTACTGGCAAATTAGTGAAATTATACAAGTTGATCAAGCGCCAATCTTGTTACTAAAGTCTGCTTTTAGCAGTTACTGTGACTGAAGGATATAGTTTGCTAAATTTATCCTTAAAACAACAGAGATTGAACAAGAACAGTTTGGGGAAAAAAAAAGAAAAAAGCCAAATTCCGCAATTATGAAACTAATTTAACGTACGTCTGAATATTTCCCCGGCAATCCGACATGAATTTTAGTCGTCGCGACATGAACGCCGACATCCGACATTTAAAACATTGGTCTGAATGTGAATAGAACTAAGTGGATTGCTATTGCCTCAAAAAGCAAGGTGAACTAAGGCATTTATCTGTGGCATATGCGGAGACATACAACGAAACTTTTGAAAAAAAAAAATACTCCCCTCAAACATATACTCGCCAAAGCATCCCAAGTATGTGTTCTTTCCATAGCTAAATCCAAATCAAAAAACTTTGAAGAAAAGGTGGCCTAACAAAAAACTAATCAGTAATAAGTTGTGAAAATATACTTCAATACCAAGCTGAGGTATCTATCAAATAAGTTCTTGTATAGATCAAAGAAAATTATAGTCAGAAACTACATAAATCTCCAAGTTGTTTATCTGGAGATTATGTAATATGCAGTGTGTGAATTCTAATGTCTAAACTAAGTTTTAGGATGGAAAGAATAACAGACCATTTCAACTTCAAATCCAAGCTGAAGAATCAAATTTCAAATGAAAAATGGCCGCACAAACTAAAGTTCTTAAAATTTTAATAAAAAAGCATTAAGAAATGTATAACAAAAAAACAGCAAAATCTGAAATTCAAAATATAAGAAAGCAAACATAATAGAATTTAATCCTCAGCTAAAAGCCAATCTTTTAAGCTCGCATACTCCAAAATTCTCAAACTTTTTTAAAACTCAGTTGCAAACAAAAAGATTGCAAATTTATACGGGGTAAATCATTCCCTCATGAATTTGAACAAACCCATTTTGATTAAACAACAAATTAGTAAGATTTAATTGTTAGCCACCTTAATTTCGGAGATTTTTTCTCATTACTGGAAATTAAAGAGCTGCTCTTCTTATTCCGGCGTGCGAAAGCCACGGCGAGCGGGGGAGTGCGCATCGAAAGAAGAGTTGGCTTCGAGGGACCCACCGGCAGCTGCGACCTGAAACTGAGATTCCCGCCATTAGGGCTTGAAAGAGGGGAGAAAACCCTATGAATCAAAGAGGACGAAGACGAAGCAGAAGCTGTCATCAGCGAAAGCGTGAAGGGAAAAAAAATCTGCTTGGACAGGGCAGGGGGGTGGCCCCCCTGGGACCCACAGGGGACCTGTTCCAAGCTCTTGGAGCCGCCCGTGAGTTGGGCGGCCGCGAGGCAAATATTTCCGGTTTATTTCCTCGTATTGTTTTCATAATATGCGTATACCATCGCATGTTTGCTACTTAGGGGCTGTTTGGGTCGCTTTTGATTCCACCTGTTAGAAAACTTTTTAACCCCTCCACGTCGGTTTTTTGCCTTCCCATTGGATATTCATTTCAGGGTTTGTTCTTCCCAGCTTTGTTTCCCGTGGGACAGAAGAGGGAAACAAGAAGAGAAATAATCGCCTCATCGGTTTTTTTTCTTTCCCCAATTCCTTTCCCAACCCGTGAAATCGACGAAAACCTACCCACGTCGGGATTTTATTCTTCGCGTTGAATTCTTCGGTGAGCTACAGTCAACGCCTCAATCGCATCGCTTTTCCCGCAGAAATCCCAGGCTTTGCCCCTGTGTTCAAAGAATTGGGGGAGGTGTCGATCTTTGCCGAATGTTCAGATCTGAAATCCCGATGAACGGCAGACTTCGTCGCAAACGAGCGTGACGTTCCTCCGCACCCGACGACCCAGGCTCATGCGGTGTGGGAAGAAGCGAGGAGATGAGACGTGATAAGGTTAACTGCGGAAGAAAAGCTGGTGTGGATGCTCTCGTGCTTATTTATCCTGGTTAAATCTCCACAAAACCCCAAGCAGATTTTGTTTCCCTTCACGCGTTTCTGCTGGATGACAGCTTCGGTGCTCGTGCTTCGTCCTCTTTGAGTTCAGTAGGTTTTCTCCCCTCTTTCAAGCCTAATGGCCGGGGAAATGCTCAGTTTCAGGTCAGCAGGCTGAGCGTGGGGCCCTCGAAGCGCAACTCTGTCTTTGGATTGTTCCCCCTTTTTTTGTCTCTCCTGTGTCATCTATATATTATATGTATGTAGTGTTATCAGTATAGAAAAAATCTCCTAGTTAAGTTGGCTATATTTATACTTGTAATCAATATGTATTTCATTTTTTATATTTTTACCCGTATCAAGTTTGCAATCTTTTTGTGCAACTGAGTTTTAATTTATATATTAATTATAAAAGATTTATTTTATATTTTATGTTCTTTCTTATTATGTATTCAGATGTATAATGTTAAATAATATATAATATAGTTTGCGCCATATGAAATTTTTTCTTTCAGTCTGATTGATTTGATGATATTTATGGTCTGTTATCTTCTCCAAATTAGCTTAGACATTAGAATCACACACTGCATATTACATAATCTCCAGTAAACAACTGGAGGATTATGTAGGTTTTGACTATAATTTTCTCTTGATCGTATACAAGACTTATTTGATAGTACCTCAGCTATGGTATTGAAGTGAATCAATTTCACACTTTTACTGAGTTGGTTTCTGTGTTAGGCACACCTTTTCTGTCAAGAGGTTTTTGATGGATCTTAGCGTATGAAAGAACAACAGTAATTGGGATGCTTTGGCGAGATTGTTGGAGAGTTTTATCCGTTGTGTAGTGTCTCCTCATAGTGCACAGATAAAATGCACTTTTGAGTTCACCTTGCTTTGAGAGAATAGCAATTCCACCTCGTTCTATTCACTTCAGACCAATTGTTTTAAAGTCGGATGTCGGTTCATGTCGGACGACTAAAATTCATGTCGGACACGAAAATAGTTGGTCTGATAAGCGTTGATGGTTAAAGAATGTAAATGGCAGACTTAGTCTTTCTGTATATTTGTGTATTTGTAGAAACAGCAGCCAGATGATGATGGAGGAGAAGCTGGGTTTTGTATTATTTATGATATATTATAGATTGTTGTTATCTTTTTAGATACTGCGTTGGAAGAAGA
>NC_033798.1:91909463-92005294 GCF_001876935.1 Asparagus officinalis
TCATTCGGAGCATTACTGCTCATTATGGGTGTGGTATTATTTGAGTGATATTATGGTTTTATGGTGGGAGTTTGATATTTGTGGTGCTTTATGTTTGGGCTTGTATTGTCTGATCAGGAATAAAGTATGGTGCAGTTTAAGAGCAGGTCGATGTTACATTATGTTTTGGTTTTGAGCCTCACTAGAGGAGGAGCCATGTTGAAAATAGACATGTACTGGGATGCAGCATTGGCATATAATTTTCATGGGGCTGCAGCGGCTTATTCCATTTGATTTGATTCTAATGTGTCGTTTGATTGTATTGCTGGTATATGTGACCATTTGATGGGTCGGAGTTCAGCGATAAATGTGAACGTAAGGCCGGCTTTTGATGCGCTATAGTTGATATTAGTCAAGTGGAGCGATGATTAGTTGGCAGAAATACCTTGTTCTTAGTGATAGCAATTTTGAGCGTCATAAGGTTATAGCACAATTTAAGGAATGCATATGGTGCCTAAAGTGGGATGATTGTTGGCATTTAATCTAATAGAAATGCTATTTTGTGGGCAGGCATATAGATGTAAGTCAATGTGTATTGGGCTATTTCTTTGGCAGTGATAATTCCCGTAGGTACTCAGAAGTGATGCAATTAAGGTTGGTTATGTATTTGGTATTTGTAAATAAGTTTCATCGGTGGTTATATGTGGGCAGATATCAGTGTGTTGTGAGATTGTGAATTTATTGAGGGGGTCTAAATTAAAAAAGTAGCTAAAATCATTTTATAAATACAGGGGTTATTGGTTCTCTAAGCGCTAGGGTTTAGCATTCTCGTAATTCGTCTACACGGGCGCCGGGCATCTAGCTAGAGAAATGTCGGATATAGAGGAAACCGTGCTAAGGTTAGAAGATGCGCTTAATTAATATCTCGAATCTGGCAGAGGTTCATCCATGGATTCGAGGTATATAGCTTCCGCTGCATTTTGATTATTGTTAATTCTGTTAATCTCTTTGAATTAATCATGGCTATATGGTTTTAGATCTCAAGTTTTATGATTTAGATCTAACAGATATAACGTAACCTCTAGCTTGTGAGGAGGTTGCTGCTCCAATTCCTCAGTGCCCCATTAATAATAGGGGTTTGTTCATATATACCCCTCAAATCTTGATATTTGCCAATTTGCCCTCCTAATCTTGAAAAGTACCCCTCAAATACTCTCGCATTAATTTTTTCTACCCCTTTCACTTAACGACATTTGTTCTCAAACAGAAAAAAATATTGAAAATTTTGGCATTGCCTCGTTTTAAACCAACATTCAGTGACGGAAGGATCCCATATGGGAGTCTTGAAGGGTAATTATGAAAATACCAAAAAGTGGGGTAATTTTACAAATATTGAATATTTGAAGTGTATACAAGCAAAAACCCCTTAATAATAACCATAGAGAATGTTAGCCCTCTCGGAGATTAAAAGTGACAAGGGTCCATCAGTGACTTGTGATGGTGATTTACGTTCGGCCTCACGCGAGTATAGTTTCTTGGAAAGAATATTGCCCCGTCTTCATAAGTTCAATATATAATTGGCTCCTTTGGTGTCATTAATTATCGAAGAGACGATATTAATACATTTGAAAGTAAAATAAAATAATAAAACATATTTAAAACCGTTTTCATTGATGTTATTAATTAAAGAAGATTCTAGGCTTGGTTCTTTTATCTGCACGCATAATTCATAAAGATCGAGTCAGTCAATAGCTCAATGCTATATAGATATAGATGCTGCCGTGCGAAGGGTATTTATTTTTTTTTGTTAGAACTTCAAAGGGCTTTTTCTGGGAGAAATATAAGAATTTGGGCCAAAATGTGAAAGAAGTAATATGTGAAGCCTTTAAAAGATGCACTCATTCACATTTGCCAGGAAAGCCCATGTTACAATTCGAATACGAGGCCCGCGAAAAAAATAACCAGCTAAACACCCAGGACTTTTACATCTAACTAGTTGAGATGCACGTGCAATGCATGTGGTTGAATATCATGGTTATTTAAATTGATAACAATAGAGTAAAAATAAAAAAAGAAAATAAAGTTTTTTTGTGGGATTGATCATCAACTCAATAATCTCTCTCTTAAATAAAATATTATCATTGTTGCCTTCAACCCAGACTGTGGCCACGTGATCTACTATTTGTGAGTTATAAACAGATTAATCTAATACAACACCTCTATTTATTAGTATCTTGAAGTCTTCAAAAGATGGGTGATCATTCAATTCGTAAAAGAATTTTGCATATTGTTGATGTCCGTGAACAAACAATCGATGGGGGTTATCCACCGTCGGATGCAGTTTCGATCCGGGCAACGATGAGGAAGAAGGAGATGATGAATGTTGGGGCCGACTCCTCCTCCGACTTTATGCCCGATTCTGAGCGTGCGTGGTGGGCTAATAACCTGCACATGCAAGAATCGCAGGAGTACGGGGCTAGTTTCCCCCTGTGGTACCTCCGATGGTCAAGTCAGTATGTGAGCTTGAGTGGGGTTTGAGGGGAGGTCCTTGGGCCAATAAGGTCCTTGGGGAATACTCTTTTCGAGTTATTAGTTCTCTTTAACAAAGGTAAGTTCTTTGTTTTTATGAATAAAGAAGAAGCCCAAACCTGTAATACCCCTTTCTTTTCCTCCTTTTATAGTCCATCGCCTCTGAGAGTTTGACCATTGGCTTTGACTATGCACAGGAGGGCAGTTGCAGGGAGGGTACATAGACTGCTGAGTCATCCTTCTCCTTTCAGATATCGGCTGACGATTGGAAGGGAAGTCATTCGGATACAGGAGAGAAATGTTTTATCAGTACCGTGGATTTGTCAGAAGAGGCAGGGCATAGGATAGGTCGGCTGTTTACACGTCCTTTTCTCTCTAGATAGGGGCTGGCGATTGGAGAGAAGTCACTCGTGCACAAGAGAGTATCATGGAAATCTCTGAGAAGTGACTTATAAGCAGAATAAGCTGCTTGGGCACGAGGTTTGTCAGAATAGAGATCTTGATGGGACTAATCAATATTGTTATGTCGATTGACATCTGAAGTGAGCTTGGTCGGATCTTATCCCTTTAGTCGAGGCGGGTTTGATCTACGAGCCATCATTATGATTTACCGACCCGATAGTCGTGTGAGCTTTGGGTCGAGTGTACGGTGGAGTCATCTGCTCAAGGAGTCGTCTTAATCACAAGGGGGCGAATGATCTCGCGTTTCAAGTCACTCATGATGTCCCTTGATCGAAAGACGTCTTGTCTGTTTGCCTGGCCGAGAGACTTGACCTTGGCTAGGCTTTTGAGTCTCTAAGTTAGTTTGGACCATAGCTCTCTTGGATCTACGCAGACATTCTTCCGACATCTCTAACTTTGTATGGTGACTTACCATAACACATATGAATTTACTTGCAATATATCCATTAAACTTTTAGTTGCGGTTTGACTCATATTCATATTAACTTTTAGTTATTGTTTCACTCATATTTATATTATCTAATATTCTCATTCAATTTTATCCCATTCTCTGTATCATGGAAGTAAAACTAAAAGTATGAAGAATTATTTTCTTACGAAATTAGAGTAGGAAGATTATGATATATTTCGCTACGTGCTCTAAATATAATTTTTTTCCTTTGATAGAAGGTCCCTATCAAATCTTACCCTAAACAATATGAATAAAAAATACTTATTATAACTCACTTATCTAGGGTAATTATATTGTATATAGGATACATAACTCATATAGAATATCCATATCTGCTAAGTGGATTTTATTATTGTGAGATCAACATGTTAGAGGCTCGTATTCAAACTTTTTGACTCTATAAAAGACACAAGGATTTGGAGTGCATAGCTTATATATCGTAACGAACATATTGATTCATGAAGAATTTTTTCTAATAATGATATTATTACAGTGATATTACTATATATAACATTTTAAAATAAATTATAAAGTATATATATAGAAACCTCAATGCTTATAGTCAGTAGTTGGGTTCCATAAAATATGTTAACTTTACATTATAATTTGCTATTTATAGTATTGTGGGCAATGTCATTACTTTTCCTTTTTATCTTATTATTCACACTTTTCTGATGTAAGTTCTCTTTTGCTAATCACTCAATTGGCTATATTTAGTTTTTATAATATCAGAGGTTAGAATATTCTCTTCTACTTAAAAAGTGTTGATATAATTTTCTTAAAAAATATATATACATAGTAGCAATAGTATGTACTTCAGTTCAACTCAAACATTGGCTTAAAGCCATTTAGAGTGAGGTCCTTTTTATGCTAAAATGGTGATATAGTGATTACAGAGTCTAAAAGTCAAAGAAGAAATTTCTACAAAGAAAAAATAATTTAATGTGTCAAATTAAGAAGTAATTTGTAAATTATACATGGGCAGTGCAGATAACTATAAAAAGTAATATATATATATATCTTCATAAAAACTTCATAGTGAGTGACCAACTATAATCATCCTAATTTAAACATAATTAATTATTATTTTAGTTACTAATTTTATACGTTTAGCTATGAAATAAATCTCCAGAAAAATAGAAATTGAGATTGTATTATGTTGTAAATAAATAAATAAATGTTATTAGAGCTCCTATTTATATTAAATTTAAAAATAATAATATAAATTATTAAGCATCAAATATTAGTTCATGTGAGAAAGTAAAGTAATCTATGGTCTATATGCATTTATAGTCAATCAATCAAACGTATTAAATTTATGATGACCACAACCAAAATTATATTTTGGGTTCACATTAAATATAATTTATAAAAAATAGTATATTAAATCAAAAACTTTTTAACCACTATATAAATTATCTAAAAATTTTTACATATATAAACTATATTGCCTAGGAATAGTGATGTGCGCACTTAACTATAGTCGAATAATCTTATCGTTATTGTTTCCTTTAATCCAGTCTGGTCTACTATTTGTGAGTTATAAACACATTAGTCTAGTACAACATCACTATTTATTAGTATCTTGAAGTCTTTAAAAGATGAGTGACCATTCAATTCGTAAAGAAATTTTTATATGAAATTTTTGCATATATAAATTACACTGCCTAAGAATAGTGATGTGTTGTACACTTAACTCTAGCCTAATAATCTTAAGAACGATTTACTCTTCAACATTATTATTAATTGACGTATTTATGCATTACACTGAAAACACAATAAAATTTTAGAAAACTACAAAAGAAACACCCAAAAAAATTTAAACAAATTATAAAAAAACATCCTAAAATTTTGTAATTTACAAATACACAAAACTATTAAACATTACATTAAAATCAAGAAATTACAAAAAAAATAAAAATTTTCAAACTTTGGAGAGGTAATTTGCAATGTGCGAAACTTTAAGGGTGCTTTTTCTATAAATTTAAAATTTAATAGATTTTCAATCATTTATGTTCTTTTCAAAAATTTATGGGTAATTTTGACCATGAAAGGTTTTTCCTAAATCTATACTTTTAAAGTGAGTATGATATTTTTTGTAAAATTTTAGTTTTCTAAGGGTTGTTAGTAATTTTGTATATTCATTTTTGTGTTCATAAGTTAGAAATTTTCATGATATTTTTTATAATTATGAATTTTAGGGATTTTTTAAACTTATAAGCATTTTCTACAGATTGTAAATTATTTATAGACTATTTATAATTTCTATGCTTTCAATTTACTATTGAGTTTGAAATTCTCAGGGTGTTATTTATAAATTTTGAATTTTAAGGTTTTGTTTCTAATTTTTGAAATTTTAATGGTGTTTTATTTAAATTATAAATTATGTAGGGGATATTTATAATTTATATATTTTTAATGTACTATTAGGTTAGAAATTATCAAAATTTTTATAAATTTACAATTCTGAGGGTTTTATTCTACAATTTATAGAAAGTTCAGAGTGTTTATTATAAATTCCATAATTTTTTAGGGGTTGTTTGTGTTATTTGTAGTTTTTTCGTGTGTTTACAAGTTTGAAATTTTGAAGGTGTTTTTTATAAATTTTGAATTTTTAGGGGTGTTTTTGTAATTTTTAAAACTTATAAGATATTTTCTCCAAAGTCAAAAAACTTTTATTTTCTAGCTAACATATATTTTTTAGATTTCTCACTGAATTAAAATAAGTAAAATTTATAATTTTTAGATGTTATAATAAAATTTTAAATTTTTAGGGGTGTTTTTGCAATTTCAAAAACTTGGAGGATTTTTTTACAAAGTCCACAAATTTTTAGGTGCCGTATAGCGTATGTTTTTTAGATTTCTCTATGAACTGAAATAAGTAAAGGATTTGAATTATATCAAATGTATTTTTTATCCAATAACATGTTAAGTCTCGTTTTAAATATAATAAATCATTTGGTTATTAATTCAAAGAAGATAAGATAATTAGAATAGATTATGATAACAATGTAATATTTAAAAAAGTTGAGGGTAATACTGATCATGAAAAGATTTTCTTGAACTCGTACTTTTAAATGGTCGAAAAGACCTAAACATTCTAGTGATTAAATGACCCATAAATAGGAAAAATAATAATTGAAATAAAATTATATTTTAATTGAATCTAACAAGACACTTCACAGAATGAAGCATAAAATGGATCTAAGAAATTATTAAAATAGAATTAAAGAAACTAATTTAAAAAATATGAGATCGGGGGATAGAGGGAGAGAAGACCTCACCGACATAAACTCTATTTCTCTCCGAACGTGACAGCAAATTTGGTGGAGAATGTGCAAGGAGAAAAGTGAATATAATAGGTGACAAAGTGGGCGTGCTTACATAAATAAGTTATTAAGATATTCGTCCTAAAATCTTAATAATCGAGCATAAATTATAAGCTATTAACAATCGAGCATAAATTGAGCATAGATAAAGTATGCTCGATTGTTAATAGCTTAGGGAACTTGGGCAATTTAAAACTCTTTGAAATTGCCTAAGAGTTTTTTGACCACCTTCAAATACTGAGTCATTCTCGAGTCTTTAGCTTCGTAATCTCCCATTACTTAATAGACGACAAGCCGAGAGTCGGTCAGGATATAGACTTATCCTTAATTGCTAGGGCGGCTTGGCTCAGAGTCCTGATATGAGGGCTTCATATTTGGCCTCGTTATTTGAGGCTAGAAATTCAAAAGCGATGGAATATTCATGTATGGACCCATTTCGGCCCCGTAGAACAACTCCAGCTCCATTGCCCCCTTCTTCAGATGATAATAACCACCACAAGGAAGTTCTGTTTAGAGATATAAGTAAGCAAAAACCATCAAAGTGGAACCGAGGAACAAGTTTTAGTAAGGAAATAAATCAAATATACTTAATCATGATATTTGACCACGTGCATTGCACGTGCATAAAGAAATTTTTATATGATTTTTTTGCATATATAAATTACACTACCTTAGAACAGTGATGTGTTGTACACTTAACTATGGCGTAATAATCTTAAGAACGATTTACTCTTCAACATCATCATTAATTGACGTATTTATGCATTACATTGAAAACACAATAAAAATTTAGAAAACTACAAAAGAAACACACAAAAAAATTTAAAAAATTATAAAAAACACCCTAAAATTTTTGTAATTTACAAATACATAAAACTATAAAACATTACATTAAAATCAAGAAATTACAAAAAAAATAAAAAAATTTCAAACTTTGGAGAGGTAATTTGCAATGTGCCAAACTTTAAGGGTGCTTTTTCTATAAATTTAAAATTTAATATATTTTTAATCATTTATGTTCTTTTCAAAAATTTACGGGCAATTTTGACCATGAAAGGTTTTTCCTAAATCTATACTTTTAAAGTGAGTATGATATTTTTTGTAAAATTTTAGTATTCTAGGGGTTGATAGTAATTTTGTATATTCATTTTTGTGTTCATAAGTTAGAAATTCTCATGATATTTTTTTATAATTATGAATTTTAGGGGTTTTTATAATTTTTTAAACTTAAAAGCCTTTTCTACAGATTATAAATTATTTATAGACTATTTATAATTTATACGCTTTCAATTTACTAATGAGTTTGAAATTCTCAGGGTGTTATTTATAAATTTTGAATTTTAAGATTTTGTTTGTAATTTTTGAAACTTTAATGGTATTTTCTTTAAATTATAAATTATGTAGGGGATATTTATAATTCATATATTTTTTAATGTATTATTAGGTTAGAAATTATCAATTTTTTTATAAATTTACAATTCTGAGGGTTTTATTTTGCAATTTGTATAAAGTTTAGAATGTTTATTATAAATTCCATAAATTTTTGGGGGGTTTTTTGTGTTATTTGTAGGTTTTTTGTGTGTTTATAAGTTTGAAATTTTGAAGGTGTTTTTTATAAATTTTGAATTTTTAGGGGTGTTTTTGTAATTTTTAAAACTTACAAGATATTTTCTCCAAAGTCAAAAAACTTTTAGTTTCTATCTAGCATATATTTTTTAGATTTCTCACTGAATTGAAATAAGTAAAATTTATAATTTTTAAGATGATATAATAAAATTTTAAATTTGTAGGGGTGTTTTTGTAATTTCAAAAACTTGGAGGATTTTTTTACAAAGTCCACAATTTTTTAGGTACTGCTTAGCGTATGTTTTTTAGATTTCTTTATGAACTAAAATAAGTAAAGGATTTGAATTATATTAAATGTATTTTCTTTATCCAATAACATGTTAAGTCTCATTTTAAATATGATAAATCATTTAGTTACTAATTTAAAGAAGATAAGATAATTAGAATAGATTAGGATAACAATGTAATATTTAAAAAATTGAGGGTAATATTGATCATGAAAAAATTTTCCCGAACTCGTACTTTTAAAAGGAGTATGATACTACAAAGATAAAGTTGTTGCGGTGGAATGGTGATCATGGCCTCGTGGAGAAGCCTAAAAGTTCTCGGCAGATCTTAGTCAAGAAATGTCTGATGACGGCGTAGGGGATTGTGTCTATGAGATATCATCTAAGGGGCTGTTTGGTTGGCTAAAAACAGGAAACTTAATTATAAGGTATTCATTTTTTATAATACATTTTTATGTTTAGTTTACTTTTTAAAACCAAGAAAAGAAAGAAAAGAGATGAGATGATATGAGTTATTACTATATTATTAGATAATGTGACTCGTTTTAAAAAAAAATTAATTGTTATGAAAGAATATGGATGTCCATTTAGTTTCCCAAGAAGTTGATATTCCCCTAGTACATTAATCTTTTTCCTAGAACAACACAATGCATGTTCTTGAAAGACTAAGTTTATGAATGAGTAATTAATATGATTCATGTATCATCATCTTAGTTTGTATATAAATAGAGGTATTCCTACCTCACTTTGTGATAGCAATGAAGAACGAATGAAATAAAATTTCTCTCTACTTCTCGTCTACTTTTCTTCTCTACTTCATTAGTTTTACAACACGTTATCAGCACGAGACTTTACCATTGAAACAATCTTCTTCAAATCCATTAGATTCATCGTTGGGCACGTGTTGATATTTTGGATAAACTTTCGAGGTATAATTTCTCTTTCCAATTCAATTCATTTTTCACTATGACTAACCTTACAAAACAAGAATTTACGCCACTTGATATTTCTGGAAAGAACTACTTATCTTGGATGTTAGATGTTGAAATATATCTTGCTACAAATGGTATTGAAAATATTATTGTGAAAGAAAATGAGACATCAAATCAAGACCATGCCAAAACTATAATTTTCCTTCGCCATCATTTACATGAAGGATTAAAAACTGAATGTCTAACTATAAAAGATCCACATACTATGTGGAATAATTTGAAGGAGAGATTTGACCACTTGAAGTTAGTCGTGCTCCTAAAAGCCCGGTATGACTGGCTTTACTTAAGGCTATAAGATTTTAAATCAATCAGTGAGTACAATTCTACAATGTATAAAATTACCTCTCAATTGCAATTGTGTGGAGAAAATATCACTGATGATGATATGTTAGAAAAGAAACATTATGAGGAAATATGCTACCGGTGTGGAATAGAAGGCCATTGGTCCCGTACATGTCGTACGGCAAAACATCTTGTTAACCTCTATCAGGCATCATTAAAAGGGAAAGACAAAAATGTCGAGACAAATTTTATCTATCAAAACAATGTTTATGATGATCTTGATGATATCACACACACCTCGATGTAGCTGATTTCCTTGAGCAACCTGAAGTTATGAAATGATCTCATGACAAATACTCGATATTTTGAATTTTGTTATTTTCACATCTTTTATGAATTTGGTAATTTATGGACTTTATTGATATTTATTTTTGTTTGTAATTTTCTTTGTCATTTCTTCCTAAAGAAGAAATGGATGCCAAATATTTGGGATCAAACAATGGTGATGATAATACTTGTCTCATTGATAGTGCTACTACACACACTATACTTAAAAACATGAAGTATTTTTCTCATTTGAAAATGGAAGAAACAAATATTAACACAATAAGTGGTAGTGCTAAATTGATTGATGACTCCGGAAGAGCCACTGTATTTCTCCCCGAAGGAACTAAAATTGCCATAAATAATGCACTACTCTCGATAAAGTCTCGAAGAAATTTGCTAAGTTTTAAAGATATCCGCCGAAATTCGATAAAGTCTCGAAGAAATTTGCTAAGTTTTAAAGATATCCGCCGAAATGGATATCATATCGAGACGATGAATGAGACAAATGGTTTTAAAGATATCCGCCGAAATGGATATCATATCGAGACGATGAATGAGACAAATGATGAATACTTATTATAAATACCATTTCTGAGAAGAAATGCGTATTAGAAAAGCTATCTTCTCTATCTTCTGGTTTATATTATACAAAAATAAGTGTAGCTAAATGTATCACCTTGACATTCTGGTTCTATAATGATGAGGTGAATAATTACAAATTCACATTGCCATTCATTGAAAAATAAAAAAAATACTAAATTCTAATGAATTCTCATGTGTTGCTTGTTCCTAAGGGAAGTTAATTTTTAGACTATCACCAACGAAAGTAGGAACTGAATCCCCTGCATTTCTAGAACGAATTCATTGTGATATATGTGGGCCTGTAGATCAACCATATGGACCATTTAGATATTTTATGGTACTAATTGATGCATTAACAAGATGGTCACATGTAAGTTTATTATCTAGTCGCAACCTAGCGTTTGCGAGATTGCTTGCTCAAATAATTAAATTGTGAGTATAATTTTTTGATTACCCCATTAAGAAAATTCGTCTAGATAATGCTAGTGAATATTCATCACATGCCTTTGATGATTATTGCATGGTTATTAGGATAAGTGTTGAACATCTTGTAGCTCATGTTCATACATAAAATGGTCTAGCCGAATCATTTATTAAACAGCTTCAATTAATTGCAAGACCATTGTTAATGAGGTCTATACTTCCTTTATCTGCTTGGGGACATGCTATATTACATGCAGCACTACTTAGGCCGACAAGTTATCATATTTATTCTCCCTTACAATTAGTTCTTGGTCACGAGCCCAATATTTCTTATTTAAGATTTTTTGGTTGTGTGGTATATATTCCTATTGCACCGCCTCAACGTACTAAAATGTGCCCTCAAAGAAGATTGGGAATATATGTCGGGTATGAATCACCTTCTATAATTAAATATATTGAACCATTAACAGGTGGTTTATTTACTGCAAGATTTGCAGATTGTCATTTTGATGAATCATATTTCCCGACATTAGGGGGAGGTAAAGATCAACCAAAAAAGAAAATTACTTGGAAAATATCATTATACTTTCTTGATCCTCATACAAAAGAATGTAAACTAGAAGTTCAAAAGATTATACATTTACAGAAAATTACAAACTAATTACCGGATGTTTTTAGTGATTCTAGAAGAATTACTAAATCGCATATTCCAGCAGAAAATGCTCCGATTAAAATTGATATCTTTAGTGATTCTAGAAGAATTACTAAATCGCATATTCCAGCAGAAAATGCTCCGATTAAAATTGATATCCCAGAAGGACAAATTAAAAGTGCTAACGAATCTAAAGCACGCCTGAAGCGTGGTAGACCTCTTGGTCCCAAAGATAAGAATCCTCGAAGGAAAAGAGGATCGAATGATCAAAATATTGCTAATGATAAAATTCAACATCCTGAAAAGGTTGCTCCTGAAGAGCCAATTCCTGAAGAGAATGAAACTATAGAAAATTCAATAAATTTTGTCATTACGAGAAAGAGTTGGAACCGAAGATAGAAAATTCAATAAATTTTGTCATTACGAGAAAGAGTTGGAACCGAAGAGAAGTAATTGTCGATAATGTATTTGCATATAATGTAGCACTTATTACGAGAAAGAGTTGGAACCGAAGAGAAGTAATTGTCGATAATGTATTTGCATATAATGTAGCACTTAATATTATGGAAGAAGATGAGGATCATGAACCCAGATCGGTTGATGAATGTCGGCGAAGAATGATTGGTCAAAATGGAAAGATGCGGTCCAATCCGAATTAGATTTATTGGCTAAACGAAAAGTTTTTGGATCTGTAGTCCAAACACCTGAAGGTGTAAAACCAGTAGGATATAAATGGGTATTTGTGAGGAAAAGAAATGAGAGAAATGAAATTGTGAGATATAAAGCAAGACTTGTAGCCTAAGGATTTTCACAAAGACCAGGATTTGATTATGATGAGACATATTCTCCAGTAATTGATGGAATTACATTTAGATATCTTGTGAGTTTAGCAGTACATGAAAAACTTGATATGGGTCTGATGGACGTAGTCACTGCTTATTTATATGGAACGTTAGATAATGATATCTATATATAAATCCCTAAAGGATTTAGCATGCCTGAAGCATGTAAATCAAATCCTAGAGAAATGTACTCCATTAAGTTGCAAAGATCTTTGTATGGACTCAGACAATCTGGACGAATGTGGTATAACCGTCTTAGTGAATGTTTAGTCAAAGAAGGTTATACAAATGATCCTATATGTCCATGTGTTTTCATAAAGAGGAATGAGTCAAATTTTGTGATCATTGCTATATATGTTGATGATCTTAATCTGATTGGAACTCCTGACGAGCTCCAAAAGGCGATTGAATATTTGAAGAAAGAATTTGAGATTAAAGATTTTGGTAAAACTAAAATTTGCCTTGGTTTACAAATTGAGCATTTAGAAATGAGATTTTTGTTCACCAAACTGCTTATACCCAGAAGGTATTAGAATGGTTCTACATGGATAAAGTACATCCATTAAGTATCCCGATGGTTGTCAGGTCACTTGATCCTGCTAAGGATCCTCTTAGACCAAAAGAAGAAGAAAAGATTCTTGGTCCTGAAGTACCATATCTCAGTGCAATAGGTACTCTAATGTATCTTGCTAATTGTACAAGACTGGATATATTATTTTCTGTGAATTTATTAGCAAGATTTAGTTCATCTCCTACAAAACGACATTAGAACGGTATAAAATATATTTTTCGCTATCTCGAAGGAACAATTGATCTTGGCTTATTTTATTCTTATAATTCTCGACCTGGATTGCTTGGATATGATGATGCTGGGTATTTATCTGACTCGTATAAAGCAATATCTCAAACTGGTTATTTATTTACATGTGGTGACACCGCTATTTCATGACGATCTACGAAACAATCAATTGCTGCCACTTCTTCAAATCATACTGAAATAATTACAATTCATGAGGCCAGTCGAGAATGTATTTGGCTAAGATCAATGATCCACTATATCCGGAAGAATAATGGATTGTCTCCTGAAAATAAAAATCCTCCAACTAATTTGTTTGAAGACAATGCAGCTTGTATAGCTCAATTAAAAGGAGGATATATTAAAGGAGATAGAACGAAACACATTTCACAAAAATTCTTCTTTACATATGTTTTGCAAAAGAATGGTAAAATCGTTGTACAACAAATTCGATCGAGTGATAATCTGGCAGATTTATTCACCAAGGTATTACTGACTGTAACTTTTGAGAAATTGGTAAAAAATATTAGAATGCGTCGGTTGAAAGATCTCAAATGATATTTGAATTAGGGGGAGAAACTAATACACAAGAATAGTGTACTCTTTTTCCTTCGCTAGGATTTTTTTCCCACTGGGTTTTTTCCTAGTAAGGTTTTAACGAGGCATATTCTTTGTGTAATGTTGAACATTCAAAGGGGAGTGTTATGAAATAATGTGGATGCCCATTTAGTTTCCTAAGAAGTTGATATTCTCCTAGTACATTAATCTTTTTTTTAGAAGAACACAATGCATGTTCTTGAAAGACTAAGTTCATGAATGAGTAATTAATATGATTCATGTATCATCATCTTAGTTTTTATATAAATAGATGTATTCCTACCTCAGTTTGTGATAGCAATGAAGAACGAATAAAATAAAATTTCTCTCTACTTCTCGTCTACTTTTCTTCTCTACTTTATTAGTTTTACAACATTAATCAATTTTTAGTGATTTTTTATTCTATTTTTTCTTTAATTTTAAGAAATCAGACAAACATGCCCTAAATTTGTAGATTTTGAATCTATTCCAGTATATAGTGTATCATATTTAATATTCAGGTTAGTTATTTCTATTCCATTCTATTCCATTCGATTGCAAGGGAGAGAATGAAATGAAGCGACTTAGAATATTAGTTGTCATAAAAATGGTTTTCATAAATCTTTTTCTGTATAAGGGTTTTTTGGTTATGCTTTTTGGGCTTGAGGTAGGGATGAATGACCCAACTTAATGGATGAATGACCCAACTTAATTTGGTTCCCCCAAGCAATTTTCCCAAATGATTTTCATAGCAATGGATTTTAAAAGAAAATAGCGACCTTCAAAAGAATAGTAGAATCGCACATAGCTGCATGTTTATTTCTCTAAATTAGAATAACCGTATACAATAACTAAGGGTCAGTTTGGTTACCGATGCGTTTGGGCCGTTTTCGTTCTGTTAAAAAAAAACACAAAACGCGTTTGAGAACTGTTGTGTTTTTCTGTCCAAAACCACAACAAAGCCCAAATTTCAACGGGTTTCTCAAAACTACATAAAGGTGTTTTTCTCCCGTTGTTTTCATTTCTCCCAAAGCATCAACCCAAGCTGTCAGATCTCAGCTTCGTCGTCGCCCAAACTTGGCCATCGGGGTGTCACCCAAATATTGGTCGTCGCTGTCACCGTCGCCGCCTTCTAAAGCTTGTTGTCATGGTCATGGTCGTCGCCGTCGCCCAAGCTTCAGATCTGGTCCCTTCCGCCGTCGCCATCGCCTCCAGATCCCGTCGTCGTCTCCCATAGATCCCGCTGTAACCATTCTCAACTCTTGATTTGATTATTTTTTACTTTTTCCGAATTTATGGATTGTTTTGGCAATTTATTCACTCCTCTCCCCTTCATTAACTCCCACTAGCAAGATTTTGAATGACGGATTATTTGGGAGCGGTTAGTTAGGTGCATGTTAGCGGGCGATTTTATTACCGCTATTGTGCGCCTCCGCTCAGATCTCGAATGAGGAAGAAGAAGAAAAGCGGGAACAAGAGAGTCATTGATGCTTCTTTAAGAGATTCGATCTTTGTTTATCCTTCCTCTTCTTCTTATTTGAGTGAAGCTGAGGGTTCTGGTAGTTCAATGGAGTCTTCTGAAGCTTTAGCGAGCAATAGAACAGTAATGGAGCTGCGAGCTTCATCTATGGCATCAATGGAGATGGAGAGTACTGGCCCTAAAGGAGCTAAGAAAAAAATGGCAATGGAAGAGATTTTGACTAAAACAAAATCTATTTCTGAACCTAATCTGCTCAGATCTGGTTTTGATCGTCAGTTAGATTCCTCTTGGGCTGATGAAATGGAGGAGGTTAATGTGAAGAATATAGAGGAGTCTACGGAGGAGTTTGATGATGATGTTGAGATTTTTACCCCCTTTGTTGCTCAATCTTCAAAAGAAACAGATCCAGTGGTGACTGAGAATATTGTGATTTCCCCTTCTGCTAAAAAAGAAAAAGGAAGTCTTGAAGTTCTGGTAGGAGAAGATAAAAGGAAGGATAAGATTGATGAACTCAATACAGGGGAGGAAAAGAAATCTTATGTCAGTCTCTTTGCTGATAATAGGAAGCCAGGTAAAGGACTTGATCTAAATTTCATTCCAAGTTCTTCTTCTAATGCAGTTTCTTTCTCGGCTGAAGAATGGAAGGAGGGTGAACAATTCTGGAAACATTCCTTAATTGGACATGTTATAGGTCTGAATGTTAAATTCAGATCCATGGAAACTTTTATTAATAAAGCATGGGGTAGGATAACTATTCCCAAAATTTCTCTACTCAAGCAAGGGGTGTTTTTATTTGATTTTCAGTCTGATCAACAGATGAGGGATGTATTAGATGCTGGCCCTTGGTTTTTTGGCTCAAGACCTTTGATACTTAAACCATGGTCTACTGAAGTTGATATGGATAAAGTCCAAGATTGATCCTATCTTATGTGGATTCAGCTCCCAAATCTGAAGCTTAATTTGTGGAGTGCTACAGGAATCAGCAAAATATCTAGCCAAATTGGTTGGCCTAATACAACTGACATGCTCACTGCCACAAGGCAGAGATTAAGCTACGCTAGAGTCTTAGTTGAAGTTCAATTGCCCTTGAAGGAACCTTTGCCAGACTCAGTGGATCTAATTGGGCCTGATGGAAAAAAGTATAATCAAAAGATTATATATGAGCTTAAGCCAAGGTGGTGTTCAAATTGCAATATAATTGGCCATGACACTGATAACTGCAGAAGACAAAAGTTGAAGAAAATATGGGTTCCTGTCAACAGAAGGGAAAATAATGCAGCAAATGAATTGCCAGCTAATCCTGTATCTGTCCAGGATATTAGAAAGGATATCTTGCCAGCAAAACAAATGCAACAAGAAAATGTTCAATCCAGTTCAGGCAATAATAAGAATCATGCACATATGGAGACAGAGGCTAACCTGGGGGTGAATAATCCTACACTTCCTGTTACTGCAGTAAAACATGCACAACAAAAAGTGGCTGATACTCAAAATGTCAGGCAGGGGGATTTTGGATTAGCAACTCTGCATCAATTTTCTTCCCCTACAGTAAATGCTTCAGGGTTTACAAGTGTTAGCAAAACAAATGTTGCTAGAAGAGTAATAGCTAAAGCTTCAGGGAATTCTATTCAGGCATCTCATTTCTCACCTCTGGGCTCTCAAACTCTTGATTTTGATCCCTATTATGTTGACAGGGGTGGAAGTTAGTAATGCACTTCTCAATTTGGAATATCAGGGGGTTTAACAAATCCCCTAAGCACTTGATTGTGAAGCAATTCATACATGATTATAAACATTCCTTTTTAGCCCTTCTAGAGACAAAGCTTTCTTCAGCAAAAATGGATGATATAGCTCATAAAATTGCTAAAAATTGGGAATGGACTTCTAATGTTCAGGAAGCTGGCAATGGGAGGATTTGGCTCCTCTGGAATAAAGATATTCTTTCTGTTCAATGTGTCAGAGCTTCAGTGCAATTTATTACTTGTTCTATACATTCAAAAGACAGCAGAATTTCTTGCTTAATGTCTATAGTCTATGCTCTCAACCATAGAGAAGATAGGAAGTCACTATGGCAGGACCTCCAAAACTTCAAATCATCAGTAAACTGCCCTTGGTTAGTCGGGGGAGACTTCAATGCTATTCTCAGTGATGAGGAAAAACTGGGTGGTAAGCCAATTTCTGAGGCAGATACTGAAGATTTTCAGAATTTCATCTCCTCTAGTCAGCTTACACATATCAAGACCACGGGGTGCTTCTACACTTGGAATAATAAACAAGGGACTGATACTAGAATATGGAGCAGATTAGATAGGGTATTGGTCAATGAATCTTGGATCCTACAATATACATCAAGCCAAGTAGAGTTCTTGCAACCAGCTTATTCTGACCATTCTCCAGCACTTTTGATAATTGAATATGAGATTTTCCAGGGGAAAAAACCTTTTAAGTTTTTCAAGATGTGGACAAAACACCCAGAGTTTCTCTCTACTGTCAAATCTGCTTGGGATAAGGAGATACAGGGATATTACATGTATAAGATACATTCAAAGCTCAAACTTCTCAAGCCAATGTTAAAGGAGCTAAATAAAAGGAACTTCATGAATATTAGTAAGCAGGTGTTAAGAGTCAAGCATGAGCTTACTGATACACAATATAAGTTGAGCACTGACCTGTTCAACTCTCATCTTATTCTCAAGGAAAAGGAATGCTTAAAGAAATATTCAACTCTACTACAATGTGAGGAATCTTTTTACAGACAGAAAGCTAGCATCAATTGGGCTGTGCATGGTGATAAATCTACTCAATTCTTCCACTCAATCATGAAAGCTAGGAGACATCATAACAGGGTGCTATCCCTCTATATTGAGAATGATACTAGAACTTCTGATATGCCTACAATCATCAATGAACTAACTGAGTATTATAAAAGTCTTCTAGGTTCTTATGGTAACTGTGATGAGCCTAATCCAAATGTCATTGCAAATGGTCCTATTTTATCTGCAAATCAAAGAAGTTTGCTAGCAGCTCCTGTCACAAGGGAGGAGATTAAACAGGCTGTGTTTACAATGTCAGATGACAAAAGCCCTGGGCCTGATAGATTCAGTGCTTCTTTTTTCAAAGCAGCTTGGAGTATCATTGAAGATGAAATATGCAAAGCTATAGAGGAATTTTTCCATTCTGGTAAACTTCTTGGTGCCTTTAACTCCACCTCCATTACTCTAGTACCTAAAATTCTTAACCCAAGATCACCAGCTGATTATAGGCCTATTTCATGCTGCAACTGTATATACAAGATTATTTCCAAAATCATTACTGCAAGAATACAGAAAGTGATTGGGTACTTGATTGATAATGCACAGAGTGCATTTGTAAAGGGAAGGCTCATCTCCAATAATATACTGTTGGCTCATGAACTTCTCAAACACTATGGAAGAAGACATAATTCTCCAAGAGCTGTTCTTAATGTTGATCTGAGGAAAGCTTTCGACATGATAAACTGGGGGTTCATCAGACATATGCTGACAGGGCTTGGATTTCCTAGCAATATGATCAAGTGGATAATGGAATGCATTTCAACTCCTAGATTTTCATTATCACTAAATGGTTCCTTGCATGGATACTTTGAGGGATCTAGAGGGCTAAGACAAGGGGATCCATTATCTCCATTTTTATTTGTCATAAGTATGGAATATCTATCTAGAAAACTGAAAACCCTCAGCTCAGACAGAGGATTCAAGTACCATCCAAAATGTGCTAGAATGAATATTACTCACTTGACATTTGCCGATAATCTGCTGCTTTTTTGTAAAGCTGATTTGGACTCAATAGCTAAGATACATAGCTGTTTTCAAGAATTCAGCAATGTCTCAGGGCTGGAGGTTAATTCTAGTAAAAGCTCAATCCTCATGAGTGGTATTGATGATAACGCAAAGGTGCAAATATGCACATTCTTAAACTTCACAGAGGGCTCCTTGCCAATGAGATATTTGGGCATGCCACTGATCTCTAAGAGGCTCTCCTTTCTTGATTGCTCTCCTTTAATATCTAAAGTCTCTGATCAACTCCAATCTTGGCAGAACAGGAGACATTTGTCATATGCGGGAAGAATCCAACTAATAAAATCTGTTATCATGGGAATTCAAATCTATTGGACAAGCAACTATATCCTTCCGATAAAGGTTTTAGAAAAGATCGATAAAATGTGTTCTGCTTTCCTATGGGGGAGCAAAATACATCTAGTTTCCTGGTCAGAAGTATGCAAGGATAAAGAACATGGAGGATTGAGTCTCTTCACTGCCAGGTATTGGAATTATTCAGCAGGTATTAAACTACTATGGATGATACATGCTAAAAAGGATTTATTGTGGATTAAATGGGTCCATGAGAACTATTTACAAAATCAGAGTATATGGCAAATTCAACCGAGGAAAAATGACTCTTGGATGTGGCGCCAGCTCCTAAAAGTGAGAGACTTGGTGATCAACAGATTTGGAAGTATGGGGAATATTCAAGGTGTTCTTGATAGCTGTCTCAAAGATGGTAACATTCAAATCTCTTCTATATACAATGCTATTTCTTACTCTTCAGCTACTGTAAACTGGTCGAAGTCAGTTTGGGAGGGCTTGCACTATCCCAAACACTCTTTGATAATGTGGCTTGCCATCCTCTCGAGGCTGCTGACTAAAGATAGGCTATATCGCATGAAGATCTTGGAAGCTAATCAGAATCAATGTGTATTGTGTACAGGCTCTGCAAACAGGCCTGAATCTAAAAAACACCTCTTCTTCGAGTGTCAATACTCAGCTTCTGTCTGGAATGAAATGATGGAATGGTTAGGCTTTGCATGGAGATCATGTGGTTGAGATTGTGTGATGAATTGGTTTAATAACAACCTGAAGGGTCTAGGATTTATGAAGAAGATGAAAAGAATGGTGCTGTCAGCAACAATATATTGGATATGGAAGGAGAGGAACTCAAGAATTTTTCAGCAAAAACTGTCAGCAACAATATATTGGATATGGAAGGAGAGGAACTCAAGAATTTTTCAGCAAAAATGTAGAAGTCCCGATCAACTTGTGAGGGAGGTGAAGATTTCTGTCCTTATGAAAGTGCTGCAAGAAAAAGTTCCAGACCATTTGAGAGAAAGAATAAATAGTTTGTAAATAATTAGTTTATTGTTCTTGGTTGCCAGACCATTCTGGTTCTTCCTGTGCTCTCATTTCAAAAATCGGGAAAATGAATAAAAATTTTTCATTTACCAAAAAAAAAAAAAAAACTCCCACTAATCCCCTTCCAATTTCGGTTCACATGGTTTGTTTAATACGAGGGCTATGAGCCTTGTTTTTGTTGATTTTGTTTGGACGTGAGAGGAGAAACTGAAAGGAAACAATTTGATGAAATCTAGAAGAAATTTGATCTCAAAATGCTTTATTTTGTATTATGGGTTGGTTTTGATTTTAATTTTCAGTATGGAAATTTTGGTGGAGAGGAGGAGAAGGGAGCAGGTTTGTACTTTTAATTCAAGATTTGATTTTTTTTCATTTCAATCATCAATTTGTGGAAAATTAGGGTTGAAGATCAGGAGGAAAATAATCTCTTGAATCGTTGACATCATGATCTACCTCATAGATTTGATTTTGGCTAGATTCTGATTTGTCTTGTGATCATCCTCACAGCCAAACTTAAGTCTTAGCACAAAACCCCTTGGTACTACACTTGCTAGTGTTATCTCTTCTCAAAACTACAACGGTGTTTTTAAAACACTTTAGGAGAAAAAACAAAACATCAATGTGTTTTTCTAGAAAAACACAACACCAAAAACACATTGCTAACCAAACAAACCCAATTAAGTTAAACTTATTTGTATAAATTTTTAGCAATTTACCAAGGATTCCTAAGGATCCTAGATCTAAGTCTACTTGGATCCATGTCAAGAGAAATCATGAGCTGTCAAATACAATTAAAAATACATTAAAAACTTTGATTGAGATAACAAACATTCCTTCAGCTCATATCCATAACAAATTACCCAAATTCATAAATATGCCCGCAAAGTCGCACGCTTAAAATCAATAATTAAAGATTCAATCGAATTCACTACCTCAAAAAGAGAAAATAAATAATAATAATAATACAATTTTAATATTGAACTACATTCTTCAGGGGGGTGTCGGGGGTCCGGTGGGGAACAAATAAACAAAACAAGCATTACATTCTAATTAATACATAATAACAAGGAAAAAAAGAGGCATAAACACATAAAAACAATTAAACTAATTTAATTAACTCCTCTCCGGCCAACTAATCCTAGGCTCATAAGCACCCCCTTTCTTCTTCAAATACTCCCCGAAGTCCATCCCTCCCCCCTCCACTTTCTCCCTCGATACCCACCCAATCCCACCCGGCAGAATCCCGACACTCCTAAAGGCCCAAGTAAGCGTCGAAAGCCCAGCGAAGCCCATGATAACAGCGACGCCAAAGCTCACCATGGAAGCAGCAAGGAGAAAGGCAGCAGGAACTATAATCGGGCTGAAGAGAAGCATGAGGGGCGCCGCGATGAGGAGGAGGGTCGTGGTTGCCAGCAGAACGAAGCCCATCATGCCCAGCAGAGGGCCGCCGACGATGACGCTGGCGACTGTGGCGTACAGGACGGTGGTGCCCGTGATCTCTGCCATTAATTTTTTATACTCTCTCTCTCTCTCTCTCTCTCTCTCTCTCTGAAGTTTGTATGGGAGAGGATGCGATGGGGGTGTATATGTACAGAGGTGGAGGGAGGGAGGGAGGGCATGGCACGGCACACGTGTGAGAAGCTCAAGTCTTTGGATCGACGCGTGTGGAGCTGGTGACGTGTGTGTTTCTGTAGATGCCTATCCGTAATGTTTACTGTTTATTAATGTTACCATAGAAAAATTTGGCTTGTTATGGTTGCATGTTTTTCTATAAAGAGAGTTTAATACCTCAAATGAAGAGCATCCGTCGTAAAGTCACAAAGGTATGGCATGATCCGAAAGATCAAATAAATTTTTCTTAGAAAACCTTCTAATCTGAATCCTTCTTTTCTTATTACTATTTTTTTTTGGAAAATTGCTTCAAGACCCCAAAACTCAATTTCTATTGTGCTGCAGCCCCCATTACTTTCCCTAAATGTACTGCAGCCCCTCCTTTTAAAATAAACTAGTTGGATTGCACGTGCAATGCACGTGGTAAATTTTTAAATTTATTAGTTTATTATTGATTCATTTTATTATAATTTATTTAATTTAATCCATGTTTCAAACAAATAATCCTTATTACAACATAAATAATCCTGAAAGTAGAAACCCCTGTAGGTTTTAAACAAATGTCTGTACAAGTATTATAGTAGTTTTTAGACGGTGAACATAACCAAACAAGAAATGCAAATAAGTTCATTGTTATCACGTTTCATAAAATAAGGCGTTTTGAGATGAGCACCCAGCTGAAAGCAAAAACATTTAATCAATAATTCATAAAACATTGGCAATCTGTTTTTTCAGAGGAATACATTCACAACTATACCAAGAGCACTCCCTGCCAACAAGAAGACAATCTTAGGGATTAGAGAACACCAATACAACCACACAGATTGTGAAAATATCAGATACATACTTGGCACATAATTTCCAAGAGCAATGATAGCTGCATAGAAATAATCGAAAGAGAAGTTCCACTTGTTTGGCATCCTAATGAAGTATTTTTCAGAGGCCTGCCATTACCAAAAACCAAAGGATGAAGTCATTCCCTCATGATAGCAAATAGATGAAACCCAATCTAAAATGAAACATTTTTGGTACCTTGATGTAGGCCAGAGCTATATATATCATGCCGACCTCGCTTGTGATGCCAGGAGGGTATAAGATCAAAAAGGTGCTGTATCTGAAATTATATACTCACATTTAAATTACATGAACACATGTAAACAAGTAGGATTATGTCAAATGCAACAAACGGGTACCTTAGCCATAAGAGCCAGGATGATGCAGATCCAAACACATACTATATGACTAAAAATATTGTATTCTTGTGATTCAACAAATTGCATAACCTAGAAAAAAATCTGACATGCATAAAAAACATAAGTTTCTGCCAATAAAATAAAATAAAATAAAATAAACAAAACAATCTCTGTTTAACAGCTTGACTAAAATATCATACATATGAGATTGCAATTGCCTCATCCAGTCCTGGGGGAGGTGAGTCCAGTAACTCTCCTAGTTTGAGTTCTCCTAGCTTAACCATAACAAACTAAAATATAAGTAAAACACAAGAAACATATGCAAAAACCTCACCATATAGCAAATCCGTCTGCCAACAAATAAATTTCATATGCTGGCATAGAATATAAGAAAAATGCATAACTATGAACAAGGAGATATAATTCCACTTGTATGAATGGCATAGAATATAAGAAAAATGCATAACTATGAACAAGGAGATATAATTCCACTTGTATGAAAAGAATCATTGAACCTAAAACTTGAGCAAATCGGAGATATAATTCCACTTGTATGAAAAGAATCATTGAACCTAAAACTTGAGCAAATCGCACACTTAAGAATGAATTCCCTAAAGTAACTTTCAGCTTATTATAGAGAAAGAAATGTGCCAAAACATGTAAACCTTATGTGAGAAAGTACTGGAATAAATAGTACTCTTGAGGACTTTAATAGACAACAAAAAAAATGAATTTCTTTTAGTCATTGTTGCAATCTATGATGTCATTAAATTCTACCTGGCCAGCAAGCATTCCAAAATCTCATTATATGATTGCTTAGATTTAGGTTCCCGGTCATTTTTGTAAACAACACCTCTCTAGAGGAAACTTCATAAAAAAAGATCAAACACTTTTATGGGTGACACGCCAAACTAAATCTTCATAAATGAGAGAAATGAGTGTTGTCCAGATGAAATTGTCACTATATCAAAGCAATAATTCAATAAAAAATCATCATATCTTCATTACATTGTTTAACTTGTCATGTGTTTTTCTCAAAAGAAAATAAATGGTGTGATCGTGATGAGTAATTGAGTATATCAATAATAGCAAGAACAAATACTTGCATAGCGTGAAGGAAGAAGTTTACCTTGAATGCAATGTCTCTAGGGGCCATGGCCAATCTAGCACCTATTGACTCATAAAAATCACATTTAAGTCATCCAGACAACAAAAACAAAATTGGTAATTGTTCTTACCTGAATTAACCACCTCAGCCACTTACTCTCAGAAATCCAGCTTCTTTGTAACTTATTCTTTCCAAGCCATCCTGAAAAATAGTTTAAAACATTTAAAAGTCACACTTTGAAATTTAATTAAGGGCAAATAGCAAGCAATTGGAAATGTCAGTTGATCAACCTTAGCCAGCTTTAGAACATCTTCAGCAACATGTCTTAACAAGCCATCCCAAAATGGCGTCTTTAAGCCAATCATTGGTACCTGTTGAGACTCTAATGACCAATTTCTCAATAACTGAAGACATTCAACGCGTATAGCACAAATATTTAAAATATAAAGGCGCCCACATAAATCAGACAGTAGTAAGCTGTGTGCAATCTCAAGCAATATGTTTAAATAAAACTTTAAACCTTTCTTCTCAACATCTCCCTTTCTTCTTTTGCCTGTCAGCAGTCATGTTTAGAACATTTTGTAATGCTACCTCATCATACAACAAGCCAACCTGCAACAATATAAACACAAGGACAACAAGTTAGATCAGGTGTACATTAAAGCTAGAGACATTACAAAACATGAATGAAACAGTTAGAATGAACATGTTTGAATTCAACTTGACAAACTCATCAATAACATACATACCTTCAAATTATCGAGATCTATATGGCTTGTTTCCATGTGCATTGTTGATGTTGGTATACCTGACTTTGATATTTGTTCTTTAAAGAAACATGATGATAAATCAAACATTGAACTAAGGATGCAGAGGCATTTAATAGGAGTAGTTAAGCAGGACATAGGACATAATTTTCATGACCCTTATCTATGTGTAAATTATGTGGACATTTCATGAAATTATTTGAATTCAAGACTTCCATAGGGATAGAATACCGAAAAAGGGCATATCTTTAATCTTTAATAATAGTAATAGGTAATAGATATATAGTATGGAATAAGTGCCGTTCATATCATCAAATGCTGAAATTGATCTTAAAAATGATAAGCCATAAACATATGGCTGAACTGAAGGTAGCCTTGCATTTCAGTTCAATCTAGAAATCTGAAAGAGAACATAATATTAAGTCATGAGATGCATTAACAGAAGGATATACTTATAATGGAAGTGTCAATAATAGAACAATTGTGTTGGCTTTATAACATCGACTACAATAGTTGGAAAAATGGCTTGATGGTCGCAGACAAATGGACAATTGTTTGTTGTATCATAAGTCTTGAGATTCATTTACAGATACTTATACTGGATGTGGGAATAATAGAACAATCATGTTCGCTTTATAACTCTGACTATAGTTGCTGCGGAAAAGGCTTGAAGGTTGCAGATAAATAGACAATTGTTTGATATGTCTTGCATAGATAAATCATGTGCCAGGTTTGCTATAGCATTACAAGAATTTGGGGGATGAAGGTGTAGGGCTGAGGAGTGAGAACACTGTAATTGGATGATAGATTGAATCTAGAATTTTCATGGACTCTCATTTGTTGGTTACCTGAATAAAATAAAATAAAAACTTCATTAGGCATATAGAATAGGCTTTTAAATTTGAAATCAATATATGCCACAACTTTTCTTATATTTTTTCTGATTGCAAATGCCGCAATGAAGGGGAAAAAAATAATTTCTACTTTTGACATATTTTAGTTACCTTCATTTGGTGCAATTTTTCCCCAATATGTAGTCAACAACGCCTCTTCTTTTAATATGAAAGAAACAATAAACAGTTTATGTTTGTTTTACCCAATATGTAGTCAACAACGCCTCTTCTTTTAATATGAAAGAAACAATAAACAGTTTATGTTTGTTTTAGATAGTAAGAGTGTGAAAAATATCCATTTAATATGAAAGAAACAATAAACAGTTTATGTTTGTTTTAGATAGTAAGAGTGTGAAAAATATCCAATATTTCTTTTAGATAGTAAGAATGTCATAAATATCCTATATTTAGTGCTTCAAAGTATCTGGTTTATAATCGTGGATTAGCCAGAAACATTGAGGCTGTTTTGTTAAGAATCTTTGGGACCATATCTAGGATTTAGATTTGTGATTGTAAATGAGTGGAGAAGGTGGGATAAGCTATTAGGGGGCACAAGGTCTGAAAGATCAAAACTTTGAGTTCATGTAGCTCTGCAAGTAGTTAATGTGGAAGTTAATGAGTGTTTATTGGAGTAGGTTGGTTATGCTGTTGGAGTTGAAGCGGAAGAGTAGGGGAGTTTAATGAGCATAGAGTTTTTATTTTGATTATGCTGTTGGAGTTGAAGCGGAAGAGTAGGGGAGTTTAATGAGCATAGAGTTTTTATTTTGATTTTTTTGGGGGGTGGGGGTAGCTGAAGTGGAGTAATTTCTGTCTTTTTGTTCTTATTCTGAGAAAACTTCTTGGAGTGCGTGGTTGACAAGGTGATTTTCTGAATTACCATGGCGATTGCCAACCATAAAAATCCTAAGTGCACCACATTCCGTCATAATAAAAAAATTGGAGACGCAAAGGAAAAGACTGTGTCGATAAAGTATCCATAAGAAGTATGCGATGTAACCGTTTACATCTGAATATAACAGATCCTAAATCTTACACTGGTCATTTGTAGAAGGAAACAAGGATTACCTGTGCATATGCATTGTCTTTGTCATATTCCTTCACTCCATAGTTGTAGGTCAATTCCAACACTGCACTTCTGTCTTCAGGACCATATCCCATCATTGCTATGTATACTGAAGATTAGCACATGTAAACACATTATCAAAATTTGAATTTAAAAATAGATGATGTACTGCAAACATACATAGTATGCATGTATAAATACCAGGATCCAAAATTGTGACAAAGTGAATGTTAGAGGGAAAATTTTTTCATAAAATAGGCCTTTTTGTTTCTTTGTTTAATACATAGAAATGTGCCCAATTCTTAATAACAAATATAACTAAAATTTGCCATTCAGAACCTTATCTCTGTTAATTTTCATCACTAAAGTGTTCCCTCTCTTGACCACTGATCTCTGTTAATTATAATGTCTTGAGGAGAACTACTTTTCCTACAATCACCTCAATCTGAGGACAAACAATAAAGAGGATAAGTTACAAATTACAGGATAGAGAGGGAGAAAATTTTAGGAGATGAATATGGGTGAAAAATGGAAATAAGCATTAATCATTAGGGAAACCCGTACATGGTAATTTTCCATACCTTGACCATTCCTAGGGAGAAACCCAGTGAACGATGGGACTCCAAAATGAAGAATGTAGCCATAGTCCTCAACACTCTTCACCTGTGCTGTAAGAACCTGAGTGAACAAAATTTCTGAATTATAATCACATCATCTCAACACTCTTCACCTGTGCTGTAAGAACCTGAGTGAACAAAATTTCTGAATTATAATCACATCATTTCGTGCAATTTTCTAGCTTATTTTGTAAGAACCTGAGTGAACAAAATTTCTGAATTATAATCACATCATTTCGTGCAATTTTCTAGCTTATTCCAGACTTCCACTAAACCAAAATGTGGCTTATAGCCTTATAGCATTTGTTTCAAAAAGTTCTTAGTAACTTATATCTATTTTCAGTTACTCAATAACATTATGCACCTCATACTTAATACCTCAAAAATATAATTTTTCTTAAAGTTTCAAGTAAAAGTGCAAAGGTTATGTCCATAAGCAAATAAATGCAAGCCAGAACGTGTAAACAGTTTGCATATGAATGGGGATAAATTGTGTTGAAGCACAGTAAGAAAAAAATAAACGATGAAGAACCAAGATGTCTTCAAGAATCTGATGTTGACATTAGTGGCAAATATAAGCATTATCAGCTAAAATATCCAAAGAAAATGCAGGATAAAAAAACTTATGGCAAATCTTCGTTCGTCCTCAATGCACAGCACCAGGAGTTACCAAATTCACTGGAGGAGAAATTAATCTAGTTATTAAGGTGTTTCTGTCTGCTATTATAATTATGCAAGGTTTGTTATCTCATTCGTAGATTATAGTCCACTTTGGAATTTTTGGGTGCAATCAGATGCTACTTTTTGATGTTTATATTGTACTTATTTAAATTTCTTTTGAATTAAGTTCAGAGGATGAAGGATGCGAGATTGATGTTTTGAGGGGTTCACTAAAGTCAAAAATCAAGGACTTCGGCAGATTTATCTCTCTGTTTAAGATTTTATATATGAAATTGATTGTAATAGAATTTGTTGGTGAAGACTTCTATATGAAATTGATTATAATAGACTTTGTTGGTTAAGATCTTCTATAATGAAATCAATTGTAAGAGATGATTTGTTGGTTAAGATTTTATATATGAAATTGATTGTAATAGAACTTGTGACTAGAAATGGATTATACTATTTATTAGGAATATCATGACATTTACTTTAGATATGTTTGGGTTCTTTCATTCAACTTTCTTTCTTGAGTTAAGATTGTGCAAACATGTTCGGTAACTTGTAATTTTTTTTCAAAATATAGTAGAAACACAATTTAATTTAATTGTTTTTTATAAACTGTTTTAACTTGTAATTTTTTTTCAAAATATAGTAGAAACACAATTTAATTTAATTGTTTTTTATAAACTGTTTAAAATCTAAATCTAATTCTAAAAAGTATGAATGAAAATTATGTTGTGATAATTTTCTTCCTCATTTTCTCATAAATGTAACCAAACAAGAGAAAATGATTTTCATATGTATTTTCTTCTAACTTTCATTACAATATTCTTTCTAACCAAACAATAGAAAGAATATCATTTTCTTTTCTTTTTCTTTTCCTTTCCTTTTACTTTCTCTTTCTTTTTCTTTTCTCCCCCTTTCTCTCAAACCAAACATAGTCTTAGTATGTATATAGCCCAATGTGGGGAGGAGAGAATTGCGACAATCAACTAGGATTGCTTTTTAGGGACGAGGTCAATCTAGTTAGGTTCCCACTAGTTAATTTGGTCTCAACCTCATGAAGTTGACTAAGTTCTTGGAATCTCAATAAATGGGAAAAAGAAGTTAAAGAGAAGTCAAAGAGAAGGCAAAGATATGGGCAGCGAGAAGGACATCATTATTATCGGAGCTTTCACAGTAATGGTCGGCTGAAGCCTGAAGTCAATAAAATCCTCGACCAACTGTATGACAGTCTTAGAGGATGTCATAGCTCTATTAGTCTATTTGGTGGGCCTCGTGAGTTTATTTGAACCTTAATATATAAGATATAGATTTTGGTTTCAGTTTTTTGATTGGCTGCATAGAAGAGAGTCAGGGGATAGAACTATTGTGCACGACTAGGGCTAGGCTTTAAAAGAATTTTGAAGAACAGGCTTGATAGATTGAGAAATTTAGGGTTTGCTTCAAGTCTATTGTTTGTTCTGATCTCCGGCTGAGAAGTAGATTCAAAATATGAGACAACAACAAGCTGACTTTTGGCATGTTTTAGTGAATGTGGTGCTGTCCAACAGTGTAAAAAAAAAGGAAGGGAGGAGAAATTTATAAAAGGACAAATTTTCAAAACCAACCCATTTGAGTTTTTATTTGCAAAAAACGACCCATTTCTAGGATATTTGCAAAAACCGACCTGGTTTCAGCGTCAGCGCTGAAACCAGGTCGGTTTTTAAAAAAAAAATTCCAAAACTTCACGGGAGTTGAACTCCCGTGAAGTTTCGGAATTTTTAATTAATCTACTAAACTTCACGGGAGTTCAACTCCCGTGAAGTTTCTTAGTTCAAAAATAATTTTTTTGAATTGTGAAACTTCACGGGAGTTGAACTCCCGTGAAGTTTAGCAGCTTAATTAAAAGCTGGTAAACTTCACGGGAGTTTATTTTTTTAAAAACCGACCTGGTTTTAGCGCAGAGGCTGAAACCAGGTCGGTTTTTGCAAATTTGTTTGAATGAGGTCGTTTTTTGACAATAAATTCCTAAATGGGTTGGTTTTGAAAATTTGTCCATTTATAAAATCTGAACAGTCAAATACCTTATTGAATACTTACTCTCTGGCATGCAGTGTGTTAAGCTAGAACACAAGAGATTGGGAAATTTTGAGTGGCTAAAGGCTGTCAGCTATACTGCGGGTAAAGCTTAATGCAATAGGAGAAGCAATATGTTATAGATAAAAAAAAAAAAATGGAGAAAGAAGCAAATATAGTATCATCAAAGTCTTCTAAGTTCTTTTCAGCAACGTTCCTACAACTTTGTTCGTCCTCATATTGGCTGCACAAAGCATATCAAGACTTTTGCCTAAATTTCTATCCCCAAACAGAGAATGAACAAATGGATCAGATAAGAAGTGGCAAGCTATCATGTTTAGAAGGATTCTGTGTGGGGCCATTCTAGATGGGTTCTCGAATTAATTCACTAAATTCTGATTATATAAATCCATATTCTCATATTTGTTTCTAAATTATCCTTGATAGGATAAATTTTAGGACAAAATCTAGATGATTTATGCTTCAACATCTGTATTTGAACAACATACATATGATTTTATCGTCAATGCATTCAAACCCTCCCCTATGAAATGACCAAGATTTTGAGGGAAGCAGACATGGCGTCAATGACAGTTACTTCTGCATCAGCGAGAGCGCCTCTAGATCAGGTTGAATAGCAAACCTTATGAAGGAATTTTTCGAAAGGATTTCTTCCTTAACTAATCAGAGGGGTTCGGCTGGCCAGGTCCCCTGGAAGGGGTTGTAAAAGCAGGAGTCAACTCTACAAGAGATCCTTCTTGTTGGAGAATGTATTTGATTGGATCATCCTACTGGCTACGAGGGATCATGCAATGGAGTCATTATACAGGCGCTTAAGGAAAAAAACATGCCTTACTTGAGTAAGGAGTGAATAGATCAACCATTAGTGACCATCCTTGCAACACAGACCACGAAGTAAATTGGCGAATCTACATTATTTGTTGAGCAGTTTAAGCTCATGCAGCCTGTGGCCTACTAATTTTTCCAAACCTATAAATGTCTAGACAAAGTGGGGCTGGTAAGACTTTCTTTGGGCATTACAATTATTCTTTCAAGGCATAATTTAATTTGAAGAGTAAATTGAATCAATTCACAGGGAACATTACTCCAGTCCATGTTACATTCATCTTGTTCCAGAGCCTATTTGCTTAGTTTTTTTTTTTTTTTGGCAATAACTTATTTGTTGATTAAAATGGAGTACCCATGTCATATGGCTAACCAAGTTCTAGTATTGTATCAGATGACTTGTTGGTGTGATTTGCTTGTAGTTAGTTAAACATGGTTGGTATTTTCCAGTTAAATGAATGATCAGTTTCACCCTATATTCTTGGACTTGTCTCTGAACAACATGCAGTAGACAAATTCAACAACAAGAACAAAGCCTTCATCAAAATTTGGGTTTGGTTACATGGTTTTTTTTTCCAGCTCATTTCCACTGAGGACTTTGCATAACTAGTTTATCTGCTTCTCTACTGTATCAGTGCATATTCATCAGTTTTATACTGGTTCACAAGATCATCAATTACAATCTAGTCTCCCTGTTCATTACATTTTTTTTCCAAATTATTTTAGGTCTCAAGTGATTCTTCGTCATTTTGTGAAAGATTTGGTATTAGATGAGCCTGCAAAGTTATTAGGCTGAGGAAATAAAGAATGTCATATGGTATTAATTCCTTTCACATGACGTTATCATCAGTTGCGCGAGGGAACCAATTTTTTCGCCTTTAAGTCTGTTTGTGCATTAATTTTGGTTTTTCTCTTAGCTAGTTGTTCAATAAACTCTTAACTCTGCTTTACTTTTTCTCTATGGTCTGCCCAAGACTCCTATTACTTTCCAGCTGAAAAATATTTCCAGGCGGCTATAACTCAATGCACCTGCTGATGCCTGAAATTTGAGGACTACTTTTCATTTGTGACATCATTTTCATGTAAGAAAAACAAAAACTTTGCATAATACTATGCTGATATTACCCGTCAAAACAACTGCACAATGTGCGTGCTCTCTTAGTCAGTCACTAGCAACTGGTTTTTCATTTCTTATATTGTCTTTTTATGTCGAATGTATTTCAAGTGATAATTAGATCTGTAACAATTACCTGAGTTATGTGTTTTCCCCCACAGGAGTAGATATTAGTATGAATACCCACTTGAAGACCGTAAAACTAACTCTGAAAGGGAAAAGTCCCGTTACTCTCGATCATCTAAGTGTCAGGGGTAACAACATTCGATACTACATCTTGCCTGACAGCTTAAACCTGGAGACCTTATCAGTTGAGGAAAAACCTAGGGTGAAGCCCAAGAAGCCAACTGCAGGTATTTTGACATAGTATTGCTTTTTAATACCATCTTCCATGATATTATTTCTCTGTGATGTACTTTCTTACTATGTCGATTTTCTTGTCTTTCAGGGAGAGCTTTGGGACGGGGCCGTGGGCGTGGTCGGGGACGTTAAATGTTACTACTTTGCATATCAATTTTTGCAAAACTTGTATTTTCATATAAAACTGTATGCTCAGTTGATGAACTGTTCTAAACAGTGGAATTAGGAAGTTTGTTTTCGACAATATAGCCTTAAAATTTATGTTGGATTTTTTTGGGGGAAATTTTTGTGGAGTGATTCTGATCAGGATCTGGTACTGCTACCTTACGTAACTTCTCCGTGCGATTGGAGTAGGATCCACTGTCTGCGAATTGAATCGATGCTGTTGTGTAGTGAACATGTTCATGGTTTTGTTTTGTGATCAGTGAGACTTAGAAACTGGATTGAGTTTGCTGCCTTTAATTGTCAACTAAAGGGTTTTGTATGATTTGTTGAGATCAGGAGACGGTTACAACCGTAACTATGCTCCACAAGGTAACGCTTGCTGCACTTTGGTGCAGAAATATTCTTCATATGAAGATGACCATTCGGATTTTGATGAAATGGCTGTGCTTTGTTTTCAGGATTCATGAATGCTGTTAAATCTTCTGCTTTTGACTTAGATACGAGTTCGCTGTTTGCATCATCCTCTACCAAATGCAGTAGTTGGTTTCATTGGCGCAGAGTCTAAGAAATCTCTACAGGTTCATTGTGAAATTCCCGTGTCAAGGAGTAGAAATTTGATTAGAACATTTGAATACGGGCAGGTGATACGGACTATGGAAGTAAATGACTGACAAAAATACCATTATGTTACAAGCATATGAGATATCAACGCATAAAAATTCTTTCATACTGAGTCAAGAGTCAAGACTACAGTCCCTGAAGAAAATAACTATTTCAATTGCAGTTTAAGTAGATTGGTAGCAGTCTTTTAACTCAGTAAAAATATATAGATGATACAATTATCTCACGGTATTCAATTCGAAAAAAAGGTAAAATTAATGAATCCCAAGTAAATGATTCTATACAAAACAAAATGGTACAGATAACATTGTCTTGGGGGGACTTACTTCAAGAACAAAATCACCGTGAGCCACAATTTATTCTCCACGAAAGTGCTAGCATCTATGACAGTACATCTTCCATTACCAACGAATATCGATACTTTTTGAGCAGCAGGAAGAAGTAATTTGAATTTCACAAGTTCAATTCAAAATGTTATGCTGCACTCCTTTCAGCTCATGCTTAGCAGAAATAAAGTGGGTTTCTCTTTCTTTCACTCAACAATCTTCGATTTCCCTTTGATTTTTTGTGACGACGCCAAGGATTTAAGAATTGTCGGAGATGGCTTTCTTACAGTGTGAGTTAAAAGAAGCATTAGCGTCAGCAAAGTCAATGCTCCAGCTTGATGGGCTGAGGCAAGAGAAACTGGAACATAATATAGAAGTGTCGAAATACCCAGGGTCACCTGTAATTGTGGAACAGATCACAAGTTGGCAGAAGCAGAGTGATTTTTGCAACTAATGAAAGTGAAATTTACTTCTCAAACGCTTGATGGTAGCACAATAGCAAAACCAGAGAGTTTTCAAATTAGTGAAAGTGAAATTTACTTCTCAAACTCTTGCCAATAGAAAAACAAAAGCTAAACCACATTCTGGTGGATTTTTCTTAGTTCAGACTGTCAACAAACTATTCAAAATGTATTAAGTTGATTAACACTGTTCAAGGAGCTAACTAATCTTTAGGAAATTATCACTCTGTTTATCTTGTAAGTTTGAAATCCTGAGTATTGCTGAGCAATCTCTAAGAGGGGTTTGAAATAGTCAATAACTTAGTGAAGACAAAGTTATAGATACAAAAAGGCAATCTTATAAGAATTTCCAGTAATAGAGTGCTTGTAATGTCTTTATAGAGAAGAAAAATCAATGTTTTTAGTCAAAGAAGGAATTCTACAAAAGGACATAGGAAAGGGATAATGATGTTTCTCTTCCTAAAGGATAATGCTCAACTAGGGGAATTCTACAAAAGGACATAGGAAAGGGATAATGATGTTTCTCTTCCTAAAGGATAATGCTCAACTAGGGTTAAATAATTTTTCAACTTAAAATGTTGTTAATGATGTTTCTCTTCCTAAAGGATAATGCTCAACTAGGGTTAAATAATTTTTCAACTTAAAATGTTGAGAAACTTGGACAATAGATGAACATCAGGGAAAAGTTGTTACCTGCATTGATGCCATCCCTAGTGTACTTCCGATTAAAGATTTCACTGCAGGATGCATGTCTATTTTTCTTGAAGCCAACCACAAACTGCCAACTGAAAGCAATGTCGTTGTCGCAAGAATGCGATGTCCGAGCTGTAACAAATCATAACAGCGATAGTAAACATGTTCAGCATTATATCCAGAAATCATCAGATCAACTATTGGAGGTTAGGATCAAAGACATTCCGTTTACAGAATAATCCATTCAGATGGAAGCATACAATTCAAACACTATATCTTTGGTGTATCCAAGTCATTGAAAATAAGGACTGTATATAAAGACTTTGTGATCCTCTAGCAAATTTGAGATGGAACAAAGCAACAGCAATTCATGGAATTTATAAGTCATTTTGCTTTGTTCTCAAAACACATGTTGGCATAGTCTCGAACTTGATATTCTTCCGTCATGGTTAAAAACCGCTAAAGCTTTAATAATAATCTTTAGAACATTGTTCATGACTGATTCATATTCACGGAATCTTGATTTTCTTCCGCCATAGTTAGCTGCTGAAGCTTTTAAATTGTGTCATCATTTGTTCTTTTCCATGACTACGAGAAAATTTAATGTTACTAAGTACATAATATAATAGCAAGTTACAAACTTGTGCAGATGCTAATGTGCCACCCACCATTGATTTATAGCCACTTGAGTTAATTTATGAGATGGATCTTGTAAGTAAAATGTCATGAGGTAATTTAAAATTTCCCAAATCTGAGATGAAACAAGTCAGGCGGATCACACAGTCTGTTAGGCAGATGAGAAACAAAAGTAAATAATAGAATAGGAAAGGAATTAATTTTGTGTAGGAATAAAAGGGAATGAAATATTTTAGATAGGAAACAAATTTGATCATGTCCCCCCATAACATTAAGTCATTTATCATGTCCCCCCATAACATTAAGTCATTTATCTTGATCAATCAACTAAGATCCAACGGTGGTAAGAGGTAGGTGTAAATAACTTAGTTGCACTCTAGGTGTAAGATGAAATCTAAGCAGACATACAATAGAGAAACATGGCTCTGATACCAGAAATTAAGCAAAAATGTTTAGAGCATTTCAAAAGGCAATTCTTTGAAGCCTTTGACGCAAGTGAGACTAATAGTCATACTTCATCTATGGAAGAAGATACTCCATTGCCCGATGCACAAGACCCTGATGACGTTTAGACCGAAATTTTTGACAAAAATATATCAAACCTTAAAGGAAAAAGCCCAGCTTCCTAAGCAGATAAAAATTTTAGATTGAGCATCGGGGAGCCGTCTAGAATCTACTACTAATAATGCCACTTAAAGCAGTCTTAAAAAGCAGATATCGAAAGTAATACTTTCTTAAAGCAATGCAAAGGGTCGTTGTCAACACGTCACTATCGAAGGAACTGCTTTAAGTGGCATTATTAGTAGTAGATTCTAGACGGCTCCCCGAGGCTCAATCTAGAATTTTTATCTGCTTAGGAAGCTGGGCTTTTCCCTTTAATGTCTGATATATTTTTTATCAAAAATTTCGGCCCAAAGGTCATCAGGGTCTTGTGCATCGGGCAATGGAGTATCTTCTTCCATAGATGAAGTATGACTATTAGTATCACTTGCGTCAAAGGCTTCAAAGAATTGCCTTTTGAAATGCTCTAAATATTTTTGCTTAATTTCTGATTCAGAGATTTGGGGATATTTTCGGCATATCATTTTGGCAACTTTCATCATTGTATTATCCTTTTTAATTTCTTGAGTCATATGAGACTCTAGAACAGAAGTATTTCTCTGTATAATTTCTTCAAGTTGCTTTACCTTAGTATCAAGGCACATTCCGTTCCACCATCTGCAGTAATATTTTCTTCTCAGGACGGGCATATGAGAAGGGGTCCAATCACAAATAATAGACCAATTCCAGATCCATGAGATTTCAACTTCAGCAAAGAAGTGTATAAGGCACATGTCATCTATAAGTTGGCTTTCGTCCATTCGTGCAAGAATAGGATGAGAATCTACCCAAGAAGAATATAACTTCATTAAGGGTTCTGGAATAATCTCAATTTCAATACCATATGTTTCCCACCATTTATAGAACCAAGTAGGAACGCCCTTTTGAAGAGCTTCAGGACAAATTTTTATCAGCCAAGTATGCTTCTGTTTTGGATTCTGATATAAGAATACCTCATGAAAGGCCTGTTTATAGTCCCAATAATTAAAGTTATAAATTTCTTTTGTATTTTGAACTTTTACGAGTGGCAATTCTTGATTGGGGTTGAGTGCCCAATTTCTTGGAAGTATAACTTCCCGAATAATACACTTACTGAAACTTGGAGGAATATTGTGATTATCAGTGGTCTAGAAGTGTGTAATTTCCATGCCTTTTTGCATCAGAAGAGTTTTCATCCAGGCTCTTGCTTTTAAAGCTAATGTCGGATAATATGTATCCTGCAGATATCTCTGCCTCAACTTTTCTAGATCGTTCATTAGAGGAACGTCCTCTTGTTCTAGATACAGAACAATATTAGAAGTTGGTTTTTCTACCTATTCCGTTTCTTGCTTTACTATAGTGGTAAAGGGTTCAGGAGTATGTTCCTGTGCAATTAGATCATTTATGCCTTTATAAAAGGCCTGAGATGGGTGCGAAGAATTATGTTTCTTCGAAATCGTTCTCCATGAGTTGGGCTGAGACGGAGTATAACTCCTTTCAGAATTCATTTGGCCTATAAGGCCTGAATTGGAACTTGCTGGGCCTGAGCCTCCTCTCCCTCTCCCTGAAAAGGAGGGATTATTCCGTCTCATTTGTACCCTGTAAAAATTCACGGGTTAGAAAATCAGGAAGATGATTATAATCTCCTTTAATATATTCAATTTTAAATTTATACATAGCTAATTCAGCTTGCCATCTAGCAAATATTTGTTTAGAAACTAAGTTTTTCACATCTTTTTCAATAATACTTTTTGCAGAACTGCAATCAATTCTTAGTAAGAATTCCTGATTTAAAATATCATCTCGAAATTTAGAAAAGCACTTAATAATTGAAAGCATTTCCTTTTTAATTGTGGAATAATTAAACTGAGTTTTATCCCTTTTACCAGAGGTAAAACGAAATAACTGTTCTTTATTGGTTTGGGGATAACTTGTTTTAATATGCCACCATAACCAATATTAGATGCATCTGTTTCAACTATTTTGAACCAGTGAATAACTTGTTTTAATATGCCACCATAACCAATATTAGATGCATCTGTTTCAACTATTTTGAACCAGTGAATATTTGCAAGATGAATGCAAGGTAAGCATTTAACCTTTCGTTTAATTCTTTTTACAATAGCAGTATGTTGCTTAGTCCAAGGCTTAGCATTCTTTTTAAGTCTGTCATATAAAAGGACTGTGTCTTGTGCTAAATTTTTATAATAATCTGCTACATAGTTTAATGCACCTAAAAAACGCTGTAACTGCTTAGTGTCGGTTATTTCATCGGGAAATTTAGAAGTAAATTCTATACTTCTGTCAATAGGAATAATAGTTCCTTTTTCTATATTGTGACCCAGAAATCTAATCTGAGTTTGAAATAATTTCATTTTGGGAGCAGATATAGCTAACCCATTTTTAATAGCTAAATTTCTAAAAAATTCTAAATGCTTAACATGCTGATCAAAATTATGAGAAAAAATCAAAATGTTATCTATATATGACAAGATAAAATCCGTATAAGGAATAAAAATTTCATTCATAATATTTTAAAATTCAGAAGGGACGTTTTTAAGCCCGAATGGCATAACGTTCCATTCATAATATCCAAATGGGACAACAAAGGCAGTTTTATATTTATCTTTTTCTTCTACTTGAATCTGCCAATAGCCTGATTTTAAATCAAATTTTGAAAAGATTTTTGCATTAGTAATACGATTTAACAAATCCCTTTTATTAGGAATTGGATATCTAATCCATTTAAGGACATTATTTAGAGGTTTATAGTTGATAACTAAACGAGGAACTTCTCTCTTTCAGCTGCATTGTTAACATAGAATGCAGTACAACTCCAAGGAGAATATGATTTCCTTATTAGTTTTTTCTCTATAAGAGTTTGTATTTCTTTTATACATAAATCAAGGTATTCTTGATTCATTTGGCATGGACGAGATTTAGTAGGAATATTTTTCTCGTTGAATCCCTCTATATAGGGTAAAGAAACAATATGTTGTTTTCTATTCCAAAATGTATTTGGTACATCACTGCATACAGTGAGTTTAAATTTATTTTCAATTTGACTTATTAAGTCTTTATGCTTTTTTATTTGTTCTTCAACTTGAACAAATACTACTTCTTCTTTAAGAAAATTAATTTGATTTTCTTTTAAGATTATATTTTTGACTTCATTCAGCATTCTAGTTTGAGGATCTGTGATAAATTCAAATATAATTTCTTTATCCTCAAAATGAGCACGAATACCATTAGTGTCAATTTGACTAATGGGTATAATAGTATGTAAAAATGGAGTTCCCAAAATAATATGTTGGGATAAATTTTTGACTAATATACAAGGAGTTGGTATACAAGTCCCTTGCACACATATATGTGCTTGTGGTAATTTATATTTTACCTCTAATTGGTTACCATTAGCACTACTTAAGGTCTGAGTAGTTTTTTTAAAGAATTTGGAAGGAATTATTCCTTTGTTTATGCAGTTTAGATCTGCACCACTATCAACCAGAACTATAAGATCTGATATATACATTTGATCAGCTATTACTAAGGTAACATTTATATACCATTTTTGAGAGGTAACTTGTTGCAATATTTACAACAGTGCATTATTATTAATATCATTATCACTGTGTTCACTATGTTGAACTAAAGTATTAGATGTTTCAGTATCATCTAATCTTGAGAGAATATATTTATTCTCTTGTTTTAATTCTTTGACTTTTTTTTTCAAGTCTTGTATCTCTTTATTAAGAGATGATAAAGATATTTCTTTAGAAGTTTGGGCAATATTTTGCCTTCTTTTTTGAACTTCAGAAAATCTATATACATTATCAATGTTTGGACTTTTGTCTTTATTGACAAATTTTTTTAATAATTCTTCTTTTAATTCAGTAGATATATCTTCTGATAAAATTTTTGATAATAATTTACTGTTTGATTTAATCATATTAATTGATAGTCCATTCATTTGAACTATGGCTTTCCAATATTCAGCCTCTTCATTGCAGTTATTAATTGTACATTTACAATTTTCTTCTTCCTCAGATTCTGAGGTTGATGATGAATATGATTCATCTTCAGTATCACTGTTAATTAGAATGTTGTATAGCATTCTTTTAAGACCTTCGTCTTATATTTCGTCAATCTTTTTTTTTTGTATAACATTTATTGGCGTAATGCCCGATACGACCACATTTATAACAATGAATTTTGTTTTTCTCTTTTTCATTTTCTTTTTAGCCCTATCTGGCTTTTCCTTTTCTTTTTCTTTGAAGAATTTTTTCTTTTTCTTTTTAAAGAATTTTTTCTTTTTTCCTTTATTAGGAATAACTTCTTTATCAGCCTTTTAAGGTTGATTATAAGCGAACTGTTCACAAAACTCACCCAATTCTTTACGTTTGGTAAGTCTTTGAGACTTCAATTGATTTTTAAGCTTTAAGTCATTGCATAAAGCTAAGCCTTCTTAATACAGGCGTTTGACAAATACTCATATGATAGATTATCATAGGGAATATATCCCCTATATTCCGCTCGAATTTTATTCCGAACTCTTTCAGCAAATAATGTAGGTAAACCATCTATGAATTTAGCTTTCCAATGTGAGCTATTAGCATCACTTAGAGACATAACTCTGCTTAAATAAGTATCTTTATACCATCTATAATGGGTCAAAGATGGACAACGAAAATTTTGTAATAGTGTCCTTATTCTTTTACCTTCATCAAGATAAGCACCAGTAAAATAGTGAGCTATAGATAGCATTAAGGTATATACAGCATCTTCTCGCTGTATTCCATTTTCAATTTTTGTTGCTCCTAAAATTTCAGTACAAGCATCAGCAGAGAGATAATTATCCCACCATCCTTTAAGGATGCCAGTAAAGCCGCATGATATAAATAGGGCTATATTTCTCTCAATATTGTCATTTTGTTTACATATAGTACCATACATTAACATACGATGTATAGTAGCATTAACTTGGGTGTCGGATAACCCATCTATATTCTATTCGTAGATATGTCTACCATTATAATCTGCTTGTAGAAAGACATCATTTTCTTCAAATAATACATCTGCTGGAGTAGGTTGTTCATAATAATACATTTCCAATCTTTTCTTAGGATAATTTTTAATTTTATTTATCTCTGTAAAGTTATTCTCAACAGCCATTAATTCTGTTGGAGGTATATCTCCAGAACTATCCGATTTATCGGATTCACTATCTTCTTCAGATATATCTAAAGAAGGTGATGCTTCATTAAGCGTATGAATTCTAGCATGGGTTAATTTATTGGCTAGAATATCTATAATTTCAGGTGTTATTTCACTATCTCTTTTAAATCCTGAAATTTCAACTGGAGGTTTAATATTAGTTTGTTCTATTTTTTTAGAAGAACTTTTAGATTTATCTAAAAGTTTTAATGATGGTGTAACATCATTAATTTTTGTTAATAATTTTTCTAAAACATCTTCAATTCTTATAAGTTGATCTCCTATTGTTTGAAGATGAATATTTGTATAATTATTTTGTTTAATAATTCTACTTAATTCTCTCATGTGATCTTCATTAAGATCATTAGGCTTTACTACTTAATTCTCTCATGTGATCTTCATTAAGATCATTAGGCTTTATAAAAGCCGCAGCCTCTATAGTAAAGGGGTGAACATCTTTTAGTAGTAACAGATCAATTGGAGGATAAACTGATCTTATAATTTTACCCGTAGTAGTTTTCCATTATTTTAAATGGTCTTCCAGAACTTCTATTTGATTTTCTTGTTTACAGATATACTGTTTTAAAAACCATGGAATAAAAAACTTAAATTCTTGTTTTAATTTAAGTTCCGCATAATATTTATCAACCCAATTTAACTGGTCTTTTTTCGAAAAAAATTTAAAAAAATCATTTTCGAAAATCTTGATGTTTTTCTATGTAAAATTCTTTATTTAGAATTTCCCTTTCTAGACTTCCTTTTTCAAAATTCATTATTTCATTCGAAAGCTCATCTCCGTATTAGGAGGAGAAGAATTATCCTTATATAAAGGATGAGGAAAATTATTATCGGAAATATTAATTCCTTGAACGGAATTGGTTCTATAAGATCCAGACCGAGACAACGAATCTCTGGCAGATATTGTAATATCAGATATTCTGATAGATCTAGATGGATTAAACGTTATTTCGACTTCTCCATCAGTTGTTTGTATAATCTGATCAATATCTTGATTAACAATAGGTAATTGTTGTACAGCGTTGGGTATGACCCAATTATCTGGGAAGTTTATTTCATATCATTTTATCTGTCTATTAACAGCAATGTTTGAAGATAAAACATTTGTTTCAACCAGTACAGTTTTACCTGGTTTAGAATAAATTTTTGTTTTAGGAGATAAGGTATTTAATACTTTATAATGGATTCTGTAAATTATAGCAATAGTTTCGGATCCAGGTACGTAATTATACCCATGAGTCTTTATATTAAGACTTATTGCATCTAGAATATTAGGATCAGTCAAAAATAGACTTAAATTTGGATAAACATTGAAATATACAGGTTCGTTACACAGACTAGTTTCCATTATACCCATTAAAGATTGAGTCCAATTTAAACATCTTGAGTCTCTGAGGCAGACTAATAAAGATGCATTTAGACCAGATAAAGTCAGAGGTTTAAAAGCAATTTGAATTAAACCATGTATATATTTATACTTGTCCAGATATGGATTGACATCTGCAATTCCTAGCAGTTGAATTGTCTGTTCTTCCCTATCGACTGTAGTAGTTCTTTCTAGGGTTTTAATATTAATTAAAGACTTATAGTCTAAATAACCAATTTTATAGATATCTTTATTAGGAACATCGGGTATAGTCCACTTATTAAGTGATTCTAGGTCAGTTTCATATTCAGTTAACTAAGCATTTTTAACTTTTTTTCATGCCAGTATAACTGGCTTTACGAACCGATGTTTCAGCAAGATCTGACATATCTTTCTCTTACAGATTTATCTATTAATTAGTTAACTAGTAAGGAGGCAGAATATTTATTTTTCTTTTTATTCTCTAAAAATCAACCTAGCCTAAAGCTTACACGTCTGTCAACGACTTACACTACCCTAAACAGCCTATCCGGCAACAACGGGGTTTACACTGCGTGACTTTTTTGACGTCCCATAAGCCTACAAACTAAGTTCTTAATCAGAGAATTAAAAGAACATATAAATATTCTACATTCTTACAAGCTAATAACTAACAGAAAAACTGTAAGATGAAATCTAAGCAGACATACAATAGAGAAACATGGCTCTGATACCAGAAATTAAGCAAAAATGTTTATAGCATTTCAAAAGTCAATTCTTTGAAGCCTTTGACGCAAGTGAGACTAATATTCATACTTCATCTATGGAAGAAGATACTCCATTGCCCGATGCACAAGACCTTGATGACATTTGGGCCGAAATTTTTGACAAAATTATATCAGACCTTAAAGGGAAAAGCTCAGCTTCCTAAGTAGATAAAAATTCTAGATTGAGCCTCGGGGAGCCGTCTAGAATCTACTACTAATAATGCCACTTAAAGCAGTTTTTAAAAGCAGATATCGAAAGTAATACTTTTTTAAAATAATGGGTCCCAATGACTCCTAATTAGTATTAAAAGTGAGTTAATGGTGCGGGTCCCAATGTTTTCTAATAATGCATCCACCTTTCTCGTTTATGCAAAGGGTCGTTGTCAACACGTCACTATCGAAAGAACTCGAAAGCAGGAGAAGGCAGACGAGAAAGCTTATATATAGGAATTAAGTTTGAAAGAGTCTGCAAGTTTTTTGAGTAAGCTTTTGTGAGTAAGAATAAAATAAGAGTGTTGTAAGCTTGAGAGTTCTTCTACGAGTGTTGTAAGTGTGATTGTAAAATATTGAAGATCTTAATAAAGATATAGTTTTGAGAATCGGCAAGCGTACTCTGTAAGTATTTATTTTCTGTTTTTTTCCGCTTTCTAATTTCTGGTATCACTTGCGTCAAAGGCTTCAAACACAGGTATTATAGGCCAATACCTGTGTTGACAACGAGTTCCTTTGATAGTGACGTGTTGACAACGACCCTTTGCATAAACGAGAAAGGTGGATGCATTATTAGAAAACATTGGGACCCACACCATTAACTCACTTTTAATACTAATTAGGAGTCATTGGGACCCATTGCTTTAAGAAAGTATTACTTTCGATATCTGCTTTTAAAGACTGCTTTAAGTGGGATTATTAGTAGTAGATTCTAGACGGCTCCCCGAGGCTCAATCTAGAATTTTTATCTGCTTAGGAAGCTGGGCTTTTCCCTTTAAGGTCTGATATATTTTTATCAAAAATTTCAGCCCAAACGTCATCAGGGTCTTGTGCATCGGGCAATGGAGTATCTTCTTCCATAGATGAAATATGACTATTAGTTTCACTTGCGTCAAAGGCTTCAAAGAATTGCCTTTTGAAATGCTCTAAACATTTTTGCTTAAATTCTGATTCAGAGCTTTGGGGATAATTTCATCGCATCATTTTGGCAACTTTCATCATTGGATTATCCTTTTTAATTTCTTGAGTCATATGAGACTCTAGAACAGAAGTATTTCTCTGTATAATTTCTTCAAGTTGCTTTACCTTAGTATCAAGGCACATTCCGTTCCACCATTTGCAATAATATATTCTTCTCAAGACGGACATATGAGAAGGGGTCCAATCACAAATAATAGACCAATTCCAGATCCATGGGATTTCAACTTCAACAAAGAAGTGTATAAGGGACATGCCATCTATAAGTTGGTTTTCGTCCATTCGTGCAAGAATAGGATGAGAATCTACCCAAGAAGAGTATAACTTCATTAAGGGTTCTGGAATAATCCCAATTTCAATACCATATGTTTCCCAACATTTATAGAACCAAGTAGGAACGTCCTTTTAAAGAGCTTCAGGACAAATTTTTATCAGCCAAGTATGCTTCTGTTTTGGATTCTGATATAAGAATACCTCATGAAAGGCCTGTTTATAGTCCCAATAATTAAAGTTATAAATTTCTTTTGTATTTTGAACTTTTACGAGTGGCAATTCTTGATTGGGGTTGAGTGCCCAATTTCTTGGAAGTATAACTTCCCGAATAATACACTTACTGAAACTTGGAGGAATATTGTGATTATCAGTGGTCCAGAAGTGTGTAATTTCCATGCCTTTTTGCATCAGAAGAGTTTTCATCCAGGCTCTTGCTTTTAAAGCTAATGTCGGATAATATGTATCCTGCAGATATCTCTGCCTCAATTTCTTTGGATCGTTCATTAGAGGAACGTCCTCTTGTTCTAGATACAGAACAATATTAGAAGTTGGTTTTTCTACTCATTCCGTTTCTTGCTTTACTATAGTGGTAAAGGGTTCAGGAGTATGTTCCTGTGCAATTAGATCATTTATATTCCGTTTCTTGCTTTACTATAGTGGTAAAGGGTTCAGGAGTATGTTCCTGTGCAATTAGATCATTTATGCCTTTATAAAAGGCCTGAGATGGGTGCGAAGAATTATGTTTCTTCGAAATCGTTCTCCATGAGTTGGGCTAAGACGGAGTATAACTCCTTTCAGAATTCGTTTGGCCTATAAGGCCTGAATTGGAACTTGCTAGGCCTGAGCCTCCTCTCCCCCTCCCTGAAAAGGAGGGATTATTCCGTCTCATTTGTACCCTGTAAAAATTCACGGGTTAGAAAATCAGGAAGATGATTATAATCTCCTTTAATATATTCAATTTTAAATTTATACATAGCTAATTCAGCTTGCCATCTAGCAAATATTTGTTTAGAAACTAAGTTTTTCACATCTTTTTCAATAATACTTTTTGCAGAACTGCAATCAATTCTTAGTAAGAATTCCTGATTTAAAATATCATCTCGAAATTTAGAAAAGCACTTAATAATTGAAAGCATTTCCTTTTTAATTGTGGAATAATTAAATTGAGCTTTATCCTATTTACCAGAGGTAAAACGAACTAACTGTTCTTTATTGGTTTGGGGATCAACTTGTTTTAATATGTCACCATAACCAATATTAGATGCATCTGTTTTAACTATTTTGAACCAGTGAATATTTGCAAGATGAATGCAAGGTAAGCATTTAACCTTTCGTTTATTCTTTTTACAGCAGCAGTATGTTGCTTAGTCCAAGGCTTAGCATTCTTTTTAAGCGTGTCATATAAAAGGACTGTGTCTTGTGCTAAATTTTTATAATAATCTGCTACATAGTTTAATGCACCTAAAAAACGCTATAACTGCTTAGTGTCAGTTATTTCATCGGGAAATTTAGAAGCAAATTCTATACTTCTGTCAAAAGGAATAATAGTTCCTTCTTCTATATTGTGACCCAGAAATCTAATCTGAGTTTGAAATAATTTCATTTTGGGAGCAGATATAGCTAACCTATTTTTAATAGCTAAATTTCTAAAAAATTCTAAATGCTTAACATGCTGATCAAAATTATGAGAAAAAATCAAAATGTCATCTATATATGACAAGATAAAATCCGTATAAGGAATAAAAATTTCATTCATAATATATTGAAATTCAGAAGGGACGTTTTTAAGCCTGAATGGCATAACGTTCCATTCATAATGTTCAAATGGGACAACAAATGCAGTTTTATATTTATCTTTTTCTTCTACTTGAATCTGCCAATAACACCACGGTTAAATCCTCCGGATTTCTTCCTGGCCGTGAACACAGCGATCCAAGGCTTCCGTAATCTAGAAGGGAAAGATGATCGGTGGCAGACTATGCTCTGAATGCATCAACGAGTCATGTACCTGTAAATCACAATATTGATAAATTTCTCGCCACCACGGTTATTGGCGTCCATTCATGCGTATGTTGTAGCTGCAACGCCGAATGTTTGCAGAGGAATGGCGGTCGGAGTGTCGACGCACCTCGAATCATTGGACCTTGCAAGAACAAGTCTGATTCTCCAACAAAAATGCTCCATCAAGTTTTATGGACATCTTGAGCCCAAGTCCCCAATCCTTTGCAGGACATAAAAATCTTGCCCTCGATCCGAATGTTTAATCCACCGCAGTGGTCTTAGACCAAGGCAGCGACCAATCGCTGAATTATTATCACACATCTCCAGCACATTCAAGTCATTCGCATTCCGATTCAGGGCATATAGTATCCAGACTATTTCTGACAGCGCCACTAGCTCAAAAGATTGGAACAGCTGATCATTGTATGTGGCTTTGCCCGCACTACTGCTTCCGGTATGATCTCAACCAAGCACGTAAGAGTGCCTCGGCCAACCAGATGCTGGCCCTTACTACACCGGCACTGTTGAACAGGATCAACAACTAACGAATTTGAAGTAACGATGCCCCCCACTCCAACATTAACATAACAAATACACTGAGACATTAACAATTGGAAAACACTCATTAAACCTAAACATTAAGCCGCCTAACCTTAACAACAAATATCTAAAAAACTTCAACAGCCAAAGACCCCTCCCAGGCAGAATTTAGAAATTCTACAGGAGCCATAACATAAAAATCCTAAAACTTCTAACTTCATAACAGACAAATGTTGGTAGGACTACTCTAAACCGCTACCATCACAACAGTATAATGGTGCCTGGTATATAAAGTCAACAATATCTCGAATTGGGGAATGAATTTACATGAAAGGAATTTGGGGCAGCGGATCGGATCATAGGAGCCATATATTAAACAGAGTTGAACTTACGTCACTAACCGAAACTATCTTACCTATAGAGCTAAATTGAGACTACTCCCGGCCCCCCGCCCCACCAACATTACCGCAACTAGTGTACGTAAGGCGGCTAGCGGACTGGGCGTTTGAGCCAAGCGCCCTAACGCTAGACGTCTATGGCATATGCCTAAGCAGTGGCCTAGGCGTTTGGCCTATTTTTAAATTATTTAATTATAATAATTTATAATAATATATATTTAAATTCATATAAATATGCTTGTAAAAAAAGATAGCAGTGTCTGGGCGGCCTCGCGGGGGGCAGGCCGCGACTCAGGCAGCGAGTCGGCGGGCGACGGCGACCGGCGGTCGTCGAGCGAGCGGACGGGCGGCAGCGGGGGGGCGCGGCGAGCGGGACAGGAGTGCGTATGGGTGGGCGGAGCTAGCCGGCGACCTGGGCGGACGCGGGAGGCGAGGCAGGCGGCGACTTGGCCGGCAGGCAAGCGAGGCGACGGCTGACGACGAGCAGCGGCGGGGCCGGGCGGCGGGTGGCGACTACCTCCGCGCGGCAGCAGACGTGGCGACGGTGCAGCGGCGGTCCGGCAAGGCGAGCGGCGGTCGACGCAGTCGAGGGACGGCGAGCAGGCGCACGGCGGTGGGCCACCGCCCGACGGCCGACGACGGCGACAAGTCGGCGGCTTGGGAGGGGCCACAATGCGCGGCGCGTGTGGCGGTGGACTCGCGCCGGGCGCATGACTGCTGGGGGCGACTGAACGGGCTCGCGGGCGGGGCGGCGGTGGGCGGGGGCGGCCGGCGCGCGGCGGGCAAACGAGCGGGCGTCGGCTAGGGCTGAGTCTTTGCGGTTCGGTTCGGTTCGGTTTTTATTAAAATTTGAACAACCGAACCGAACCGTCTATTCTTCAAAACCGCACCGAACCGTTACAAGTCGGTTCGGTTCGGTTTGTTCGGTTCTAAGTTCATCAAACTTTCAATAAAGTCTATATTTCAATTGTTGTTGATGCAAAGATCATGACAATTACAAGAAATTAAAGCAGAAACCATAACCATCTATAAATCCTTTAGTCTGAAATTAGTCAAGGTGATTTACTGTAGGGAGTTTCTTTGGATATTGACAGGGGTTGAGCATATTTTTTTGACTTCAATGTTGCACGGGGCACTGAAGTGGACTTGCAGCGTCGGCTTAGATGAAAAAAACGAAATCTCAAAACACATTTCTGGTGTTTTGAGAAAAGTGTTTAATTTTTGGACTTTGTAAAGGGTCAAGTCAAAAAAACGCCCCGGTTGAAAAACGCGTTTCATTGTTTTTTTTGGAAAAAAAAAACGAAAACGACAAAAACGCTATGGTATCCAAACGCTCCCTTAAATTCTTGTTTTAATTTAAGTTCCGCATAATATTTATCAACCCAGTTTAACTGGTCTTTTCTCCAAAAATTTTTAAAAAATGATTTTCGAAAATCTTGATGTTTTTCTAGGTAAAATTCTTTATTTAGAATTTCCCTTTCTAGACTTCCTTTTTCAAAATTCATTATTTCATTCGAAAGCTCATCTCCGTATTAGGAGGAGAAGAATTATCCTTATATAAAGGATGAGGAAAATTATTATCGGAAATATTAATTCCTTGAACGGAATTGGTTCTATAAGATCCAGACCGAGACAACGAATCTCTGGCAGATATTGTAATATCAGATATTCTGATAGATCTAGATGGATTAAACGTTATTTCGACTTCTCCATCAGTTGTTTGTATAATCTGATCAATATCTTGATTAACAATAGGTAATTGTTGTACAGCGTTGGGTATGACCCAATTATCTGGGAAGTTTATTTCATCCCATTTTATCTGTCTATTAACAGCAATGTTTGAAGATAAAATATTTGTTTCAACCAGTACAGTTTTACCTGGTTTAGAATAAATTTTTGTTTTAGGAGATAAGGTATTTAATACTTTATAATGGATCCTGTAAATTATAGCAATAGTTTCGGATCCAGGTACGTAATTATACCCATGAGTCTTTATATATTAAGACTTATTGCATCTAGAATATTAGGATCAGTCAAAAATAGACTTAAATTTGGATAAACATTGAAATATACCGGTCCGTTACACAGACTAGTTTCCATTATACCCATTAAAGATTGAGTCCAATTTAAACATCTTGAGTCTCTGAGGCAGACTAATAAAGATGCATTTAGACCAGATAAAGTCAGAGGTTTAAAAGCAATTTGAATTAAACCAACATGTATATATTTATACTTGTCCAGATATGGATTGACATCTGCAATTCCTAGCAGTTGAATTGTCTGTTCTTCCCTATCGACTGTAGTAGTTGTGTCTAGGGTTTTAATATTAATTAAAGACTTATAGTCTAAATAACCAATTTTATAGATATCTTTATTAGGAACATCGGGTATAGTCCACTTATTAAGTGATTCTAGGTCAGTTTCATATTCAGTTAACTGAGCATTTTTTAACTTTTTTCATGCCAGTATAATTGGCTTTACGAACCGATGTTTCAGCAAGATCTGACATATCTTTCTCTTACAGATTTATCTATTAATTAGTTAACTAATAAGGAGGCAAAATATTTATTTTCCTTTTTATTCTCTAAAAAACAACCTAGCCTAAAGCTTGCACGTCTGTCAACGACTTACACTACCCTAAACAGCTTATCCGGCAACAACGGGGTTTACACTGCGCGACTTTTTTGACGTCCCATAAGCCTACAAACTAAGTTCTTAATCAGAGAATTAAAAGAACATATAAATATTCTACTTTATTACAAGCTAATAACTAACAGATAAACTGTAAGATGAAATCTAAGCAAACATACAATAGAGAAACATGGCTCTGATACCAGAAATTAAGCAAAAATGTTTAGAGCATTTCAAAAATGTTTAGATTATACAAACAACTGATGGAGTATTACTAATAGTCATACTTTAGAGCATTTGTACCCTGTAAAAATTGCCTTTTGAAATGCCTTAAATATTCTACATTCTTACAAGCTAATAACTAACAGATAAACTGTAAGATGAAATCTAAGCAGACATACAATAGAGAAACATGGCTCTGATACCAGAAATTAAGCAAAAATGTTTAGAGCATTTCAAAAGGCAATTCTTTGAAGCCTTTGACGCAAGTGAGACTAATAGTCATACTTCATCTATGGAAGAAGATACTCCATTGCCCGATGCACAAGACCCTGATGACCTTTGGGCCGAAATTTTTGATAAAAAATATATCAGACATTAAAGGGAAAAGCCCAGCTTCCTAAGCAGAATTCTAGATTGAGCCTCGGGGAGCCGTCTAGAATTTACTACTAATAAAAGTCTTTAAAAGCAATAAGAAGAAGTCATACTTCCTTAATGAGATGGGCCCCAATGTTTCCTACTATTGCAAATTATGCATCCTAAGCTTCTCGTTTACGAAGGGTCACTATCAAGAAGTCACTATCAATGTTTAATATATTAAGATAAGTTACTAATCACCTTTCAAAGATGTGCCACGAAGCATCTCTCGAGATTTCTAAAAACATCTGAAGGCATCTGAGCCCGTCGTGTTTTGACCCTTCATCCACTCGCCGCAATTTTAACGGTTTCGAATGAATAGAACTTTTTACACGGCTCAACGAATGGTCAAAACACGACGGGTAGGGCTGAGCATGGTTCGGTCCAAACCGAAAAACCGACCGAACCGACCCGAAAAAATCGGTTTTATGAGTAGGACGGTTCGGGTCGGTTTGAAAACTTTTCAACCAGAACCGACCCGAACCGACCGAATATAGTGCATTACTACCCATTCTGATCTCAAACTCTACCCGACCCGTCTCCAAAGAGTCAAAGACTCAAACTCTAAACTCATTTTCTGAATCATTATGGGTTAAAAAAAATATCATTATATTAATATTTAATGCTTCATAATCTCCTACGTTATTGATATCTTTTTTTCTTTAACATAGTTTGTTGTTTGATAAGAAGTTTGATGAAGTTAGAACCGAACAAACCGAACCGAACCGACTTGCAACAGTTCGGTTCGGTTTTGAATTATAGACGGTTCGGTTCGGTTGTTCAAATTTTGATAAAAACCGAATCGAACCGACCGTTGCACACCCCTAACGACGGGTTCACCCCAAAATTAGTGTGTTTGGGTTTAAGAACGTGTAGATCAAGTTTAAAGGAGCGGATCGGAAAAAACAATTAGGGAATGATGTGATTTTAGGCCGCGTCCTTAGGTGGGAATCTAAGGTGTCACCTTAGAATCACTTTTCCCATATAGGGAAAAGTGATTCTAAGGTGACACCTTAGATTCCCACCTAAGGACGCGGCCTAAAATCACATCATTCCCTAATTGTTTTTTCCGATCCGTTCCGTTGAACTTGATCTACACGTTCTTAAACCTAAACACACCAATTTTGGGGTAAGCCCGTCGTGTTTTGACCCTTCATCCACTCGCCGCAATTTTAACGGTTTCGAATGAATAGAACTTTTTGCACGGCTCAACGAATGGTCAAAACACGACGGGTTCACCCCAAAATTGATGTGTTTGAGTTTAAGAACGTGTAGATCAAGTTCAACAGAGCGGATCAGAAAAAACAATTAGGGAATGTTGTGATTTTAGGCCGCGTCCTTAGGTGGGAATCTAAGGTGTCACCTTAGTATCACTTTTCCCTATATGTGCAAGCTAAGAAGAATAAGAGATTAAGAAGAGTGTTTGTAATCTGAGTGTTTCCTCTGTAAAATAATCTTGTAAAATATTTTGGAGATCAATAAAGATATTATTCTAAGTATTGGCGGTCGCACGCTGTAAGTCCTCTCTTTTCCATTTTTTGTTTCCGCTTTCGAATTGGTATCAGAGTCATGTTTTATTTCTGCATATCTGCTTAAATCTCTTTTACAGATTATCTTTTGATTATTAGCTTGTAAGAATGTAGAAAATTTATATATTCTTTTTATTCTCTTTTTAAGAGCTTAGTTAGCATGCTTATGGGACATCACTCAAGTCGCGCTGTGTAAATCCCGTTGTTGCCGAGATGGCTGGTTAGGGTAGTGTAAGACGTTGACAGACGTGTAAGCTTTCTGCTAAGTTGTTTTTGAGAGAAGAAAAAGAAAAATAAATTTTCTGCCTCCTTACTAGTTTAATAATGAAAAGATATATATGTAAACAGAGAAATAATGTCAGACATAGTGGAATCATCGGCTCGAACTTCCAGTTATACTGGATGAAAAAAGTAAAGAACGCTCAATTAACCGAGTATGAGACAGATATAGAATCACTTAATAAGTGAACAATACCCGATGTCCCTAATAGGGATATATACAAAATTCGGTTTTTAGACTATAAGTCTTTGATAAATATAAAAACCCTAGAAAGAACTACTACAATTGATAGGGAAGAACAAACTATTCAACTCTTAGGAGTTGCAGATGTTAATCCTTATATGGATAAATACAAATATATACATGTTGGTCTAATACAGATCGCTTTCGTCCTTTATCTTTATCTGGCTTAAACGCCTCTCTTTTAGTCTGTCTCAGAGACTCAAGATGTTTAAATTGGACCCAATCTTTAATGGGTATAATGGAAACTAGTCTATGTAATGGACCAGTATATTTTAATGTTTATCCTAATTTAAGCCTCTCATTGACAGATCCAAATATCTTAGAAGCTATTAGTCTTAATATTAAGACTCACGGATATAATTATATTCCTGGATCCGAAACAATTGCAATCATATATCGCATCCATTATAAAGTATTAAATACTTTAGCTCCTAAAGCTAAAATCCATTCTAAATCAGGAAAAACTGTTCTGGTTGAAACAAATGTATTATCCTCTAATATTGTTGTTAATAGACAGATAAAATAGGATGAAATAAATTTCCCCGAAAATTGGGTTATACCCCATGCTATACAACCTCTGCCAATTATAAATCAAGATGTTGATCAAATAGTACAAACAACTGATGGAGAGGTTAAAATAACTTTTAATCCCTCACGAACAATCAGAATATCTGATGTGGCATCATCTGCCAAAAATTCTCTATCTAGATCTGGATCTTATAGAACCAGTTCTGTACAAGGGATTAATATATCCGAAAATAATATTCCTCATCCTTTATATAAGGATAAAAGTTCTCCTCCTAATACGGAGATGAGTTTTAGAATGAAATAATGAATTTTGAAAAAGATAGTTATCTAAGGGAAATTCTTAATACAGAATTTTACCTAGAAAAACACAAAGATTTTCAAATTTTGTTTTTTAAAAATTGTTCAAAAAAAGACCAATTAAATTGGGTAGAAAAGTATTATATAGAACTTGACTACAAACAAGAAATTAAATTTTTTGTTCCATGGTTTTTGAAAAGATATATTTCAAAACAAAATAATAAAATAAGTGTTTTAGAAGATCACTTAAAACAGTGGAAAACATCTACGGGAAAGATAATTAGATCTATAAATCCTCCAACAGACCCGTTACAATTAAAAGATGTTTATCCCTCTACTATAGAGGCAACGGCTTTTATAAAGCCTAACGAGTTCAATGAAGAACATATGAAAGAATTAAGTAAAATTATAAAACAAAATAATTATACTAATATTTATTTAAAAACAACAGGAGAACAACTTATAAGAGTTGAAGATGTCCTAGATAAATTATTAAATAAAATAACAGAGGTTCTACCCTCTTTAAAACTTTTAGAAAAAGTAATCTTTCTCAAAGAAAGATAGAAAAAACAAATATTAAACCACCAATTGATATTTCAGGATTTAAAAAAGATAGAGAAATTACTTCTGAAATTATAGAAAGTCTAGCAAAGAAATTAACCAATGCTAGAATTCATACACTTGATACAGTGTTACCATCAACTTCTACAGTTATATCTGAAGTAGAAGAAGAATCGTCTAATACAGACAGTTCTGACGATATACCGTCAACAGAAATACTTGCTGTAGAGAATAACTTTACAGAGATAAATAAAATTAAAGGTCATCCTAGAAAAAGACTGAAAATGTACTATTATAAAAGACCCATTCCAGCAGATGTTCTATTTGAAGAAAATGATGCCTATCTACAGGCAGATTATACTGGTAGAAATATCTACGAATGGAACATATATGGGTTATCAGATACCCAAATAAATTCGACTATACATAGAATGCTTATGTATGGTACTATTTGTAAACAAAATGGTAATAATGAAAGAATGATAGCTTCTTTCATAACTGGTGGTTTTACTGGCATCCTTAAAGGATGGTGGGACAACTATCTTTCTGTTGATGCTCGAAATAAAATTTTAGGGGCAACTAAAATTAAAAATGGAGTTCAGCAAGAAGATGTTGTCTACACGCTAATGCACACCATTTTACTGGTGCTTACCTTGATGAAGATGAAAGAATAATGACTTTATTAAAAAAATTTAGATGTCCTTCGTTAACACATTTTCAATGGTATAAAGATACCTATTTAAGTAGAGTCATGTCTCTAAGTCATGCTAATAGCTCACATTGGAAAGCCAAATTCATAGATAGCTTACCCACTTTATTCGCAGAAAAAGTACGAAATAAAATTCGTGCTGAATATGAGGGATATATTCCTTACGATAACATATCATATGGGTATTTATCCAACGTCTGTATTAAAGAAGGCTTAGCTTTATACAATGACTTAAAGCTTAAAAATCAATTAAAGTCACAAAGACTTACAAAAAGAAAAGAATTGGGAGAATTTTGCGAACAATTCGCTTATGACCAACCTTATAAGGTAGAAAAAAAACTTTTCCTAATAAAGGAAAAACTAAAAAAAAAAATTCAAGAAAAAGAAGAAAAAATTCTTTAAAGAAAGAGAAAAAGAAAAGCCACATAAGGCTAAAAAGAAGATCAAACAAGAAAAGAAAGAAATCCATTGTTATAAATGTGGTCGTATCGGACACTATGCCAATCGCTGTTATATAAAAAAGAAAATTGAAGCGATTGAAGACGAAGGTCTTAAAAAGACTTTATCAAATATTTTAATCAATAGTGATACTGATGATGAATTATATTCATCAACTTCAGACTCAGAATCTGAAGAAGAAAATGAAAATTGTCAATGTGCAATTAATAATTGCAACGAAGAAACTAATTATTGGAAAGCAATAGTCCAAATGAATGGACTTTCTATTGATATGATTAAATCTAATAAAGATAAAGAGTTATTATCACAAGTTTTATCGGCAGATATCTCTCCCGATTTAAAAGAAGACTTATTAAAAACTGTCTAAGAAAGACAAAAATCCACAAATAGATAATGTCTTTAAATTTTCTAAAATACAAAAAAGAAGGCAAAATATTGCCCATACTTCAAAAGATATATCTTTATCATCTCTTAATAAAGAGATACAAGAATTAAAAATTGAAGTAAAAAAGTTAAAACAAGAGAATAAATATATTCTCGCAAGATTTGATGAGGGAAATGAACATGTTCAACAAAGTGACAAAGAAAATGAAAATGAAAATAATGCCCTATTGCAAATATTGCAAGAAATTACCTCTCAAAAGTGGTATATTAAGATTAACTTAATAGTTGAAGATCAATTTTATATATTAGATCTTATAGCTCTGGTTGATAGTGGTGCAAATCTAAACTGCATAAACGAAGGAATAATTCCTTCAAAATTCTTTGAAAAAACTACTCAAACTCTTAGTGCAAATGGAAATCAATTAGAGGTAAAATATAAATTACCAAAAGCACATATATGTGTGCAAGGGACTTGTATACCAACTCCTTGTATTTTAGTTAAAAATTTATCCCAACATATAATTCTTAGGACACCTTTTTTACATACAATTATGCATATTCATAAAATAGACACAAATGGTATTTGTGCTACTTTTGAGGAAAAAGAAATTTTACTTGAATTTATTACTGATCCTCAAACTAAAATGTTAAATGAAGTTAAAAATATAATTTTAAAAGAAAATCAAATAAATTTTCTTAAAGAAGAAATAGTATTGGTTCAAGTTGAAGAACAAATTAAAAAACAGCAAGACTCAATAAGTCAAATCGAAAATAAATTTAAACTCACTGTATGTAGTGATGTTCCAAATGCATTTTGGAATAGAAAACAACATATTGTTTCTTTACCCTATATAGAGGGATTCAGCGAGAAATATTTCAACTAAATCTCGTCCATGTCAAATGAATCAAGAATATCTTGATTTATGTAAAAAAGAAATACAAACTCTTATAGAGAAAAAATTAATAAGGAAATCATATTCTCCTTGGAGTTGTACTGCATTTTTATGTAAACAATGCAGCTGAAAGAGAACGTGGAGTACCACGATTAGTTATAAACTATAAACCCTTAAATTCTATCCTTAAATGGATTAGATAGTCAATTCCTAATAAAAGGGATTTATTAAATCGCATTATAAATGCAAAAATATTTTCTAAGTTTGATTTAAAATCAGGCTACTGGCAAATTCAAATCGAAGAAAAAGATAAATATAAAATTGCTTTTGTTGTCCCATTTGGACACTATGAATGGAATAATATGCCATTTGGGCTTAAAAACGCCCCTTCTGAATTTCAAAATATTATGAATGAAATTTTTATTCCTTATACGGATTTTATTCTATCATATATAGATGATATATTGATCTTTTCTAATAGTTTTGATCAACATATAAAACATCTAGAGACTTTTCGAACTCTAGCTATTAAAAATGGGTTAGCTATATCTGCCCCAAAAATAAAATTATTTCAAACTCAGATTAGATTTCTGGGTAATAATATTGAGAAAAGAACTACTATTCCTATTAATAGAAGTATAGAATTTGCTTCTAAATTTTCAGATGAGATAACTGATATAAAACAGTTACAAAGATTTTTGGGAGCTTTAAATTATGTTGCAGATTATTATAAAGATCTGGCAAAAGATACAGTCCTTTTATATGATAGGTTTAAAAAGAATGCTAAGCCTTGGACTCAGCAACATACTGCTGCTGTACAAAGAATTAAACTTAAAGTTAAAAATTTACCATGTATTCATCTTGCGAATATCCATTGGTTCAAAATAGTTGAAACCGATGCTTCTAATATTGGTTATGGTGGCATATTAAAACAAGTTGATCCCCAAACCAATAGTCAAAATGAGACGGAGTAATATTGGTTATGGTGGCGTATTCAGCACGAATTTTATTTCGTACTTTTTCTGCGAATAAAGTGGGTAAGCCATCTATGAATTTGGCTTTCCAATATGAGCTATTAGCATTACTTAGAGACATAACTCTACTTAAATAGATATCTTTATACCATCGAAAATGTGTTAACGAATGACATCTAAAATTTTGTAATTAAGTCCTTATTCTTTCACCTTCATCAAGGTAAGCACCAGTAAAATGGTGTGTTATATCTAGCATTAGCGTGTAGACAGCATCTTCTTGCTGAACTCCATTTTTAATTTTAGTTGCTCCTAAAATTTCATTTCGAGCATCAGCAGAAAGATAGTTGTCCCACCATCCTTTAAGGATGCCAGTAAAACCACAAGTTATGAAAGAAGCTATCATTCTTTCATTATTACCATTTTGTTTACAAATAATACCATAAATAAGCATTCTATGTATAGTCGAATTTATTTGGGTATCTGATAACCCATCTATGTTCCATTCGTAGATATTTCTATCATTATAATATGCCTGTAGATAGGCATCATTTTCTTCAAATAGAACATCTGCTGGAATGGGTCTTTTATAATAGTACATTTTCAGTCTTTTTCTAGGATGACCTTTAATTTTATTTATCTCTGTAAAGTTATTCTCTACAGCAAGTATTTCTGTTGACGGTATATCGTCAGAACTGTCTGTATTAGACGATTCTTCTTCTACTTCAGATATAACTGTAGAAGTTGATGGTAACACTATATCAAGTGTATGAATTCTAGCATTGGTTAATTTCTTTGCTAGACTTTCTATAATTTCAGGAGTAATTTTACTATCTTTTTTAAATCCTGAAATATCAATTGGTGGTTTACTATTTGTTTTTTCTATCTTTCTTTGAGAAAGATTACTTTTTTCTAAAAGTTTTAAAGAGGGTAGAACCTCTGTTATTTTATTTAATAATTTATCTAGGATATCTTCAACTCTTATAAGTTGTTCGCCTATTGTTTTTCAATAAATATTAGTATAATTATTTTGTTTTATAATTTTACTTAATTCTTTCATATGTTCTTCATTGAACTCATTGGGCTTTATAAAAGCCGTTGCCTCTATAGTAGAGGGATAAACATCTTTTAATTGTAACTGGTCTGTTGGAGGATTTATAGATCTAATTATCTTTCCCGTAGATGTTTTCCACTGTTTTAAGTGATCTTCTAAAACACTTATTTTATTATTTTGTTTTGAAATATATCTTTTCAAAAACCATGGAACAAAAATTTTATTTCTTGTTTGTAGTCAAGTTCTATATAATACTTTTCTACCCAATTTAATTGGTCTTTTTTTGAAAAAAAAAATTTAAAAACCATTTTCGAAAATCTGTGTTTTTCTAGGTAAAATTCGGTATTAAGAATTTCCCTTAGACAACTACCTTTTTCAAAATTCATTATTTCATTCTAAAACTCATCTCCGTATTAGAACTTTTATCCTTATATAAAGGATGAGGAATATTATTTTCGGATATATTAATCCCTTGTGCGATCTAGATAGAGAATTTCTGACAGATGATGCCACATCAGATATTCTGATTGTTCGTGAGGGATTAAAAGTTATTTCAACCTCTCCATCAGTTGTTTGCACTATTTGATCAACATCTTGATTTATAATTGGCAGAGGTTGTATAGCATGGGATATAACCTAATTTTTGGGGAAATTTATTTCATCCCATTTTATCTGTCTATTCACAATATTAGAGGATAATACATTTGTTTCAACCAGAACAGTTTTTCCTGGTTTAGAATGAATTTTAGCTTTAGGAGCTAAAGTATTTAATACTTTATAATGGATGCGACATATGATTGTAATTGTTTCGGATCCAGGAATATAATTATATCCGTGAGTCTTAATATTAAGACTAATAGCTTCTAAGATATTTAGATCTGTTAATGAGAGGCTTAAATTAGGATAAACATTAAAATATACTGGTCCATTACATAGACTAGTTTCCATTATACTCATTAAAGATTGGGTCCAATTTAAACATCTTGAGTCTCTGAGACGGACTAAAAGAGAGGCGTTTAAGCCAGATAAAGTCAAGGGACGAAAAGCGATCTGTATTAGACCAACATGTATATATTTGTATTTATCCATATAAGAATTAACATCTGCAACTCCTAAGAGTTGAATAGTTTGTTCTTCCCTATCAATTGTAGTAGTTCTTTCTAGGGTTTTTATATTTATCAAAGACTTATAGTCTAATAACCCAATTTTGTATATATCCCTATTAGGGACATCGGGTATTGTCCACTTATTAAGTGATTCTATATCTGTCTCATACTCGGTTAATTGAGCGTTCTTTACTTTTTTCATTCCAGTATAATTGGAAGTTTGAGCCGATGATTCAACTATGTCTGACTTTATTTCTCTGTTTACAGATATATCTTTTCATTATTAAACTAGTAAGGAGGCAGAAAATTTATTTTTCTTTTTCTTCTCTCAAAACAACTTAGCAGAAAGCTTACACGTCTGTCAACCAATGTTTTAAATATCGGATATCGGGAAAATATCGGATAGTCAAAATTCATATCGGATTGCGGATGTCGGGAAAATATCGGGGATATGTGATAAATATCGGAATGTCATAATGAATGTTTGCATACATAGTATAATGCATTAAAATGTAATCTCAACATATGTAATGAAATTTAAGCATACAAAATATGAATAATATATATTTAGGATCACTAATCAACCTTCTAAAACAAACAAAAATGCAAAGCAATGTTACAACATTCGATCTGCTTTTTTAGGACAATGTCATTTGATATAATGGGAAAATCTTGATATCTCGCCCAAAAATTCCAAACACGGTATATTAGTTTGCAACAAGCTATATAAAAATATATATTGGTCTACATATCGGTTAATATATCGGTCATATCAGGGATTTATCATCCAAAATAGCCAAAAAGCGGTAAAGGATATTTAAAGACCATATCGGTTGCGGCAAGCCCTGTAAAAGGATATATCAGGGGATATATCGGACCATGTCGGGGATATTTAAAACAATGATGTCAACATCTTACACTACCCTAACCAGCCATCTCGGTAACAACGGGATTTACACAGCGCGACTTGAGTGACGTCCCATAAGCATGCTAACTAAGCTCTTAAAAAGAATAAAAAGATATTATAAATTTTCTACATTCTTACAAGCTAATAATCAAAAGATAATCCGTAAAAGAGATTTAAGCAGACGTGCAGAAATAAAACATGGCTCTGATACCAATTCGAAAGCGGAAACAAAAAAACAGAAAAGAGAGAAGACTTACAGCGTGCGACCGCCAATACTTAGAATAATATCTTTATTGATCTCCAAAATATTTTACAAAATTATTTTACAGAGGAAACACTCATATTACAAACACTCTTCTTAATCTCTTATTCTTCTTAGCTTGCAAACTTCTTAAACTGACCCACTATTTATAAGAGACAACGCTGCCTTCGAAGCTTCTCGCATTAATTAAAGGTGACGGCGACATTTGAAGAAGACATTCCATTTACAGAATTCGTGCGCACTTAGTAAGTGCCACAGTGAAAGATGACAACGACGTGCACAGTGAAAGTTACACAGTAAGATTCTTCTTTTTAAAAGTAGCTTTTATAAAGCTGCTTTTTAGAAAGCTGCTTTTTAAAGTAGCTTTTCTGAAGATGTTTCTAGACGGCTCCCCGAGGCTCAATCTAGACTTTTTATCTGCTTATGAAGCTGAGGCTTTACTTTTGAGGTCTGGAGGATTATTAAAAATTTCTGCCCAAATATCTTCAGGGTCCTGAGCATCCTGAATAGGGGTATCTTCTTCCATGGAAGACACATGACTATGAGTCTCAGAATCGTCAAAGGCTTCAAAAAATTACCTTTTGAAATGTTCTAAGCACTTTTGTTTAATCTCCGCTTCAGAACTTTGAGGGTATTTTCTCCTCATCATTTTTGCCATTTTCATCATAGGATTGTCTTTTTTAATTTCCTGAGTCATATGAGACTCTAGAATAGAGGTATTTCTCTGAATAATTTCTTCTAGTTGCTTCACCTTAGTATCAAGGCATAAGTCATTCCACCATCTACATTGATATGTTCTTTTAAGAACAAGAATATGTGATGGAGTCCAATCACATATAATAGACCAATTCCAAATCCATGGGATTTCAACTTCTGCAAAGAAGTGTGCCAAGCACATACCATCTATAAGCTGGCTTTCATCCATTCGTGATAATTTTGGGTGCGTATCAACCCATGAGGAATATAATTTTATTAGTGGTTCTGGAATCATAGCAATTTCAATGCCGTAGGTTTCCCACCATTCATAGAGCCAATTGGGAACGCCCTTTTGAAGAGCTCCAGACAAAGCTTAATAAGCCACGTATGCTTTTGCTTAGGGTTCTGATATAAGAACACATCAAAGAAAGCCTGTTTATAATCCCAGTAATTAAAGTTATAAACTTCTTTTGTATTTTGCAGCTTAACAAGTGGCAATTCTTGGTTCGGGTTTAGAGCCCAATTTCGTGGAAGTATAACTTCTTGTATAATACATTTGCTGAATGCAGGAGGGACTGTATGATTGTCTGTAGTCCAGAAATGGGTTATTTCCATTCCCTTTTGACACAGTAGAGTCTTGATCCAGGCTCTTGATTTTAGAGAAAAAGTAGGATAATATGTATCCTGTAGATATCGTTGCCTAAGTTTATCAGGCTCTTGCATTAGAGGAATATCCTCTTGTTCTAGATATAGAACTATATCAGAATAAGGTTTTTCAACCCATTTTGTTTATTCCCTTACTATATTAGCAAAAGGGTTCAGGAGTATTGTCCTGTTCTACCAAGTCTTGTATACCTTTATAAAAGGCTTTTGCATGCGAAGAATTATTCTTTTTAGCGATAGTACGCCAAGAGCTAGGTTGTTGAGATAGAGTATAACTCCTCTCTGATGAAGTATCTTGGCCTATAAGGCCTGAATTCGAATTCGTTATATATATATATATATATATATATACATATAGATATATATACATATATATATATATACATATATATATATATACACATATATATAAAGGGCTGTCAGCTCATTTCCATTATTTCCTATATATATATTAAAAAAGGGTCATGGAAATATCAAATATGATATACCAGCTTTAGTACCCTCTCCTAGGTTGACTACTTATCATGGTTCAAGAATCAAGATGAACAATAATTGTATAGCTAGTAAAATGGTCATGACTAAACTTTGTTCAGAAGTTCAGTGTGTACAGACCACTTAGAGAAAGATCATTAAACTCATGAAACTATATAATAACTCAATGTAGTTGCAAAGAGAACCTACATAATGTAGCATCTCAACAATATCCAAGTATCGTACATGTGGATCAGGGGGAAAAACGAGGAACTTCTTACAGTAGTATAGGATAGACTATTTCCAAATAATGAGATGTCACTCCCAGTGATGAAGTATCATGTTCCTTTAAATTGGACCAATATGAATATGAAGCAGCGAACCATCATTCACTCAATGGAGATACTTATACTATCTGGACTTGATACATCATCTTTGGTAGGAACTAATAGATTTTGTTGTTTTTCATTCTCATAGCTTATTAGGACAAATGAATAATTAACTTTCTCAAGTGTTTGCACAAACCCACATATTCCTTACAATTCATTGCCCTAATATCGACTTTTAAAATCCCTTTCTTGAGGTTAAAAAAAAGTGGAAAGTGAACCTGAAAGTACACATGTTATTTGGTGACAGTATACTACACAATTCTGAGGTTTAAGATAGCGTAACCTCCCTTTTATATAAAAAGGAAATAATCTTTCTTTGGTTAAACATTTCAACATCTTTCTTAAAGAGTGCCATGCATCTATTTTGACATCAGTCGTTGAATTTGCATCGATGAATGATGACGACGACTATATTGTGTTTAAGCTTTGAGAATGGGACCTGTCTTTATCTCAAAGAAATATAGGTGCTTTACGATAACTTCAAGAAAGAAAAATCTTCATGCTGAAACAGAATGGATAACATTCACATGTATCATTTACCGAGTTACAAAGCAAAAAATTACCTGAACAGTGGACGTATTCTCAAAGAAATTACGAACAAGTGGCTCCATACTAAATATATCATCAGGAATCCATGAATCACCCATCTTGGGGAATGTATTATAAGCATGACCCTAATATCATAAATAAAGAGAGCAGAGTTGACATGAGAATTTCATTAATTTTTTAATACATAACAACTATCAATACATCAAAGGTATCTCCTTACTGCATCATTTCCTGCAACAAAAGCACCAGAGAAGGCGGTAATACCCACTAGGACACTAAGAGGCAAGGCCATTTTCCGAACCTTTGCAGCACAATTTACCCAAGATATTGATCCATTTGGTGGTTCAGGCATGACAACTGAGAGGGCAGTCCAAAATATGCCACAGTATATAACAAATGCAGATATAAGATGAGTCGCCAGACGATATGGGCTAACTCTTGGCTGCACGTATTCTGATGCTGGTTCCTAATAAGAGGAATAGGAAAATTATAAATAAAAATCAAATTGTTGATTGGGATGTCTGAAGCTATGAAAAGATGGGTGCTTTTTTCATACCTCTAGACCACTCTTTACCATCCACCATCCAATCAACCCTTGACCACCACCAAGTGCAAAAAGCGCTGAAAGTCTCAGTCCAAGTTGGCGGGTGATAAATCCTTTTGCAAGAAAATATGAGAAAGGCAAAGCAAACATGAGACCCAATCCTCTTCCCCACATTCGATGTGCATATTCCATCCAAAAAATGAACTTAAAGTCTCCCAAACTCATTCCTTTGTTTACACTATATGAAGAAACATAAGAAAGAAACCTCACTGCATCATAACGCCACAAAAAAGAACAACAGAAGCAGCAAGAACAAAGCCTTTATCCTGCATTCTTTGGGTGGCTACATGAATCCTATTCTTCCGTTTTGTTCAATTATTGGTTATCTCCTTCTTTAAGTTAACTATTATTATCCTTAATTGTTTTCAGCCAAGTTCATTTAGGTCTTCCTCTAGTCTTGTTTGCCTCATTAACCATAATCTTATTACTTCTAGTTCTAGTAGCTGGTGCATTTGCTGGCCACAAAAAAGGACCGATTACATACAAACAAGTGAACCAAAGGCGTTTTTCGAATTTGAACGATTACTCATATCTTTCAGAATTGATTGTTATGAGAAAAATGCAGCAATCAATTTTCTTTAGATTCCACATACCTTCCTGATCAAATAAAATAGCACAATTTATGAGACTATCCTTTCCTTTAGTTATACCATTCAATAAAACCATGAAGAGTAACTTATGTCAATCAAGTTCATTGGTTTATATAGTAGTAGCATTTTGTGCAGCAATTTGCTAGGTAACAATCATTTACAGAATTTCCAAATACACATGCAAAAGACTCTACATTGAAAGAGAGCTTCTAGGGTTCACATCTATACAATGTCAACAAGGAAAACCATCTTCATCCATAGGAATAATGCTAAAACAGACTTGTTTACTGGGAAGAAGATATAATCACATAATTATAAAAAGATGAGAAGAGGTTTCTGTGTAATGAATCTGATGGTGCAAGAAAACCAAAAGTAGACAGGACCAAGGTAACATCATTACCGCTTGTACTCAGGGGACTGCTGATATTTCTCAAATTCGAGCAACCATTCCTCCTCCGTCAATGGCGGAAGACCACCAGTAAATTTCCAATCTGTCATTGATAAACCTGATCTAGTTAGACGAGTAATGCCACCAAGCACCACCATACTGAAAACCCAAGCAGCACAACCAAAAAGCCATATCCCAACCATTTTTTGAGCACGAGTTCCACCAGAAACAAGCATTTTTAGTCCTGAACTAGTGATTTCTGATTTGGCGGAACCAATGATGGCTGCGGAGGTGGTCATTTGCCTTTTAGGTGGACCAAATAAAGTCTGAACATGCAAGTTAACCTGTTAGCCTTATCTTTGTGCAACTAAGATATCAAAATTGCAGATATTCATCGCTAAATTGAAGGAACGAGTCCCCATATATACAATTAATAATTCACAGCTACAAGAGTCAGTGGTGCTTTCATCGTCAAAGGAGCTAATTGTGACAGACAGATAATCCTAAGACAGTGACGGATATAAACAGACAAAACACACAACATAGTGATTATAATAACTAGTACTTGGATGGAAAACAAAAAACGAAGCAGGAAAGGAAAATAATACAAGTAAAATAAGCTCATCCAGAACATGTACAGTACCAATTTCCATATGCCCAAAAAGAAAAAGGAGAAACATTATTATTTTTAATCTCAGTTAGAAGCACATCTGCAGATCACTGCAAAGATAGAATGTTCAATCCTGGCAGTTCATATGGGGCATAACCTTGTGAAGGGCATACAGTTCTCACAAACTGACTATAATTTAATCATGCACCTTGAGCTGAAATTCTTCTATTGAGTTAAATATGTCGTATATGATATAATGCCAAATCAATCTGAAGTCCACCCTATCATGCTTTCTCATTGTATTCTAGTTTATTAGTTCCTATTAATGCTAATTATTGCAAGAGTATCTTCATTTTCTTTGCACTTCAATAAGTGGAAGGCAACTAAATAACTTATGATGTAGCGTCTCTTTGAAGACCAGTTTGTTCCTAATTATCATTCTCCGTAGAATGAAAAAGGTAGATATTTCCTGTATTTGATCAGTTTGATGAACTTATTTACCAAAAAGCACAATTTTGCTTGCAATTTACTAAGCTTAATAAGGATCAAATCAAATAACGATCAAAACATTTGAGATTATTGCAATTGTAATGAAATTAGAACCTTGGGAAAAGATTTGAACCCGTATAAAGAGCTTCTGTATCTAGAGAGAAATGATGAAGATGATGGCTCCCGATAAAGACGACAACTTGTCGACACGAATCTCGAAGAGGAGAGAAGAGAAGGATCATTTGAAACCCTAGAACCCCTGAGCTCAGAAATTAGGGTTAGGGTTTTGCTCCTTCGAAGCAGAATCGCTCCCAATCTGCTGCTCGACATACTTCTCTTCAATTTGGTTGCTGCTCCTATCACTGCACCCACAAGAAAACGTGAAAAGACTTTCTAAACGGATCGAATTATAAACGGGTCACATTTCAGGGCCTTTTATGCCCCGGAAGTTGGCAGGCAGAGGCCCGGTGCTTGAATTAGAAAGGCAAATGGGTTGAATGAAGTAATGGGCTATGACCGACAATGTAGAACTAAAAATATTTCCATTTAGGGCCCGTTTGGATAATGGAAGTATTGGAAGTAGGAAGCAGGATACGGAAGTAACTTTCAAAACTATGTAGGAAGTAGCGGAAATAGCATTTTTTGTTTGTTTCTTATATTTTAAGAAGTAATGGAAGTAGAACTTCTTCCTCTTCATTTATTTTTTTTTGTTTGGATAATATTGAAAATATTACTAGGAAGTAATTAATATATGTTGCTTCCATTTTATCCTTATTTGGATTGTCATTGAAATAGAAATAGAGTTGTTGTTGCCATCAATTGAAATTTAAAAATCTGCATGACATTGCAAATATACTCCTAAAATAAAATTAAAAATAGAAATAGATAAGAGTTTGCATTTCAGGGGATTACGTAATATTATTTCACTTATTCTTGAAAAAATGATGACTTGGATAGAAGAGTTTGCATTTCAGGGGATTACGTAATATTATTTCACTTATTCTTGAAAAAATGATGACTTGGATAGTATCTGTTTCAGTATGCTTTCAAAGGAAATGCTTCAGTTTGTCCTTTGTTCTCTTTTTGTGTGGAAGTTAAAAGATAGCTGAAAGCCAGGCTTCGCCGTTTGATAATATTTGATCAAAAAAGACAGTGGGACCTCGCGGCTCGAGCCGCATTTCACTCGGGGAGAAAGACATACCTGAACCTGCGTCTTTGACATATTCCGTTGTTACAACATCGGGTTACTTTGGACTCACATAGGCAGAGGCAAGGGGGGATGCATGAAAGTGGTATATCGGTTTGAGGAATCAAGGCCCAAACAAACTCCTGGTGTCAATTACTTTAAAACCTGAAGTAGCATCTATTCTTGCTGGGATTACGTAACTGTCATTCAAATTTACGATGCTACTATTTACTATCATTAGTAGTTGCGATGATGTTATCCACTATTATTAATGCGTCACGACGGTTCAAAATGCCCTTTGTTGATATATTGATGCTAGTTAACTAATAACACATTCACAATGATTTTTCCTTTTGTTGATGACACATGTATACATATACACTTCAAAATCTATTGTCTATATACTCATTCATATTCACAATAATAATGGACATGAATACCAGTGACAGAGAGTTGGAAAGTACTCCAAACATGCACAAAAATGCATCTTCACAGATTATTCACTTTAATGATTTATATTTCAGTAATCTCAAAATTATCTATCACACGTACATGATATTGTTTGGATTAATACATGGTTGATAATAGTATACATCAAAAGTTACAAGGAAGTCAATATTGGCTCTTTGCTTTCCAGAAAATTAAATCTAGGGGCAATCTTGAGTTTCACACTATAACCCAATGATGATGCTCTATTGATATATTCTAGACATCAGCCAGAAATAGTATAGCGCCAACTTCTCTCTAGATTCTCTGCTAATAGAGACTCAAAACTAAGGGAATTAACTTAGATGTACCTCCGATGAGCTCAAAATTTTATCTACTAGATCCATCCTGCACTTCCTGTAGCAAAGGAAAAAGTATGTTTATTACAAATTGATTTGAAAAGGCAATATAAGTAGTGACTTAATAACCTAAGTAAAGCTTGGCAACCTCATAGCAAAAGATTCAAAATGCATGACAGTTGGACATAAGAACAGACCAATAAAAACAAATCATTTGAGCTTATTGAAGGTGTAACCAAATGCTCACAAGTTCAGCTAAACATTCTATAACCTTGATGCACTACGTAGGAGTTTGTTTTATTCAAGCCTTATGTATACAACTTTTCCAGTCAATGAAATGGTAGAACCATACTTCTACAAAATAGAAAAATATGGGAGTTTAAATTTACAGTTCTAGAAATAAAACTAAATAGGAAAAATTCAACATTGATATTCTGCAAATCATCTCCAATTGTAATTGAAGTCTTGCCTAGAGTACAGCTTGTCCCCTAATTCTGTCAGATAGCACTTAAGTAATACTAAAAGATACAATCTAACTGAAATTTGTGTCCCTTGGCACTCCATGCAAAATCTTATAACAAGCAACAGATAATTGCCATTTCTAATTTATTGTGAATCTACAATACCTGTATTTAAACGAAAGACTACAAATCTCCACTGATCTTCTCAAATGAAAACCATTTATCAAACTCTAATACGGTCAAGCATGAACATCTATCGCAACCAATAAACTTTGAAAAATACTAAATGGATGATTTCCGACACTCTGCTTTCATGTTTTCCTCAGATAGATCAAAGCTATACACCAGACAGCTACATTTGTGTTATCATTTTATGAACATCCAATACTTATCCAATTTGCCTAGAACATTTATTTCACTTTGAATCCATGCTACAGAAATGACTTCGATAAACCAACAATTGGGCACCAAAAAAGAAAAAAGAGAAGAAAAAAGAAAAAAAAGGAAAAAAGCAACAACATCCACAAAAAATTATTGAGCTGAGAATAAGAAAGTGCTATTAAATATTAGCTGAAATAAATAAGAATCATAGTATTGTTGTAAGATCAATTTATATCAAAGTCCAACACACATAATTGACAATAAACTAGTATCATTAAGTTTAAAAAAATAATAAAGTGCAATCTCTAAGAAGACTACCCATACTTGAAAAATAGTTTAAATTGAGAACCATTTATTAAGGGGTGCTATCCATGTTTGTGAAACTAGTAGTTCCACTTTGAGTGTTGTCCAAAGTTGATCGCCTACCTATCCTCTCCAACACGTTAAGAATCCTCTTTCTCTGTATTGGTTCAGGCAATACCATAAAAGCCTTCGCTTCAACTTCATTCTTGTAGTATTCATCGAAAACCAGTTCAAGATCATCTATGGAAATATCTTGAAAACCAAAAACCTTATCAGCAAGAACCTCAACCCAAGTTCGCTCCTTCAAACCAACAATAGCAGCGGCTACCTTTCCCATTTCATCCACAAGTTTCTCACCAATAATTATTTGGGAGTCCTCCATTTTCTTCTTCTTTACTGGACGAGACGATTTACCACTTACAGTTCCTGGCTTGATAAAAATGCTCGAAGGCTTCATTCCGTTGAATTGTGATACACGAACTCCATACATACCAGGACTATCTACAAGATCATCTTCGTCGATATTGATAGTTGGAATCTCTTTATCGATGTCAGGATCATAACTTGTCTCTCTGAATTCTCCAGTAGCATGATCCTCACCACAAATAATGCGAAGCTCTTCATATCTTGGAATTGGACAATTCAAATACGGCTTGTATTTTGGATATCTCTGTTTATAAGAAAAATAGAGATTTTTAATGTGATATAAGCATAAAGAGAAGTTTGAATTAACTTGGAAAAAATTAAGATATTAATATACCTCGATAAGCTCAGCATATGTCGTGGTATCAAGTGTAATCATCTTACTCTCTTCATCCCATCCGACTCCACTAAGTTTTTTTGCTTCACAAATAAGTTTCCACTTATCTTTGAGGGTTCGTAAGTGGTTCTCGACATTGTATGTAGTATAATTTTCTCCAAAGATGGAATTCACATGATCAACAGCCTTTTTAAAAGCAGGGGCTTTAAATGTCTTATACACTTTATAACCATTATTAGCAAGTTCCACTAAGCAAGAAATTAATGCCTCAATATGTGGAGGTTTCCATTTTTTATTACTAGTTCCTTTTTTCCCTCCTGTCAGTGTTTCTTTGTTCCCGATTGACTTTTGTTTCTTCCCTGCATTCGTATGTTTTCCATCTTTTGAAGGAGAATTAACTTCAAGACTTGAAATTGAATTTTGTGAAGCATTATTCTGGGAGCTTTGTGATCGTATGATTTGTTGGCTCAAATTTATGGGTGGGAACCCAATAGGAGTTCCACCAACATTGGCATTCATGAATTGTTGATTAGACGAATCTCCAAGATGACCAAAAACATAGGGGTTTCCAAGAGCGTGTACTCCATGAGAACGAGAGTAATGTGGCGATTGTTGATCTAGTGTTGAAGTGACTTGAAAGTATCCAGTACTGTTACCCCCATATGCACACTTTTCTATATTGTCCATCGTCCTGTGCTATTGTAAATATTCATAGAGACAACAAGAATAAAGTTTACATTATGACAATTGAAAAGCAAAACTATAAAATTAGACATACATATATTGAAGCTCATCATAAAAAAGAACATGTCAATAAAGAAATGTCAAAGATACACAAAATTTTCTTTCCAATAAGCTTGATAATAGGGAAAAAAAACAAACTTGTTCACTTAATGATCTAGCATATATTAGTGGTATCAATTAAAACAATACAAAACAAATACTAATCACCTAATCCAATTTCCACCTCATTACCTTCCTTATATCGAGCACAATATTCTATCCACATAGACTTTGCTATTTCATCTCTTTTTTTTAACCAAGTAGCTTGTGCTTCTTTCTATTCCCTTTTGCTTAAATTGAGCATGCTAACCTCAGATTCTTCACTAACAAATTCACTCTCGCTTTCATCAAAAACTACATCTTCTGTTATGTAACAATCATCTGGATCAACTATCATTATATAATTATGTAGAATGCAACATGCAATAACAATCTTGACCTGTGTTTGAAATGGAAAATCAGACCTACATGTTAGAATTTTGAAACGATTTTTCAGAATTCCAAATGCGCTCTCTATCTTTGATCGAAGTGATGAGTGACGAAGATTAAAAAGCTCGTGATGGTTCAATGGTTCCCTACCATCTTGCTCTTTAAGATGGTAGCGCACACCACGATAAGGTGCAATAAAATCGGGCATTGTCGTATATCCAGCATCGCAGAGATAATATTTATCTACAATATTAACATGAAAACCACATTATTAATAAATATTTTTTAAACTAATAAAATACTTTATAATTCACTTTATATTTTAATGAAAACCACATTATTAATAAATATTTTTTAAACTAATAAAATACTTTATAATTCACTTTATATTTTATTACCTTTTATCAAACGCAATCCCTTTGGAGGAGGCATAGACAATGCATCCCTCAAAACTGTAAAGTCATTAGCAGACCCTTCCCATCCAGCCATGACATAACAAAATAATTTATTAGGTGTAACAACTGCAAGCACATTTTGTGTGGGACCATCTTTGCGACCATGAAATCGAGCAACTATATTATCAGGGACAGACGCGGCAATGTGTGTTCCATCAATCATACCAATACAGTTCTGACCATTTAAACATACATAACATATAAATTTGCCATTTTATATTACATATTACCTTAAGAAGTATAGATATAAATGATTAAAAAATAATCCACTTTACCTCAAACCAAGGGTACCAAGTTGATCTACAACGAATCTCATCGCATACCTCACCACTTGCTTGCTTCATTAGTAATGGTCTCAGTTTTAATATTGCCACGAGGACTACATTGAAGTACCTACTAATAGTTTCACCTGAACGTACAAAGTTTATACCAACAACCCTATTTTTTGCATTATGCCCTACTATGTGTAAAAACATAGCAACTTGCTCCTCGATGGAAACATGCACGGTATCTTTAAGAAGTCTAGACTTTCGTAACATGCGAACAAGGTTGAAAAATGGACCTCTATCCATTCTTAAGTAGTCATATGCAAATGTTCTGCCGCCATAAAACAATCGGTTAATATAAGCATATCTCAATGAATCTCTACACTCGGTTGGTTCCCTAGGAAGTACTTCTCTTTTATTCTCAAACAACATAAAGTAAGCACACAATATACACACCACATATGCACCAAAGCAACTTAGTGTAGCATCTCTAGCTTTTGAAGGTTCCATATTCTACATAAAACAAAGTAAAACAATGTTATAAACTAAAAAAAAAATCAGTGCACATGGTCATTATAAAAATTCGCCAATTTATTTCTCTAGTTTCAAAAAATAATATGATTCTCACATCCTACTAGCGTTGTTGTCTCTAAAATCTATTTTCTCATGCTACCTATAAATTCTATAAATAATTTTCTGAAGGCGAGACCCATGATATACGATTGAATGCAATCTATCCTCTCTATACATAGATTCAAATTGCTAGAATTTTCAACACTTATGGCCAACGAATGAACATTGATGATGGTCGTGTTGTTAGTAACTTCATAGCTCAAGCAAACTGGTATTATTTCAATCTTTAGCTTCTGTCATTACAAATTCATCAATATAAGGCACTGAGGAATTAATCTTGCTGCCCTTTTTGTTTCTTCTTTGCATCTTTAGGGGTGAACCATTAACAGTTCAAGCTCCAGGAAACCAAACCCAAAGTTTTTGTTATGTTTCTGACATGATTTCTGCCTATGAATCTGAATGTTTCGGTGCATAAATCTAATTGTTGTTGGATAATTTAAAGTTTTCCTTTCTCTTCTGGAGGTTAATGGACTTATTTGGTTGATGCAAGGAGAGAACAATGATCCTATTAACATTGGAAATCCTGGTAATTTTGATTTATTTCTACATGAACCAAAAAAACCCAGCAACACAAATTCATCTTTCCAAACTGATATATACCTTGACATAAATTCATGAGAACAAATACAAAAAAACTCACAAATAAATCCATAATCTAACAGTTAGCCAATCTCCAAAATCTAGCAAGACATCCAATGATCTCCCCCAACATCAAATCAGCCACGTCTAGAAGAAGACCAAGAAGAAGAAGAGGACAACAACCTAAATCCGACACCAAACCCCAACAAAATTCTGATTTATTTCTACATGAACCAAAAAACCCCCCAAGCTTTTTGACTATTATTTCTCAAAGGAACCATATATAACTAAAAGATCAAGCTTTATGGAAGATTTCTACAAGTAATATAGAAACATTGCATGAATTTAATTGCAATAAAAGATCAAAGTTTTATCCTTTACATACTCTTTTTGTTGAAGCGAAGAACGATGAAGAAGGACCCTTTTTTCCGCGAAGATGGCGGGGACTAGAACCGTGAAATTGAGTGAACAGCGAATGGCGAAGTCGGTTCTCGGGATATTAGAAGGGGCAGAGTCGGTTGGCTATGAGGATAGAGGATAGAACCGACTCTAGGATGGTTGTGAGGATATAGATAAGAACTGATCACTTCTTAGATGACTTCCGCCGTATTTCGAAGATTTTTTGACGGAAAAAAAATTAAGGAAATAGAGATGACACGTAGATGTCATGTCATCATTTAAGGAAGTAGCGGAGGTAGATTTTCAAGAGAAACAAACATTAGAAGTAGCAGAAGTAGTCTCTACTTCCTCTACTTCTGCTATTTCACAGTTACTTCCGTGCAAACAAACAGGCCCTTAGCATGAAACCAAAGAGAAAAAAGGTTTACAATAATAACTTTTAACTAAATACACAATAGGGCTCAGTTAAATTGGTAAGCAGAGTCTAACTAGTACACCAAGGTAGGTCTCAGGTTTGACTCTCATAAAAAAGTTTCCATGTCAAAGTCAAACTAAAAAAGATGTAATTACTAAATCATGTTTAAATATATTGGTAAGCAGTCTCTAACTAGGCACGGTTCTCCAAATTTGCCACCCTATCTGGTTGCCTCAAGATTTTCTTTCTAACGAAGTATCTCGAAATGCCGTGAGCTCGGCTCCAATACAGAAATAGGTCCATCTTGTACCTCGCACCAAAATGAAGTACCTTCACCTTTCTGCCAATCATACACTTCTTCAATCTGTTGGAGACTACTAGGACTTTATCCATAGGGGATTTGGTTGCAACCCAAACACGCCTAGAACAGCCACCAATAAAGGAAACCAAACGCCTTTTACCTCCCAATGATGCCCCCTTGGAAGGCCCCAAACATCCATGTGAACTCCTCCAGAACAACCCTTAGCACAGTGAATAGAGGTGCCAAACTTCATCTCGGTCTTCTTGCTCACATCAACATGTTCACTGGACTTCAAACTGCAGGTCTTCGCACCCTCTTTCAATCTATGCGAGGAATCAATACTGGAATGGCCAAGCCCCAAATGCCGCAGTCTAGTCGAATCAATAGAAGTTGTCAGTTCTCCACTTGCCACTATACCTCCAGTCAAGTAATACAAGTTATTCCTCCTGACACCCTTCATCACAATCCAAGAGTCTTCCGCAATCTTGAGAACCATGTCCTCAATTCGAACTTTTAGACGCTCTCCAACCAAAGCTCCAATCGAGATCAAGTTCTTCCTCAAAGAAGGAACATATCTCACATCATTTAACTCCCTAACAGTCCCGTCAAACATTTTGATACGAATTCTTCATATCCTAAGGATCTGACATGCACGGTTATCAGCCATGTACACAACACCACTATCCAGCTCCTAAAAACTGGAGAATCATTCCCTTCTAGGGCACACATGATAGGTCGCACCACTATCCAACATCCACTCGGATTCCTCCGAATAGCTACATGTAGGACTGATAGAAAGCAAATAAATAGAAGAGTCAGAAATATTACCATCTGATACGATGTTTTCTTCTGATGATGGTTGCTTCCCTTTTCCCTTCTGTTTATTCTTCATCCATTCGTCGAGTGTGCAGTCTTTCTTCTAATGACCAATCTCCTTGCACCAAACACACTGATCTTTTCTAATTGTAGGATGTCCTACTCAGACTACGACTTCCAATTCTTTCGGTTTGGACCCTTCCCTCTTGCGGCCAACGCCTCTGCTACCGACTCAGTCGAAGTCTCCTTATCCTTCTTCCGAAGCTGATAATTCACGAGTGCAGTAGTGACCTCACTATACGAAAGAGACGCCTTCCTATTAATTAGGATAAGAATGAATGTTTCATATTCCTCGTCGGGCAAGGAGCTCAATAATAGCAACGCCTTGTCCTCATCTTCAATCTTGATATCTACATTCGCCAAATCCGCAAGAAGATTTGTGTAGTGATTCATGTGATCTCTAATTGAGGTTCTCTTCTTCAACTGGAAAAGATAAAGTCTCCTCTTCAAATGCAAGCGGTTCTCAACACTCTTTGTCAGATACTTGCTTTCGAGATTCTCCCAAATCTTCTTTGCAGAAGTCTCATTCATCACATCATATTTTAGATCTTGAGTCAAGACCTAATCACACCACACATCGTTCGATTTATCTTCTTCCAAACCTTCTCTTCAATGTCATATGGCTTGCCATCTAACTCCAAGGTATCCTCTAAATTCTGCGCGTTCAGCGCATCCAAAACCTCGCATCTCCATAATCCAAAGTTGTTTGTGCTATTAAACTTCTCCACATCTATCTTCATAGAGTGGATATTCAAACTCTGAATGGTCTTCGTGCTAGAAGCACCACCCTCGACACCCGAAGCACCTTCTTTCCCCGACATTCTTTCTCAACGCACCAACGAACGAAGAATAGATCCAAAACTAAAAAGATAGAGTCTTTACCAAAAGATCCCACCTTTATCACCAAACGAAGCCCTAGACGAGCCTCAAAATTGATCTACTCCTCCAAATAGCCCAAGCATAGCCCGTGCTCTGATACCACTTATTGTGCGCAGCGAAAATTTTGGCAGAGTTTCTAGAGCACAATAAGAGAGAAAGATCAATAAGAATTCCCGTCTCACCAAGAAGACAAGAATCTAAAGCGAATATCTCAACAAAGTGAGATATCGGCTCTTTATGATGCAGCCATGTTGGATTTTGATGGGGGTGAGATCGATTTGGTGAGTAGACACTGTTATTTTGGGTGAGTGTTCGCACTCCCGTTTTGGTCTCGACTTGTTGTGAATAGAGTCTGTTGTCGTGAAGGGTTTCCACGACGTCCTGGACGTAATAAGTGGGATATTTGTTTTGGTTGGTGTCGGCTCAGTTTTGATAAAACTTCATCGAGGTGGAGAATTGTGAGAAGATAGCGTGTGGGAATGCGTTTTTCCTAGTGAAGAGATCACGAGCTCAATGCGCATTGATGAGACAGTGGGGACCACGAATGTTGGGTAGGACCGGGTCTTTCTCCAAGTGAATGGCTAAGATCCATCACGTGCAAGTGGGCGCTGAGTCCAGCGGACAAAAAGAAGAGGCCCACCCGAATGCCCATTGGTTTGACAACTATATATTCTCTCTTCTGCCAGTTCTAGGTCTGTGTGCAAAAGTGGGGGAGAACAGGCTTCGTGCGAGGGATGTTTGTGGCTGCGGCTTGGTGAAAATGTGAAAGTACGAAAAGGGGAGAAAAAGCTGCTGTGTGCAAAGTGCAAAAGCAGAGAAAAATCGGCTGTGTTGAGAGAGAAAAGTGGAGCCGAATTTGAGAGGGGTTTTTGCATTCTTTTGAGAGAGTATTTGTATGAGGGATTTAAGAGATTGTGTGAGGGTTTAGATTGAGTGATTGTAAACCCAGTTGTATCTCTTCCTCTAATAGTAGATCTCCCCCTCCTTGACCCGTGGACGTAGGTAGTTTGCCGAACCACGTAAAATTTGTTTGTTTGAGTTTGTGGCCATTGTAATAGTTTTTAGGATCCCTCGACAAGTCAGTCCTAGAACTGATGAGAGGAAGAGCCGATATCTCACTTTGTTGAGATATTCGCTTCAGATTCTTATCTCCTTGGTGAGACGGGAATTCTTATTGATCTTCCTCTCTTATTATGCACCAGAAACTCTGCCGAAATTTTCACTGCGCACAATACGATCACCCAAGCATCGTCGAAGGATGATACACATATATAGAAAGCCTCGGATTCTCATCCCCACCCCCCTTATTTCCACAAAAAACTATCAACAAAACCCCTGGCGAAGACTAAAATTGGTCGACGGTGTCACTGGAGGCGAAGGTCTTCGGCGTCACTGGCGGTCGACAGGTCGGTTTACTGAAACCCTCAAAAATTGTTACCGATGTTGTCAAATTTACCTTCATCAAAATTTTTATCATATATTGTGAAATTTGATAAATTGATGAGCCTTTTGGTACTTAATATGACATACCTTAAGGATGAAAATTTGATTGTGATAATTTGGTTTTAGTAAGCGTGAGCAAGAACCGACAATGTGTCTTGTATGAATCTATATCAATCTGCTTTTGCATGATAAATTAATTTTACAAGAGCTTTCTTGATCTACAAATGCTAATTATATGATATTGTGATCCTGTATTTTAAACTTTTTAAATTGTTTGGAAATGTGCTCTTTGACGGTGATCATTCTTAAAATATTATAATTGATGAGTCTCTGCTAATCTAACAACTGAAGCTCAAGACATCAGAATGATAACAAGGGATGTACCTGACAATATGAAAGTGGAGAATCTGACTTCTGAAGGAGATCATTGTGTCAACTCTTTCATAAGATACTTATATGGTGTTGTTGATTTTGATCAGACTGAGATTTTAGTCAGACTGACCCATCTCATTGTTTCCTGCGGACCAAAAAGATGGAAGTAACAACTATGGTGTAGGCTGTCTAAAAATCATAATAGATAGCTGATCCCCATCAAACACCGATGATGGAAGTTACAATCTGACGACTTCCAGAAGGCTACAATTTGAAGACTTTCACGTAGATCGCTGAAGGTTACAATCTGACGACCTTCACAACAACCGATGAGACCTCTAGTTCAACAGCCTTCACAATCAACATCGAGAGTTACAATCTGACGACTCTTGCATATCAAAGAGCTAAAGTAAAGATTACAAAATGACGATCTTTGCAAAACTTCGATAGAAAGAGACTACAAATCGACGGTCTCTTCAAATCAAGACGTGGAAGGCCTCCCCGCGTACCAGCATCAAGATGCTCCACATTCATAGCCACGAACGCAGCTCAAATGCAGCTCCAAAAGTTGCAAACGCAGCTCCAAAAGCTGCAAACGCAGCTCAGATTCGGCCGCCAATGCAGCTTCCAAATTGCTGTAAACGTAGCCTTCAAACGCTATAAACACAGGTCACATCCAGCTCCAAACGCAGCTCAGATCCGCTGCCAAACACAGCTCTTAAATCGTACAAACGCAGCTTCCAAATTGCTGTAAACGCAGCTCAGATCCGCTGCCAAACGCAGCTCTTAAATCACTGCAAATGAGCTTCCAAACGCTGCGTCTGAGCTTCCAGATGCTGCGTTCAAGCTTTTAGGCATTGCGTTTGGACACAGAATTCATGCCAGAACGCGGGCCTGCGTTTGACTCGTTCAAACACGAGCTGAACGGTTCCAAAACCATTTCCCACGATCTGAGGGGATCATAACTCCACTCAGGAGTGATTTAAGGGGCGGTTACATCCCATTAGCCCCACTTAGGAGCGAATTAAGGAGGTGGTTACACCCCTTAATCCCCTATAAATAACTAAAAATCAATTCAGTTCGGGGTCGGTCAGTTGGAACTTCTTGGCAGCGAAAAGAGGATCCTTCATCCTTCGGTTGGAGCTTTGGAGATCGGCAACAAGATCTTCTTCATCATTGGCTTATAACCGACTTTAGGTTAAATCAACTCTTTCATAGAGTTTTAAGCTCGTTCAGAGTTCTCCACAACGTCAAATCGTGAGGAGAAGACCACGTTCTAGTGAAACAAGATATCGGATCGTCAACGAGAAGTAAACTCGACGCGAGCATTTGAGTGAGGCATCTCATCGCCACCGTGAAGAACCCAGATTTAAACAAAGGGGAGAATCCAGATCATTCTCTTCTCTTTTGTAATCAGGAAATTCAATTGTAACTGAGATTAAAGGAATACAAATCAATTTTCTTTCGTTTCTTTTACTGCAAATTTTTCCATAAACAAAAGATGGCGACTCCGCTGGGGACAAGCTTCTCTGACAAAGAAGTGGTGGCGCAATCCGACATTCATCTTATTGGAACAACCGTCAAAACTCTTATTGTTGAGTTTGATCAAGCCAAGTTTGAGGAGGCCCTCTCATCCAGATCCCTTAGCCCCAAGGCTATGCGCAAGATCAGCAAAGTTCTTAAGGAGACTAAAACTCCAGATGTGGCCGACTCGCCGAAGGACTGTCTCCCTTGGGGGTTGCACTGTTCATACAGTCCCCTCTCTGAAGAAGAGGACTTAGCTTCGGCACAACACCAAAAATGCCGATCTTCTAATCAACGCGAGCTCCGTGTTTGTGAGCCTCAACACGAGCTCTGCATAAGCCAAGCTAAACACAGCCCTCAGGGGTACGTTTCACCAGCAAAACCTGGAGCTCAGGCATGCGTAGCGCGACTATATCGAGGGGCGGATATAAGAAGTTCATGGATTTAAGGTATCTCAACCAGATCCATGTTCACCAAGAGCCAGTCTTGTCCAATCATGGACTGGGGGTTCCAATTCAAACCTCACGATCAGTGAGTAGTTCTCCTCGAATCTTCACAACAGATTTGAGAGAGTTCATATCGAGAGAAAGACTGATGCAACAAGTCATTCGTTCATTCCAATGTGAACGGCTGATTCCTACGGTCCTTTCGGGATGTCAATGTTGTTCATATGCGACCAAAAAATTGGTGTTCGACCGATTAACGCATGTTACCTTGCCCAACCAACAACGACGTTCTCACAAGAAGAAGTCTCCAGAGACCGAATATCCTGAGGTCACTATCAATGTGATCGGCAGAGGGAAAGCCTCAGGTCCTAGTTCCGACGACTCTGAGATAAGTCGTTCACCGACCATCAGAGAAATCGCTAACGAGTTTGAAGGGATCTACCAACGCACTCGGACGCGAACAGGAGCAATTCCCCCTATCAACTATCGGAGGTTAGCCCAAGGAACCAATTTCGATGATGAACACTCAGCCATTGCGGAGTCTCAATCATCAAGCTCTTTCATTGGGCATGAGAGCTTCACCCACATGGCAGAACATTCTGAAGATCTTTCAAAGAGGGCTTGCCTGAGCCAGAGACGCCATGCTCAAATCACAGCAGAAGACCCTTAATGAACTCCTAGACCTGTTGACTCAACTCGTCGCAGACAAGGCCAATCTCAGAAGACAGATTCACCACCTAGGCAAGAACTCTCCCGGAGAGGAAGACGTCTTCGTCCCGACGCTCACACAGGCAAAGGGAAGGGAAAAATGGTTGATGACACGGCTTCTGACCAAGAAGCCCATAACCTGCGAATCTTCCTCTGATAGAAGGAAGAGGACTGAGAACGAGTATAATCTTCAGTCTGCCAAAATGGAAGAATTGGAAGCCCGCCTCAAAGCCATGGCCAACAGAAGTGAGCTCCAAGACGAGGGAGTTGTCAGACCCTATCCTGCCGAATGGGATGCAGCCCCTTATCCTCCAAAATTTGAAGTCCCGCACGCTACAAACTTTTGACGGCACGGGATCACCGAACCAACATATCTATCATTTCAAGTCACAGACTGGGAAATTGGATATCAAACGATGTCATACTGGCTCGATTGTTTCATTGGCACCCTCAAGGGAGTTGCCTTTGAATGGTTCAAGAAGCTACCTACCGGATGTATCCAAAGGTGGGCAGATTTAGAGAGACTCTTTCTTCAAGATTCTTTGAAGAGGGATACAGAAGTCTCCATCCATACCTCCTCACCACTAAGCAAAAGAAGAGGGAGTCCGTCAAAGCCTTCGTCAAGAGGTTCCGAACCATGGCTCTCCGGGTTCGTCAGGTATGACACAGTCTACTTTAGTAGAGACCTGTCGACACACTTGCCAGACCGACCTTCTAGTCAGAATCGGAGTTGCAGAAATGTCGTTCTTGGAGACAACTAATCTCTCAAGGCGAACATGCTCAAAAGATTATTGCCAGGATCAAAGCTGAAGAACAAGTAGGCAGGATCAACACTGAGCAATCGGACCAAGCCGAACCTTCTCCTCTGAGCAATCGGACAAGCTCACTCTTCCCAGTCAGAAACCGGAAGATACTACGGCCACTAAGCTAATCCTCCTCTTCAAGTAGGATGGCGGGTATATCAAAACTATCACGTTAACAGTTACCTCTGATAGTCAAACTCGTTAGATAAGGCGATGTGCCATGTCTACCCTTTTTCCCTCTGCACTTGTTCAAGACTGGGGGTTGGTTTATTTGTAGTTCATTGAATTATGAGTAACAAATTTTTTGAGTTGTCATGTTCAATAGAATACCTCTGTCAACCACGAAATCTGCCAAAACTATCAAGTTGGATGGTCCACCACAACTATCACGTTAATGATCACATCTGATAGTCCTTTTCCTCCAAATTCCCCCACCAATCCTCTTCAAGTAGGATGGTGGGTCTACTAAAACTATCACGTTAACCGTCACCTCTGATAGTCTAGTTTCTCCAAATTCCCCCACCAATCCTCTTCAAGTAGGATGGCGGGTCTACAAAAGACTATCACGTTAATGATTACCTCTGATAGCCTATTCCTTCCAAATTCTCCCACCAATCCTCTTCAAGTAGGATGGCGGGTCCACTAAAACTATTACGTTAACCGTCACCTCTGATAGTCCTTTTTCTCCAAATTCCCCCACCAATCTTCTTCAAGTAGGATGGCGGGTTCACAAAACTATCACGTTAATAGTTACCTCTGATAGTCAAACTCATCAGATAATGGCCTACCAGGTGATGTGCCTCTATTCCGACTTCATGGATAGTGCCCCACTAGGTGATGTGCCTTGTCTATCTCTTTTTATTCCCCTGCTAAGTCTTAATCAAGACTGGGGGTTGGTTACTTGGAATCCACTGGATTAAGAGTAACGAATCTTTCACATCGTCGAGTTAACATTATACTTCTGACGATTATCACCCCACGGAGTATGAATTCAGTTTGCATCACTCCCAATTTGTCACGCGTTAACAATACACCTCTGACAATCAACTTATCAATCCTTGTCAATAGGATGATAAGTCCTCAAAATTACTCAAATCGTAATCTTCCCCAGCAAGACACTAAGTCTTTAAAATCTTAGTATCAAAATTCATCGCTTCTGATGATAAACTCACTTAGCAATTCTCCCCAGCGAGACGCTAGTCCCCAAATTCTTGTTCAAATTACAAGTACACAAATCCTGTCACGTTAACACTAAACCTCTGACAAATTCACTTATCAATCCTCTTCAATAGGATGATAAGTCCACAAAGTTGCTCCAATCGTAACACAAATCCTGTCACGTTAACACTAAACCTCTGACAAAACCCACTTATCAATACTCATCAATAGGATGATAAGTCCACAAAGTTGCTCCAATCGCAACACAAATCCTGTCACGTTAACACTAAACCTCTGAAAAAATCAACTTATCAATCCTCGTCGATAGGATGATAAGTCCACAAAGTTGCTCCAATCGCAACACAAATCCTGTCACGTTAACACTAAACCTCTGACAAATTCACTTATCAATCCTCTTCAATAGGATGATAAGTCCACAAAGTTGCTCCAATCGCAACACAAATCCTGTCACGTTAACACTAAACCTCTGACAACCCACATACTGTTAGGTTAACATCACACCTCTAACAGTCAAACCCCCCAATGAACTTGTTAATCCTTTTTCAACAAGAATAGCAAGTTGTCATTATAAAATCCCCAACGGATTAAAGATTTTCTGAAGTTATCCCAGTGATAATAAAGAAAATTTCTGAATTTCACTCTAAGTGAAAATTCATGCCAAGTTAATATTACACCTCTGGCGCTTCCAACTTTCTTTCAGTGTTTCAAGTAACACAGGAAGAAATAACGACAAAGTCTACGTATTCAACATCGTAGCACCAAAATCCATGCCTTTTACGCATGGGGGACTTTATCTCGATCCCTAATTAGAGATAAGCCTACGCCTAACACGCGTTGCCGGTTAGTCTTTTCCCGTGAAAATGACAAAGTCTATGTATTCAAAATCATAGCATCAAGTCTAAGAGGGTTCATTCTCTTAGCACAACGTTACATGTGGAACGGACTTAGACAATCCACATGCTAGCCCGACTCAAACGGTAGTCAGTAAAGGCTTATCAAATCCGTTGATGGCTGAGGATTTGCCAAAAATCCTATACACGTTTGCAGGCCCATCAGCTTAATAGATGTGAGCCGAGACTTAAAACAGATGAGCCAAAGACAAGTCTCAAAGACTTAGTCAAAAATACACGGAAGCCACTTCCATGTCTTAAGTCAATGTTGAGGTTAGACCCGCGATGCAAAAACCGAACGCCGAGGTCACACCCGTGTTCCAAATTCAACATGCAAGGATGAGACCCGCATCTTAAGTTCAAAATGCAGGGTCCACCCCCACATTCCAGAAGCAGGATTATGGCGCATACCTTCACCCAGGTCCTGCAACCAAGATGCCTTCGAAGCAAGTGCAGAGAACAAATCCTTTACCACAAGGAATCAACAGCTCCAAGATCAGAGTTGAGATCCAAAGTATTCCGAAAATTCGTCCCAGTCAACCGCGAACTTTTGAAAACTTTGGAGGGGGTTCTGTAGGCTGTCTAAAAATCACAATAGATAGCTGATCCCCATCAAACACCGATGATGGAAGTTACAATCTGACGACTTCCAGAAGGCTACAATTTGAAGACTTTCACGTAGATCGCTGAAGGTTACAATCTGACAACCTTCACGACAACCGATGAGACCTCTAGTTCAACAGCCTTCACAATCAACATCGAGAGTTACAATCTGACGACTCTTGCATATCAAAGAGCTAAAGTAAAGATTACAAAATGACGATCTTTGCAAAACTTCGATAGAAAGAGACTACAAATCGACGGTCTCTTCAAATCAAGACGTGGAAGTCCTCCCCGCGTACCAGCATCAAGATGCGCCGCGTTTATAGCCACGAACGCAGCTCAGACGCAACTCCAATCGCTGCCCAACGCAGCTCCAATCGATGCCCAACGCGGCTCTATACCGCTGCCAGACGCAGCTNAGCCACGAACGCAGCTCAAATACAGCTCCAAAAGTTACAAACGCAGCTCCAAAAGCTGCAAACGCAGCTCAGATTCGGCCGCCAACGCAGCTTCCAAATCGCTGTAAACGTAGCCTTCAAACGCTATAAACGCAGGTCACATCCAGCTCCAAACGCAGCTCAGATCCGCTGCCAAACGCAGCTCTTAAATCGTACAAACGCAGCTTCCAAATTGCTGTAAACGCAGCTCAGATCCGCTGCCAAACGCAGCTCTTAAATCGCTGCAAATGAGCTTCCAAACGCTGCGTCCGAGCTTCCAGATGATGCGTTCAAGCTTTTAGGCATTGCGTTTGGACACAGAATTCATGTCAGAACGCGGGCCTGCGTTTGACTCATTCAAACACGAGCTGAACGGTTCTAAAACCGTTTCCCACGATCTGAGGGGATCACAACTCCACTCAGAAGTGATTTAAGGGGGGCGATTACATCCCATTAGCCCCACTTAGGAGCGAATTAAGGAGGTGGTTACACCCCTTAATCCCCTATAAATAACTAAAAATCAATTCAGTTCGGGGTCGGTCGGTTGGAACTTCTTGGCAGCGAAAAGAGGATCATTCATCCTTCGGTTGGAGCTTTGGAGATCGGCAACAAGATCTTCTTCATCCTTGGCTTATAACCGACTTTCGGTTAAATCAACTCTTTCATAGAGTTTTAAGCTCGTTCAGAGTTCTCCACAACGTCAAATCGTGAGGAGAAGACCACGTTCTAGTAAAACAAGATATCGGATCGTCAACGAGAAGCAAACTCAACGCGAGCATTCGAGGGAGGCATCTCATCGCCACCGTGAAGAACCCAGATTTAAACAAAGGGGAGAATCCAGATCATTCTTTTCTCTTTTGTAATCAGAAAATCCAATTGTAACTGAGATTAAAGGAATGCAAATCAATTTTCTTTCGTTTCTTTTACTACAAATTTTTCCACAAACATATGGTATATTTACTAAAGAATCGCCAACAATTTAGAGTTTGCTTACAACAGGTTGTAGTAGTACTTGACTGATCTAAGATAAAAGCACATTAGACATTGGCTACAAACTGGGCAAGTTGTTGTTGCCAGGATGCAGTTGACATGGTTAGGAATGAATGAATTGCATCCTATAATAAAACACTTTATCCTACATTAAGTGTGTCCATGTAAAAAAATATTTACAGCTCAGTTGAAGCAATGCAATTCTTTTTTTTAAATGCAATTATTAGAGAATAAACAAGAATTGCCTTATGGTCATTTTTATCTTTATTTGGGTGGTGCATTTTCAATTTTTGTATTTGTTATGGTGCGCTTAGCTGATCAATTTGACTGTGCACCAGTAGTATCAAACTTTTGTATTTGTTATGGTGCGCTTAGCTGATCAATTTGACTGTGCACCAGTAGTATCAAACATAAAGCTGAGTTTATCATTAGCGCTTAGCTGATCAATTTGACTGTGCACCAGTAGTATCAAACATAAAGCTGAGTTTATCATTATTTTTACTTCTCTGACTTCGTAATTAACCCATTCACTATAGTGCATAATACATAGAGAGGAAAAGGAGCAATTTTTGTGGATTCATGTCCACTTTTGATATGCTTATATTGATTGGAACTTCCAACAATACTAAAACTGTAATATGACAACTTGTCCTGTGTGTGATCACTTGCTTGTACAGAAGTATCAATTTAACAACTTGGTTGTACATGACTTGAACCCAACAAATACAAAGAATCCAATACTTCCATACATATATGCAATATGTGTATGCTAAATACGGACGCTTGGCCTGTCTAGACACAAATGTGAAATTCTTGAATATCCCCATCCAGATCTTAAGGTTCAGGAATTATTCCAGATATCTGAATAATATCCTTATAGACTATATCGTGTCTTAACAAATATGAGCTGAATAAGCTTATTAATTCGCTATGTGTGTGATCACATATATGCTAAAATTCAATAGTAATGCACACAGCAAACAGCGTGATATGAGCACATATCTTTTATGAGATTCTGGACTAATTATGAATCTTTTAATACTGACAATGTGTACAACCTTCCATAACTCAACTGTTGGTGATAATGAAATGTGAGAATTTGGTAGTACTTGACTGAAATGAGCATGTCTGAAAAAATACCTGGCCGTTAAAGCATAATTCAAAACATTAACCAAGTTTATTAGCTGATTTAAAATGTCTGCAAGCCAGTCTAAGAAATTATAAGAAGGTGAATTAGTTACCTTTAACCTTTCATGGTCTTAACACTCGGGCGGGGGGGGGGGGGGGTAACAAATGTTATAAATTACAATAGAGAACTGCAATAATGATAAATTTTCTTAGAAGTTTCCATAGGCCTGTTCTCTGCTTTGTCTGGTGTATGTTAAGTGTGTCCATGTGTGTGTGCGCGTGTGTTTATGGGTGCATGTTTTTTTGTCTCTGTTCATAAACATAGCCATCCACGCCTGAAATATGCGTGATTATACTAATATGTCTTTTCTTCACTCACAAAATTTTTGGAGATTGGACAAGGAATATTATTCTGTTGCATGAGCTACTGAGCTTCAACTGCATAAAATACGTGCTAGGATTTCTTAGTCACAAACTGACATTCTAGGTTTTATGGAAACCGAGGAGTTTCCTTTTTCTTCGTCTTTTCCACGAGATGAATGTGCGAACAAATAGGTCTATCAGATTGTTGGCATGTTGTAAAATTTATTAAATCCATGATAGGCTTCTCTGTCAGATACGTTCTCTGTCAATATTCCGAATGTAATCAATACTATTGAGTTGCTTTTACTAGATGAAAAGGTAATGTTTTTTACTCTTTCAAAATCTGTTTTTCAGTTCAGTTATTATTTTCCTTTAATGTGAATAGTTTAAGATTATACATTCATGAAATTCTCTTTTTTTATGAAAGGGAGCCAAAATTCAAGCAACGATCAAGAACAAATTGATAGATAAATTCAAATCACTATTGAATGAAGGCAGCTGCTATCTGATTACGAATTTTGGTGTTGGAGAAAATACTGAAAATTATAGAGCTACTGATCACGCATGTAGAATTAACTTCCTCTACTCTACATTTGTTAGAGAATGTGAGAGTTCTACAATACCTTCCTATTCATTTGGATTAGTTGATTTTGGGGATATAATATATTTCTAATCGTATCACCTCAATTAACTTAATAGGTAAGATAAAAAGTCGAGAATTTTAAAATAATTTTATAGTTTTGCTTATTGTTTTTTTTATTTCAATACTATTTTTTAATATATTTGACACTTATTGGCTTTTTATTCATTTTTTTATATTATATGACATTTTTCAGATATCATTGGAGAACTGATTACTATTGGAAATATTAAAGAAGTTGAGAGCAATGGAAGTAAAATAAAATTACTGGAGCTTGAACTCCAAGATAGCAAGTGAGTTCAAATATGTATAATATAGTTACATATTTTTTATAGTAAAAGTATGCGTGTGCATGTAAGTGTGTGTATATGCATTCCGTACTAAATTTTTTCCTGCTTATAGCAACATTAAATTGCAATGCAGTTTGTGGGGTGATTACGCTGTTCAAGTTTCGCAGTATGTACAGAAAGCTAATTCAAGAATTATTATAATAGTGATTCAGCTTGCAAAGACAAAACCATATGGAGGTAAATCTAATTACATGTATTTCTCAAAAAAGATGTATTTTTATTTCGTCGATTATGCTTATATATTGACATAATCATGAATTTAAAAACTTTATTTCTTAGGTAAAAATTACTATTATAAATGCCTTATATGCGTCCAAGATATTAGTCAATCCCGACATACCTGAAGTTGATGATCTAAGAAAAAGGTACATGATGAATTATCTCATTCCTTAGTTATTTACAAGTAATTTTATATTATTTCTAATTATTTTAATTTTACTATCATAAGTCTGAAACTTGTGGAAGATTCTTCGTCTTAACGATTTAGTCAGATTCCAATTTTACTATCATAAGTCTGAAACTTGTGGAAGATTCTTCGTCTTAACGATTTAGTCAGATTCCAACTGAAAAAGCTTATTCTCTGAAACTTGTGGAAGATTCTTCGTCTTAACGATTTAGTCAGATTCCAACTGAAAAAGCTTATTCCATTGAGGATAATTTTTTGTTATTAACTGAATGGAAGACACCTGATGAAATTCGAGAGGCACGAGAGGTAACTATTTTGAAGAAGTGACTTTATTGATATTGCACTACTTATTTAAAATGTGGGTTTAATAGCAAACTAGATAACTAACCTGAAGACAATCAATAATTTTCTACCAAATTATTCATAATTTTATTTTCTTACTATTTAATGATACTCAGGTTTGCACATGTGTGACATTAGCAACTATATAGAAAATTCAAACAGATTACAATTGGTTTTACAATGCCTGCAAAAAATGTCAGAGGAAGGTAAAGGCTGAAAATGGTAAATTTTTGTGTGAGAAGTGCAATGAAAACGCAAGATTTGCTATCCCAAAGTATGTGTGGAAGTATGTATGTCATTTTCTTCACAAGTTATATTTCATCATATGCTTCATGAATGGATGTGTATGTGTGGAAGTATGTATGTCATTTTCTTCACAAGTTATATTTCATCATATGCTTCATGAATGGATGTCTAGATCTTCAACGTACACTTTAGATCACTTCACAAGTTATATTTCATCATATGCTTCATGAATGGATGTCTAGATCTTCAACGTACACTTTAGATCATAGTTCTTATTGGTTTATTTTAATTTTTGTGTTTTATCAGGTACAAGGTTCAGGTTTTAGTCATTGACCATGCATGTACTACATCATTTGTTCTGTTTGATCGTGAAGCTAAACAAGTTATTCACAAATCTGCAGTCGAATTGAGGGAACGACTGACAAAAGTAATCACTCTGATTCATTTCTATAAAAATTAAAAGGTTTATTTCAATAGCTTTACTTTGCTTCTTTATATTGTTCACAGGAAGGAGATGATGATTCATTTCCTCAAGAGTTAGATGTGTTGGTGGAAAAAAAAATTTGTTCAAGATTCAAGTTTCAGAATTCAATCTTAATCAAAATTGGCCTGTATTTTCTGTCTCTAAAATGACTGATGATGAAAAACTAATAGCATCTTTCAAAGACAGCTTAGATTTGAACCAGGTACATTACATATTTCCTTCTTTTATAGAGCTACATATCTATTCATTTCATGTATCAATCTGCATATATATATGAGGTTGAGTAATATATTATTAATATTTTTTCCTTCTAAATCATTAGGAGTCTGCAGGTCAAGAATATTTTACTAATGAAGTTGAATCTTACAAAAAGAAAGATGATCTTGATAATGTAAGTCAATACACTTAGTATTGCTACTAATGAAGTTGAATCTTACAAAAAGAAAGATGATCTTGATAATGTAAGTCAATACACTTAGTATTGCTTTTCTTTTTCATTCCTCATGTTTGTTCAATACACTTAGTATTGCTTTTCTTTTTCATTCCTCATGTTTGTATTCTTTAATATCTTTTTGAGTAGCATCTTTTGTTGCTACAACATTCACCATTATCACTTTGGATTGCCTATTTCTTTTCACTTTACTATTGATTTCTTGTTTCTTCACATTAATTGTACAACAATCTTTTCTTGTCACCTCAATAACATGCTAATTATTATGCTATACTGAAACACAGGCATCGTTATCGGTCACTTGTGACAATGAAGTTGAAATTTGTTCCTCGGATAACATTACTCCTTGCAAGATAAATGTGTCGGAATCTGATGTCGAGCACTTAATTTCAGTAGACTTGATCTCTTCGCAAATGTCTAGCAACAAAAAGCAAAAACAGATCAAAATTGAAAAGGAGAATTAGAATATTCTACAGAGAGTTCAAGCCCCTTTTTGAAAAATCTCAAGCTAATTTATGATGTCTGAAACCTATATTTAGAATTCCGGTCTAAAACCTTATTTAGTAAACTTTTGTATGCACTATATATTTTTTTGGTGTTTTTTCGTTGAGAAACCTAACTACTTGATATGATTATGATAGATATGTTGTTTATCACTATATTGATCATTATTATTTTGATTCATAGATATATATACTTGACAGGTATCTTTATATGCTTAGGTTGTATCATTTCTGACTATTTATCTATTTTACTGTTTTATTTTGCATTCTTTTGCTACATCAATTTTTATATATTAAACAAATCCGTGTGTCGCACGGGCCTGAAACTAGTTACATTTTAAACTTGCTTTCTTTTAAGTTTTAATACATTTAATTTAATTATTGTATTCTTAATATTAGAAATCATATTTATTCCTCTATAGTTAAAGAATGATCCAAATGTTAATACATTTGATTTAGAAATCATACTTACTTCTCTATAGCTAAAGAAGGATCCAAGTTTTAATATATTTAATTTGCTTTACTATTTATGATACAGTAAAAAATATTGTAGCATGGATAGTAACTTTAAATATGACGGAGGATATTCGATTTACTATTTATGCCACAGTAAATTACTATAGCATAAATTATCTTTAAGTGCAAAGGGTCTGGTTTGGTTTACTGTTAATGCTATACAGTATTTACTGTAGTATTTATTGTAGTATGAAACTCTTTGGGTTCTCCTTTAAATATAGAGGAGTATACTATATTATAAAAGTAGATTGGGATATTTAAACATTTTTTCACAAAAGTATCTTCCAACGCATCCGTACATGCATATATGAACACATGCAAACTCAATACAAATGCGATGCTTACCCCCTTCAATTAAGACATCCATACATACATGCATACATACATAATAAACACATGAAAATTATCTCATATATAATATTAATTAAAGAGTAATGAATACAAGAAAATTGCCGGAGAGAGAATCGATTTCACCATAATAAATGCTCTGCTATCAATAAAAGGCTCTAATGTTGTGCTATGTAATAATAATAGTATAGTCTAGGTATTGCAATATTAGTTATAAGGAAAAGGCATTATAAAATTATACAATAAATAGTTTACTTTATGTACTTTAATAATAATAATAGTTTGTAAGATAATAAAATATAAAAAGATCTATTAAAAAAATTCATGCAAGCATGAAAATACCCAACCATAACCCCCAAATTAAATTCACCATCAAACCCCATGAAATCTACATTGAATTAAATAATAATTAATTAACAACTCTCTCATCTCACTCAAACGTAACTCTCATACCATCTTTTTCCTATAAAGTCCCTCCCATCCTCAACTTATGATCACATAACTATTGATGTTAAATGATCACATAATCAATAATATCCATGGTAGGATAAGAGTGAGGTTGATGAGGGGCCGCTTCTTTCCCCGAATATCCGGTTCTGAGTTGAGTTGCTAAAGAGCCTACACATGTAGAAACACGTGAGAAGACGGGGACTGGTTCCCTCATGGTTTCTCCGACGATCAAGTCAGCTAGTGAGCTTGAGTGGGGAAAATAAAGAACTGTGAGAGTTCTTGTGTGTGCAGTATAATTAGCAAGATATTGATTTGGAAAATAGCCTGCAAATGCCTTAGAAGAGTCTTTTTTCGGAAAAAAAATTGATTGATCCCCCTCTACTCTCTAAGAATAGTACCTATATTTATAGCATTGCCGAAGGGGCATAACTGCCATTGTGGCTGAGCACAGGATGGCGGTGAAGAAATATGGGCTGGCGGCTGCGTCAGTACTCGTTTTATAGGTGTCGGTTGGCGACTGAAGGAGAGATCATGTCGGCATTAAATGGAAAGTAATCGGAGGTATGACGGTGCTGACGTGGTCTAATGAGTCATAAATACTATCGGGCCTAGAGGCATGATGGTGTCTGCTAAACATTAAATGCGATGCTAACACGTTGTTAGTGGGAGAGGCTCGAGGTTGAAGTTGTTTTCTAACTTCGCCGAGAAGTAACGCCTCGAGTCGTCATTAGTGAGACGTTGAATAGCTTGTCGACTGGACTCACTGTGAGCCGTCTTCGACAAAAGGGGCGACAAGTACCACCTTTCGAGTCGACATAAGGGAATGTCAACTCGATGAATCAGCTGAGTTGTCATCCTTGCTGGTCTCCAGCCGCCAACTTAATTGGGACATTGCATGTAGATGTGCACCCATCTTTTGCTAGCAAAGCGTTGCACTTAGGTAATTAAAAATACCAGAACAGTTGGCCCCTTTTGTTTGGAGTCAGCTTTAGCGGGGTCTGAGTAAAATAAGAATTGTTTTAGATGAACATGAGTGCTTTAAATGCAATAACTGAAAAGTCCCTTCAAATTGATGTGGCTAACATCACTGCACGTTCTTTATGACTGTCACAACTCCGCTTTTCCTGACAGATTGCAGACTACTAGAGGTGAACAGGCTGCACCTCGATCCATGAGATGGCGCTTCGAATTCTGAAAATCAACCTTGGCTGTTGGCTAGAATGTGATCCGACGGTTCTGATCTCGGTAGTTGTAAAGTCAACTGCCTATATAATAGAACCAAAACGAGAGGGATTGCGGTTACTACCTTTTCAAATTCCATTCAGAGAACTTAAAAAATTTCTTCACTCATCTTCTTCGGTGATCATCTCTGCAATCTCCAATGGCATCACAGCCTGTTGATCGGAGAGCTCTCCTGGTGGGGATCTACTACAAAGTGACACATTCCCGGATGAGGATGCTCTCTAGGAGGTTTAACATCCCCAAGGGGAACGATTGGATGGCTCCGATGAGATCAAAGGCTATCTTCGAGCATGGGCCAGAACGGGGCCCGTTATAACTAAGTCACTTGGAATGTGGGCTGCGGGTGCCCTTGCACCCCTTCCTCCAGCAAGTTGTCACGGCACTAGGGGTTTTGCCGTCGCAGATAAAGCTGAACGCCATCGTCATCTTGGTGGGGTTCATGGTGATCTGCTACTGGTTGGTGATCAAGTCATCCTTGTGGGTCCTGGGCCAGCTAGTGGCCATGAAGGTAAATCAGACCAAGCCTCACTTCCACTTCCAAATGGTGGGGAAGTTCAGGCTTATCACTGACCTTCCATACTCGCACAAGGACTGGAGGGACGACTTAGAGTTGGGATGCTCAAACTATCCCGAGATAAGAAGGGAGGCACTCATGGAGGGTGACTTGCTTGAGGCTGAGAGGGATGCACTTGACCAGATCAAGGCATACAGTGACTCTCATCAAATCAACCATCTGCTTGACAGCTCGGTCTTACGGGTTGCTGGCATATCGGTTGTGCCTCCTTCTAATTAGGATTATGAGAGGGCTTTTAGCCCTTATTATGGGGACAGCAGGAGCGATGACAGCACCTACTGTTTCTTTGGCTGCTCCCCAGGAGGGGTCGTCTGCTAGGCCCATGAAGCGTCCTCACCGGTACATTCCTCCAATGGAGGCCGAGATGGTGGAGGAGTATCCTGCTCCCTCCCTCGTCCATAGATGGAGGTGGAGGAATGTAGAACAACTACCTCAAGTAGCGGCTAAGATGGTTGAGACTGACATCATTCGCCTGGATGAGTCGACCCCAGGAGAACCAGTCGAGGCTCCTCAAGAAGAGGGAGCCAAGGCCAGGGCTTTTGCTAGGCAGGGGGAGTCGTCCGGTCACCGCAGAGAGTCAACTCGTCGGGGGAAGGTGTCGGTCGAGGAGATAGTGTCTCCTACAGGGCTAGAATATTCCTTTCCTCACTGGGTCACCGACATAGGAGAGGAAGAATGGAAGAAGATGAGGAAATACCTCATCGGGCTCTATGTGGTCGACTCTAGATATATACAGGAGCCCGACCTAGAGCATTTCTACGAGCCTAATCAGCACCTCAACGCCCGGGGGACTATCCTGGGCTCTTGTCGGACTCAACAGAGGGTGGTCGAGTAGTTTTGGCTTCCTCGGGATGCGGAGTATTTGCAAGGGGTGCTGGATGTCAGCCTCCACTGTAGTCTTCGCAGCTACTTTGTTCGAGGCACTTTGGTGGAGACGGAGTTGTACCACCGGATGGATCTTGTGACGCCCTAAGGTTCACACAAGGCTGCAGTCCAAGGTGAAACTCGGATTGTCAAACCTACCAAGCACCAACACCATGCTATGATATGTTTCACCATCACAGTTACTATCTCTCTAGTAGGATCAACAAATAGGTGAAGGTACAAAATAGGCAAATAATGAAAATAGTACAAGAACAAAATATACACAGAAGAAGCATGAGAATGATCAACAAATGAGCCCAACTGAAATATAATAAGAATATCTTTGAACTATAATAAATGCATCATGTCTTAAAATAAAGAGTCAAAGAAATCTTACCAAGGCACACTGCCTCTACAAAATAAAAATACAATCTTTAAAGAGTTGAAGTGAACATACTGCAGACTTATTATGAAGCAGCTTGTAGAAAACTAACACTA